>NC_067154.1:7756559-8053832 GCF_903995435.1 Acomys russatus | reverse complement strand
CTATTGGACAATCCAGCCTTCAACACATGAGCCCGCTGGGAGTGGGGATATTCCAGATGCAAACCATGACAAGTACTGAGCCGTGCTATGAGAAAGGAGACAGGGCTCCGACCTACGGAAGAATTTACACTGTGTTAATATATGATCACTTAGGTCTGAAATGGCCCCAAATGTGCAGATACGGGCTGAACGTGGAGCTAAAGGGTTATGATATTAGATACTGGCTCAACAACACTATCTCCCAGCCAGAGAGGACAGCACACATCGGTAACCCTAACACACAGGAGGCAGAGGCAGCAAGGCTGCAAGTTTTCTTTTTCTTTCTTTCTTTCTTTTTTTTTTTAAGGTTTCATATATTTATTTAAGACAATGATAGACAGATACAAGGGACCAAATACTATGTTATATGGAGTTTATTAAATGAGCATGGGGAGAAAAGGAAAGGGGGGAGGGGTACCCCAGAGAGAGAGAGAGAGACAGAGACAGGGGAGGGAGAGAGTAGAGAGGGGTAAGAGAGAGAGGAGAAGAAGGGAGAGAGGTAGGGGGAGTAGAGGAAGTAGAGCAAGGCTGCAAGTTATAAGGTACTCTGTATCATATACACACTCAAACAAGCCAAGGCCCCTCAAATAGTATCTTACTGACAAGTATTATATACATATTAAAGATATACATTAAATATGTATATGAATATATATGTTTAAGACACGGTCTCTCTGGGTAGCCCTGGCTGGCCTAGAACTCACTGTGACTCACTTTGTAGACCTGGCTGGCCTTGAATTTACAGAAATTCGTCGGCCTCTGCCTCCTGAGGGCTAGAACTATAGGCATGCACCACCACACCCAGCTAACTTTTCGCCTTTAATATACTCGAATGCAACACAGGCAGGCTGATCTCAACGTGAGCTCTGCCTCCTCCTCCTCCCGTGTGTGAGGGTTACAGATGTGTGCATCACACCTGCTGGGAGATAGTGTTGTTGAGGCAGGATCTACATCACATCTCTCTAGCTCCATGCTCTGCCTGTATCTGCACATTTGGGGATCTATCCTAACACAGTGTAAAACACTCCACAGACTGGAGCCATCTCTCCTTCTCTCTCTCTCTCTTGGTTTTTTTGAGACAGGGTTTCTCTGTGTAGTCTCGGCTGTCCTGGACTCATTTTGTAGACCAGGCTGACCTCAAACTCAGAGTTCCACCTGCCTCTACCTCCCGAGTGCTGGGATTAAAGGCATGCGCCACCACACCCCGCTCATCTCTCCTTTCTCAAACAGGCTCTCCCCCAACGCAATTTCTATTTTACCTTATTTGAGGACCCTCAGAGATCATAACTAGAGAGAGCAATTCTAGCGCTAAAAAGAAACATTTGTCTTCCTCCCCCTACACAAGTAAAATTTGTGACTCTATATCGCAGAGAAATAAACAAAAAAACCTCACAACAACATGGACCTGGAGAGATGACTCAGCAGTTAGGAGCATTGGGTTGCTCTTGGAGAGGACCAGGGTTCAACTCCCAGCACCCACAAGGCAGCTCACTGCCATCTGTAACTCCAGTTCAGGAGATCTAACACCGTCTTCTGGCCTCTACCAGCACTGCATGCATGTGATATACAGACAAACCTGTAGGTAAAATACCCACATTTTAAAAGCCTTTTTTGGGAAACAGTAGGAGGTTTATGTTCTGCTTAATTTTGTTGTGCTCTAAAAGAATGGGGGGGGGGGTTGAATAACATTTCTCCAAGAAGGTCATTAAGTGACTCATAAGCTCACAAAAGATGCTCAGCGTCACTTATCAGTAGGAGAGTGCAGACCAGCAACAGTGGCTGGATTAAAAGAAAGATGACTGAGGAGACCCTGGAAGTCTTGGCCTTGGCCTTGGCCTTGGCTGGTGGGGTGTAAATCAGCTTGGTCACTCCAGAAACGAGCTTGGCAGCCATTGGAGAAGTTAGCATGGAACACCACACAGCCTAGATATCCCAATGCTGGGTAAACAGCCAAAAAAATGGCATATGAACAGATATGACTGAGCAGAGCGGCTTAGTCACAATAGCTAGACGACGGAAGTGATCCAAATGCAAGAGGGATGGATGCCCTATACAGTGACATCATTCTTGGCCATGAGGAGTAGCTAATGCTGACAGGATGCAGCTTTATCCCAACTCCTGAGAACCAGCACCTACATAACCAATACTTCCCAAGCTCTAAGTGGGGATGGAAATGACCACGTGTACCTTATACTTATTTCACCACAATGTTTTCAAAAGAAACAAGGTAATAGTTCAATACATTATTCAATCACAAAATAACATTTTAAATTTAAGGGAGATACAGAGGGGACTTCAAAGTGTGTGTGTGTGTGTGTGTGTGTGTGTGTGTGTGTGTGTGTGTGTGTGTATGTGTGTTTGTGCACATGTGTGCGTATTAAGCATTAAGCAGGGCTGGAGAGATGACTCAGAGGTAAAGAGCACTGACTGTTCATCCTGAGGTCCTGAGTTCAATTCGCAGCAACCACATGATGGCTTCACAACCATCTATAATGAGATCTGGTGCCCTCTTCTGGCCCACAGGTATACGTGCAAACAGAACATTATATTTTTAAAAAAAAGTAGAGTTCATTCTCTTTTTTAAAAAAGCATTAAGCATGTGAAAAATAAAATATTTTAAATTTTTATAAGAAAGCAACTATAGGGCTGGAGAGATAACTCAGAGGTTAAGAGCACTGACTGCTCTTCCAGGGGTCCTGAGGTCAATTCCCAGCAATCATATGATGGCTCACAACCATCTGTAATGAAATTTGATGCCCTCTTCTGGTGTGCAGGTGTACATGCAGGCAAAGCACTGCATACATAAAAATAAATAAATCTTTTTTAAAAAGAAGAGCCGGGCATGGTGGTGCACGACAGTCAAGGCTAACACAGAGAGACCCTGCCTTGAAAAATAAAAAATAAAAAAATAAAAAAATAAAAAAATAAAGGAAAGAAAAGAAGAAAGATTAAGCCAGGTATGGTGGTGCATGCCTATTATCCCAGCACTCGTGAGGCAGAGTCAGGTGGACCTTTGTGAATTTGAGGTGCAGGACAGCCAGGGCTACACAGAGAAACTGTCTCGAAAAACAAAAGAAAGAAAGAAAGAAACTGTAGCACAGGATAATATACACATGGTTGGTAATAGAAACTTTTTAAAGTGAGACTTGAGAGCACGAATCATAACTACATGATTACAAAATAATTGATATCATGAAACTTGAACTCATCTATTCATCCAAATAAACTATAAATTGAATATGATTAAAATATACTGTATACCTCTGATAATGTATAAACTATTAAAGAATAAAATATTATATATATATATATATATTTTTTTTTTCCCCCTCTGTGTAACTGCTCTAGCTGTCCTAGAACTTGCTCTGTAGACCAGGCTGGCCTCAAACTCATGGAGATCCGCCTGCCTCTGCCCCCCAAGTGCTGGGATTAAAGGCGTGTGCCACCACCGCCCGCTTGTTTTTTGTTTTTCAAAACAGGGTTTCTCTGTGTAGCCCTGGCTGTCCTCCAACTCACTCTGTGGATCAGGCTGTCCTCAAACTCAGAGATCTACCTGCCTCTGCCTCCAGAGTGCTAGAATTAAAAGTAGCCCTACTACACTCTTTAACAACTCAGAACTTTGATCTCATCACTGAAGTTAAGAGGGGTGGAGGAGATGGATCACAAGTTCAAGGCCACCATAGACAACATAGGGGGTTCTATGCCAGCCAGGATCCTTCTCAAAATGAAAACCAGGGGTTGGAGGGATGGCTCAGCACTTAAGAGCTCTTGTTATTCTTTCAGAGGACCTGGGCTTGAATCCCAGCATGCACACGGTAGCCTACAATCATCTGTAACTTCAGTTCTAGAGGATCTGATGCCCACTCCTGTCCTCCTCCACAGGCACCAGGCATGTGTACAATGCACAGACATACATGCAGACAAAACACCCATAGACATAATACAATTAAATATCAAAACACTGGAACGTATAGAAGAGGTATCAACTGTTTGCTTTACTTCCCAGGGAACATGGCCAGCATCAAGGGATGCCCCAGACCTCATTCCCAGCCTGTGAGCTTTCCAGTACAGCATGGCTTCTCTCACCACCTAGGGGTCCCCTTTTCTACAGACTGCAGAGGCAGCTGCCAATATCTCTCGGATACAAAGACACACTCCAAGCAGAGCTGTTGCTTATCCCTTCTCCTATCAGTTCCTGCAGAGATAATGAAGTATTTTCTGTATCCAATGAAGAGCTCTCCAATTTCTTTCCTTCATTGCACCCACTACACAGCAAGAATGGCACGAAGCTATAAATGACAATGACACCGTCAGGTGGGGTTGGGGGTGAGGGGGTTGAAACACAAGGCTCACCACTGGAAGGCGGCATAGAATGCTTAAACCTTCTTAGCCCTTTAAAGTCAATTGAGGCATGATATTTAAAGTACTTACAATAGATAGAATGTGGCAAGTACTAAGGTGCAAACCAGCCCCCTCTCCCTGTCCCTTTCTCCCTTGTTCTGTCCCTTTCACTCTTTACCCCTCCATCTCTACCTCTTTGTCTTTCTCCCTTTCTCTTCTCCTTTCTCTCTCTCTCTGCTGTGCACACACTGTGTGTGTGTGTGTGTGTGTGTGTGTGTGTGTGTGTGTGTGTGTGCTGGTTTGACTGAGAAATGTCTCTCAGAGTTTCTGGCATTGGGACATTTGGACCCCAGCTTGTGGACTGTTTGGGAAGGATTAGGTAGGCGGTTCTAACTTGGTACAGGAAGTGTGTCACCCAGGATGGGCTTTGAGATAGACAGCCTCAAGCCATTTCTAGTTCATTCTCTCTGCTTTGTACTTGCACTTGAAGATTTAAGCTCTTGGCTCCCTGCTTCTGCTGCCATGTCTGCCACTTGCTGCCACACTACCCTGTCCTGTCCCTTTGGAACTTTAAGCCCAAACAAAGTCTCCCGTAAGTTGCCTTGGTCAACAGCAACAGAAAAGTAACTGATACGAGAGAGAGAGAGAGAGAGAGAGAGAGAGAGAGAGAGAGAGAGAGAGTGTGTGTGTGTGTGTGTGTGTGTGTGTGAGAGAGAGAGAGAGAGAGAGAGAGAGAGAGAGAGAGAGAGAGATTGAGAGAGAGAGAGATTGAGATTCATATTGAACCCAAGCCCTCACAGATGCCAGACAGGCGCTCTACCGCTGAGATATACACCCAGCTCTCCTCTCAGTTTGTTTGTTTGTTTAGTTTGGTTTTTTTGAGACAGGGTTTCTCCATGTAGCTGTGGCTGTCCTGGAACTCACTCTATAGAGCAAGCAGGCTGACTTCCAACTCACAGAGACCCATCTGCCTCTGCCTCCGTTCATTTGCTGGGATTAAAAGTATACACTTCCTTGGGGCTGGAGAGATGGCTCAGAGGTTTAAGGGCACTGACTGCTCTTCCAGAGGTCCTGAGTTCAAACTCCCCAGCAAACACATGGTGGCTCACAACCATCTATAATGTGATCTGACGCCCTCTTCTGGCCTGCAGGTGCACATGCAGGCAGAGCGCTGTATACAACATAATAACTCTTTAAAAAAAAAAAAAGGGATGCACTTCCACCACCACGTGTCTTTTCATTTTAAGACAAGGTCTTGTGGCTTTATAGGATAATAGACCTTTAATTTGTAATCCTCCTGCCTCAGCCTCTAGAGCAGTTAGGCATGTATACATGACTCAGCATAGAGGCTCTCCTAGGAAAAGCTGCCTCTAACTGGAGAGCTCAGAAGACCAGCAGTGTTCGCCTGTAGCACAGAGCTGTGGGGAGGGGCACCATGAGGGAAGAGCTGAGAGTTGCCTTCCTGTCACCTGTGGGTGAGACCTGACGGAAGCTGTGGTAGAAGTTTTGGTTTATGAAATGTAAACATGTTTTCATTTTAATCCCAGGTGTGGGGTTCTGGGGGCCACTCCAGTAGTTTGTCCACAGCTGATAACAGCCTCATGAGAGGGAACATGATCTTTATCAGCTGAGAACTACTGTGTGTGTGGGGGGGGGTATGGTCTTTGCCAGTGGGAATAAATGCTAGACCAGAGAGAAGAAGAGAGAGCCTGGGGGCTCCAAGAAACAAGAAGGCTGCTGGTGTTTCTCCTCTGCTGCTCCTGGTTGCTGTTGATGCAGTGTGCCGAGAACTTGGAGATGATTAGACTTGTCCCCAAGGAACCTGTCGACCCTGAACAGCAGGAAGTAGCTAAGAAAAACCACGCCCTTTCTCCCCACTAACCTTCTTCCTCTCTCACTTGGTGTTGGGGTGTAGGAAGGGATTGAGGTGGAGAAGGGGAGAAAGAGATTTAAGGAACTCAAAATAAAAACAGTTTCTAAAAGTATGCCAACAGGAACTGAGAGAAGGGAAAGGGGACCTGAGAAGTGAGCAGCACCCAGCAACCGGGGCCTAAGGGACGAGAGGGGAGGCCATCTTCCGATGGTGGGATTTGGTAAGCATTTTCCAAAAAAAAAAAAAAAAAAAGTTCCTGACTACAGTGTGAGGCGTAGAGGGGCTAGGTGTCCAGACTGAGTAGACATCTACTAGGAGACAACATTAAGATCAAATCTAAGATTAGGAGCCAAGTGGGCATGTGGCCAACAGGGCCGAGGGAAGGAGACACTGGCCTGGGCACCGTGAGTGAGCAGCCCCGATGAGGAGCCTGTAGAACGACCTCGGGCTGCCAGCACCGACTTCACCACATTTCCTTGGCTGGAGATTTCAGACACTGGTCCTTTGAGGGCTGGTGGCTTAGTCCAGTCTGTCACTTAAACTAAGGAGTCCCAGGAAGATAGCAACAACTAGAGTGGGGAGCCCAGGGCAGAAGTCACGGGAAGGGGGGGCCTGAGGGCAAGCATAGCATGAGGCAAAGGAGTGAGGCAGGGGAGCTCGGTGAGTGCAGGGACCCGTGGGCCAATAGCCTCTGGCGCCGGGATCCAGAAGACGGGAGATGAGGGGGCAGAAGGAAAGTTCAGTGACGACAGGCAAGTAAGAGCCGAAAGCAAAGGCTGAGGTGTGGAGAGAAGCGTGGTGGGGAAAGGTGGTTTCGGATGGTGAGATGGGAGTGTGGGCAGAGGCTAATGAGACAGATCTGGAGGTTAGAGGACAAGGCTAGCCCCAGAGGTTCACGCTGGCCCTACCTGGTAACACACGTGTAAGCCCATCACTTAGGAAACAGAGGCAAGAGGACTTAAGTCTATATAGCAAGAGTCTACTTTCAGAAAGGAAAAAAAAAAAAAAAAAAAAAAAAGCAGGAAAAGAACAGGATGCCGGTCAAGTTAATCAATGTGGGGTATAGCAGTAGAGCTGTTTGACAGCCTTGACTTTATCTATAAAGCCACAATAGGTCTTGGTGTAAGCCCTTTCTCTCTGTCTGTCTGTCTGTCTGTCTGTCTGTCTGTCTGTCTGTCTGTCTGTCGTCCCTCCTCTCTCTCTCTCTCTCTGTCCTCTCTCTCCTGCTGCTCTCTCTCGCTCTGTCCTCTCCTTCTCTCTCTGTCTGTGGTGATATTTATAGGTGGGGCTTCGGGAAGTGATTGTCTCCATGGGAACGTTGACTTCATCAAAAGACTCATCTCTTGGTAGAATCATAATTTGATGGGCTGCTGGGAAGTGGTAGAAATTTAGTAGGTGCTGGTAGCACCCGTTCCCAATAGATAATGACTCTCAATCTTCTGTGTCAGGTAACACAGCCACATTGCTTAGCAGGGGAAGCAGAGGCTCATTGTGTGGTCAAACTTTTTAGGCTTACAGAAAAAAAAAAAAAAGGCATATCTTTGGGAGCCAAGGAAAAGTAGGCAGCAGAAGGCTTTCCAACCTTTTCTGTCATCTTGAATTTGTTTATTGACTTTTGGAAGGTTAGCATGGGGCCTCTGATATGAGCAGCGTGCACAAGATGACTGCCTAACAAAGATAAACACCAAAACGTTAACCTTGAGCATTGACACAATAGTTATATAGTTTTGGATTTTGAAGCATTTTCAGATTTAGGGTCGTGTAACCTGTGAATGTACTCATAAATCTGAAAACTCCTTCTGTGAAGCTACATAAGATACTATGTTGCGAGCCGGGCATCGTGGTGCACGCCTTTAATCCCAGCACTCGGGAGGCAGAGGCAGGCGGATCACTGTGAGTTCGAGGCCAGCCTGGTCTACAAAGTGAGTCCAGGACAGTCAAGGCTACACAGAGAAACCCTGTCTTGAAAAACCAACAAACAAACAAACAAAAAAAAAAAAAAAAAAAAAAAAAAAAAAAAACG
This sequence comes from Acomys russatus, assembly GCF_903995435.1. NCBI lineage: Eukaryota > Metazoa > Chordata > Mammalia > Rodentia > Muridae > Acomys > Acomys russatus. The sequence goes on along the minus strand of NC_067154.1, from coordinate 8,045,556 downwards.
ATACTACGTTGCTAATGATCTTTATAAGTCTATAAGGTAAATATGTCTTTTGTTAAAAAATAAAAATAAAACACCTCAGATGGATTGACTGATTTTTCCATGATTACCCAGAGATAACTAGTGGAACATTGTCTTAGTCGGGGTTTCTATTGCTGTGAAGACACCACGACCATGGCAACTCTTATAAAGGAAAGCATTTCATTGGGGCTGGCTTACTTGTAATCCAGAGGTTCAGGCCATTGTCATCTTAGCAGGAAGCATGGCATCATGCAGCCAGACATGGTGCTGGAGGAGCCATCTTGATCCACAAGCAGCAGAAGGTGATTGGATCACACTGGGCAGAGCTTGAGCATTTAAGACCTCAAAACCAGCCTCCACAGTGACAGACTTCCTTTAGCAAGGCCACGCCTCCTAATAGCGCCCCTCTGTATGGCCAAGCATTCAAACACATGAGTCTATAGAGGCATTCTTGTTCAAACCACCACAAGCATGTTTTACTAATTCTGAAATACCATGGTTTTGTGCAAGTATGTGTGCTATGCATATGTGTATGCACAGTCACATGAGTGCAAATATGTGCACAGGTGTGTTTGTGTGGGTGGAGGCTCAAAGTTGATGTTGGGAATGCCTCTTGATCAGGTTCCACTTTTTAAAAAATATTTATTTATTTTTATTATTATTATGCAGTGCTCTTTCTCCATGTACACCTGCAGGTCAGAAGAAGGCATCAGATCTCATTATAGATGGTTGTGAGCCACCATGTGGTTGCTGGGAATTGAACTCAGGACCTTTGAAAGAGCAGGTGGCGCTCCTAACCTCTGAGCCATCTCTCCAGGCCCCAGGTTCCACTTTTCTTTAGTTAGACAATGTCTTATGCTAAACTAGACCTTGTCAATTCTCTTCAGTCTGTGTAGCTAGCTGTGGGTCCCCTGTTTTCACCTCCAGTGTGCTACCACACCCCCCACATGATTCTTTACTGCGTGCTGTGGATTCAAACTCTCGTCCTCACATTTGTCCAATGAATACTTTACCCACTGAGCCATTATCTCCCCAGCCTCCGTGTTTTGTTTTGTTTTTGTTTTTTATGTTGTTGCTGTTGGTGGTGGTGGTGGTGGTGGTGGTGGTGGTGTGTGTGTGTGTGTGTGTATGTGTGTGTATGTGACTAAACATTGAATCCAGGGTCTCTCACATTTGCAGGCAAACATTGTATCACCGAGTTCTATCCCCAGTTCTAAACCATTCCTTTAAAAACTATACTTGGTTAACGAGTGCTAGGGTATCCCGTTTCCCCAACTCTAGTGTCTATAGAATGATCGCACCTGGTCATGAGGGGACCTGAGCCAGGACAAACCGTGCATCAGGAGCTCAGGACTGGTTGGAGCGTTGCTATGGATGCAGAAACAATAGGGCTAGCTGCTGGTCTTGTGGGCGGGAAAGAGAGCAGGTGGTGTCAGGATGAGTCAGGACATGGAAACCATTCTATCCTCTTATACAATAACTCTGTTCACTTCAGAGAAGCACCTGCCATTAAAGACACTTCTCTCTGAGGCAATGCTATACTGCTGCCATTTTTAATTTACCATCTGTGAGCAATTGGGAGGCGGGTGACACATAACAGTAGGGATTTTACTAATGTGGAGGGCTTTCCATTCTGAATGGAAAGTGAAGCTACCATAGAAAGGAAATGCTTGCTCCCAAGAAACCCCTGGCAGAGGCCCTGTGGTGTCTCTTCAGCTTGGCTGCATGAAATGTGCGATCCGAAGAAGTCTGAACCGTCACTTTATAGCATTCTTGATTCCTTTGTTCTATCTTTTGTTTTTGTTTTTTTGTTTTTGTTTTTTTGAGACAGGGTTTCTCTGTGTAGCCTTGCCTGTCCTGGAGTCACTTTGTAGACCAGGCTGGCCTTGAACTGACAGCGATCCACCTGCCTCTGCCTCCCCAGTGCTAGGGTTAAAGGTGTGCGCCACCACGCCCGGCTCCATTGTTTTGATGTGATACCACAGAGTGAGTAAGTAGCTTGTAGAGGCTATTTTTGCTTCACAGCTGGGCTTGGACATCAAGACTGAATGTTTAACGATGCAAGGGGAGTGCTTTGGATTGCTTCAACTCATGGCAAAGTGGAAGGCTGAATGTCCTAAGTGAAGACGAGCAGTGTGAGGGGGACAGGTACCACCTGCTCTCATGGTAACTAAGCCAGCTGTAGCTCAAGAGCTCCCAAAGCATTAATCCATCCCTGAGGACTTCGCTCCTACTAGTCCCCACATCCCAACACTGATGCCTTGCGGAGTTAAGCCTCAACATAAGAGCCTCAGAGGGACAAATGATGTTCCTTTTCCATTCACAGCAATTCCTATTTACTTGTATATGTTACTAGTTGGTCCAGCACTCTATGTTCCCAGCACTGTCCCCTCCCTCCAGCATTTGATACTGGCAGCAGCTGCTACACCAACCGGTCTTACACCCCACTGATCTGACCCAAGCTGACTGGAGATTCCTCTTCGGGTTTTTGAGCATAGAACTAGTAAAAGCTTGAGGGATGACAACAGCAACGCTTGACCTCTCGGTGTCCATGTTTTCCTGCCTTGTGGAAGTGGCTTGCAGTGAGAGCCAGCAGCAGAGGACAAAGGCCTGCTCAAGTTTGCATCCTGGCTCTTGTTTGTTTGTTGAGACAAGGTTACTCTGTGTAGTCCTGGCTCTTCCTGGAACTCACTCTGTAGACTAGGCTGGCCTCGAACTCACATCGATCCACCTGCCTCTGCCTCTGCCTCCCAAGTGCTGGGATTACAGGCATGCGCCACCACCACTGCCCGGCCTGGTTCTCGGGTTTTGTGGAGGATGGTTGTATTCCTCTTTTCCAAGGCTTTGTAGCTTAGCTGTTGTCTACATGTGACTTTTGTTTGCCCTTTTCCATGGCCTGAGTTCCTGTCATTTAGAATCAAGCGTTCTGACTAGAGCGGGGCAGGCTGTTGGCTACCAGGCTGCTTTCAGGAAGGTTTTGGGGCAAGACCCTGGAAGTGCCTAGGTCTGCAAGATTGTTTTTCAAGTACTGAGGAGTTTGATTGTTGCATCTAATTTTATTAATTAGTAAGAAGCTTTACTAATCAGTGCAAAGCTTTGTGTTGTGGTAAGAGACTTTGTCCAAACCAACCCACTAATATAAATATTAGTTTATTTTACCATAACTGTGAAGGACTGAGGCCGGGGAAAATGGCAATGCTTTGAATGTGGAGTGGTTAAGTTGGGGAGCCGAATGTGACATCAGCATCATTTGGGTTTAGAGAGTGGAAGGAGGAAGGTAGCTTGGAGGGAAGGGCTGTGGCAAAGAGTGAGCTGCTGGCCTTAAAGCATCTGTTACCAGCTGCACTTCCTCACCTCAGGTGACCAATCAGGTCAACAGGTCACGCTGGCTACATCCCATTGGTATCTTTGACATTATGAAGAATTTTTTTGAAAGGTAATGTTAAGTGTGTGTGTGTATGTGTGTGTGTGTGTGTGTGTGTGTGTGTGTGTGTAGCTGAGCTGAGCCCAGCCGAGGCCTTCATACATGCTAAGGAAGTGGGTCACCACTGGGGTACAACCCTGTGACACTATGCCCATCTGAACTTTCTCTCCCCCACACTTATTTCTATCTATTTGAGATAAGATCTCTTGTTGCCCAACCTAGCCATGGATTCACTATGTGGCTGAAGATGACCTTGAACTCCTGATCCCATGCCTCCATCTCTCAAATGATAGGATCAGGTGTGCACCCCCTCATGCCTGTTTTATGCAGTTCTGGGGTTCAAACCCAGAGTGTCACACGTGCTAGGCAAAAACACAGCACTTGGGAAGCAGAGGCAGAGGCAGGTGGATCTCTGAGTTCGAGGCCAGCCTGGTCTACAAAGCAAGTCCAGGAGAGCTGAGGCTACACAGAGAAACCCTGTCTCAAAAAACCAGGGGAAAAAAATGTGTGCCATTGCACACAGCCTTCTTCATCTTTAAAGACTTTGGAATACATGTGAATCTTGGAGTGGCTTGTCTTTAATGCATGCATCTTTGTTTTCTTGTCTTACACTGTACTTTTCTGGTTTATAAGATACTCATAAAAGCAATTGGAATGCACACCAAAGAAATCCCAGAAGAGCAAACACAACCCATTCTTTCCTACCCTAGAGCCAGAAGCACTGGCATGGGTCTTTGTGGTATCTGTGAGGAGTGTTCCAAGCTCAGCCTGGCGGGCGGCCATGCATCCATCCCAGTCTCTTTGACCTCCTAGGCTTTGGTCCTCTGTTAATAGCACTCACTTAATCGACCCTCCCTGCCTCTTTCTCTTCTACTTAATAAGGATTCAAATTGAGAAGTGTGGGGGATGGCTTCTGGTAACTGGTGAGGAGAGCTGATCACAAGCATCGGGGGCTATGGATGGGGGTCGTTTGAGGAGCTCTATAGCCTGGCTGAGGCAAATGCACCTGAGCTGTGGCACAGAGGCTTGGTACAATAGCAGGACACTTGCCATTCTCATATTCCTGATGGTTCGTGTACACGGCAGGTCCAGGAGCAGCCATCTTTCTCCTCAGCACACCAGATCACAGTAGGCAATGGCTCCTTCACTCTCTTTTTGCCTTACCTGCTCTGAGTGAGAAGGCTTCCGAGCTTCATTCTGAGCCAGGGTCTTTCATCCTCTGTCAGAGCTGGTTTTCTGTCCTCATAACCATATGCCACAGACTGGGTAAGTTATAAAGAAAGGAGGTCTGTTTTGGCTCCAAGGTCATCCAAGGTCAAGGAGCCATAAGTGTGCAGAATCCTCACCTGGCACAGTGCAGCCCACAAACTAGAAGCAGAGGCATGGGAGAAACCGAGCCACACTGTTCTTTGTAGAAGATTCTCTTTCCAGTGGCGCATGCCTTTAGTTCTAGCACTTGGGAGGCAGAGGCAGGCAACTCTTTGTATTAGAGGCCAGGCTGGCCTACAGAGTAACTTCCAGAACAGCCAGGCCTACAGAGTGACTTCCAGGACAGCCAGGACTACACAGAGAAACCTGGTCTCAAAACACAAATAACAAACACATAAAAAGAAGAGTCTCTTTCTTTCTTTTTAAATTTTTGAGCTGGAGAGATGACTCAGTGGTTAAGAGCACTTGCTGCCCTTCCAGAGGTTCTGAGTTCAATTCCCAGCAACCACATGGGGGCTCACAACCATCTGTAATATGATCTGGTGTCCCCTTCTGGTGTGCATGAAGACAGTGGACTCATATAAATAAAATAAATCTTTAAAAAAATATTTATTTTTATTATTTTAAGTTCTATGTAAGCATGTAGGTATGTGTGAGTTCACGTGCCCCAGGAGGCTAGAGGCATCAGATCCTCCTGGAACTGGAGTTGCAGGCTGTGCACCATCTGACATGGATTCTGGATTCTGGAACTAATAAACTTGGGTCCTCTTCAAGAGCAGTAATTGCTCTTAAGCACCGAGCCATCCCTCTGGTGCCACAGACCCATTTTCAAGATAGCCTATTAACCCATTAATAAAGAGAATTTATTAATCCATTCATGAGGGCAGAATGGATTATGTAATCATGTAGTTCTACCCCTTATAGCTCATAATGGATATTGAATTTCAGCTTGAGTTTCAGAGAGGATAAACCATATTCAAACCATAGCACCCTCCTTCAACCCTCTCCAGTAGCCAGTGTCCTGGCTATCTGTGCATTCATATAGCTTATACATAACAAACACATGCAAATAGTTTTAAGTTCTTGGTTTTTCATTCCTTTGAAAATAATGGAAGCATCACATATTTCTGCACATTTCTCTGGGGCATTTTGGTCACGTGTTATATCCTGGAGACTTTTAAAATACCTGCACACTGAACACTTACTTCCTCATGTCTTTTCATGCCTTCAAATTCTTAATGTTGTCTGTGAGTGACACAGTATAGTTAGTCAGTCTCCTAGTCAAAGGTATTTGAGTTCTTCCTGTCTGGCTTTATTTTGAGCAGTGCTGCAATAAGTCAATTTATATATATGCTATATTTTTCTTCTTCTCCTCCTCCTCCTCCTTCTTTTTTGTTTTGGTTTTTCCAGACAGGGTTTCTCTGTGTAGCCTTGGCTGTCCTGGACTTGCTTTGTAGACCACTGGCCTCAAACCCACAGTGATCCGCCTGCCTCTGCCTCCCTAGTGCTGGGATTAAAGGCGTGCGCCACCGCCGCCCAGTTTACGCTATTTCTTCTTAAGTGTTACAGCTTAGGGATAAGTTCCCAGGACTCGAGTTAGGGGTCAGAGGTGATTTTCCCATCCAAGTAGTAACCAGTCCTGACCCTGCTTAGCTTCTGAGATCAGATGAGATGGGGGCATTCGGGATGGTGCAGCCGGCCGTAGACTCAAAGGTGATTCTCAGTTGTGATTTTGATCCCCGAGAGCAGGTTCCTTCCACAAGAGGGGGTATCTCAGGCTACACTTCTATTAGGGTGAGTGTATCTAACATGTGGCCCTGTATTCTTGTCAACTGTTTTCACTCAGCTATTGTCATCCTAATTAGAGGGCAGCTGTGTGGAAAATAAGGGCCAAGATAATAGATCTTCCTGCTCTTGAACTCTCTGCAATCATAAATTATGGTGCCACACCCTAGGAGCACAATCAATATTGTGTTTCCGGTGTAATTTGGGAGACCAGCCAATCATGCAGGCGAGGAGTCTCACACTAGGGGAGAGTTAAGCAGAGTGCTCTCTCTCTCTCTCTCTCTCTCTCTCTCTCTCTCTCTCTCTCTCTCTCTCTCTGCCTCTCTCTGTCTCTATCTTTCTCTCTGTCTCTGTCTCTCTCTTTCTCTGTCTCTCTCTCTCTCTGTGTCTCTGTCTCTGTCTCTCTTTGTATGCCTCTTTCTCTGTCTCTGTCTCTCTCTCTCTTTAGAGGAAGATACTATGGATTCTGGCTCCAAGATCATCATGGTCATGGAGTGGCTCCTGACATCAGACCTTGACTTGGGCCAACAGCAGGTCTGTTTATTTGCTTGTCAGCTTCTGTCCTGGAGCCTCAGCCTGTCCCCATGGCTCACTTTCCTCAGCATGTGCCAGCACCTGCCCCAGCGTCAGCAGCATAACAAAGAAGCTTTCAAGCACTTTTTGTATGTGCTATGCATCTAAACATTACATCACTTCAGGTTACTTTGCCTGTATCCCAGTAACAAAATGTGCTCATTGTTGCTTTGCTGTCCTGGTTTCCATGACACTGCATCACCTCCTAGGTCTGCTCCTACATAGGAATCCAAGGGGATTTACCCTGGCTTTGAAAATTGGATGGCCCTCTGCATATCAACCACCAACACAGAAAATGTGACGTGAAGATACAAAGGATTTATTCAATATTGACTCTAGAAAATAAGGTGGTTGAATTCAACAGGGATTTGAATATACAGACAGATACAAGTGTAGATTCATACTGATACTTTGTATGCACCTGCACACAATATGTGTATTTCTCCTATTAAAATATAGATTATTTTTTATTGTGGTAAAACATGCATAATGTCTCCTCTTGCCTTTTTAAAATATATGACCAGGGCTGAAGAGGTAGCTTGGTTAGTTTTCTTGCCTAGCATGCACCATCCCCAGCATCTCATAAAGTAGGGTAGTTATTGTACATATTTGTGGTCTCAGCACTTTTGAGGTGGGAGCAAAAGGACCAGGAGTTCAAGGTCACCCTGGACTAATAGAGAGTTTGAAGCTGCATTAACAGGGCTAGAGACTGTAGCTCAAAAATGAAACCAGTGGTTTTAAGCAATCCGTTTTTATGGTTTTATGTTAAAATACATATAACAGAAAGTTTACCATGTACAGCTGAGCATGGAGGCAAACATCTGTAATCCCAGGCCAATTCAGGAAGATAGCCATGTGTTCAAGATAGCCTGGGCTATATAGTAAATTTGAGACCAGGCTTTTGCCTGAAGTCAACTTTACAGTTTACCTGTATAATTCACTGGTTACATATATCTATAATGTGAAGTCATCTCTTTATCCTCTAGAACTCCACAGAGTTCTTGCTGTGGTCTGAAGATTGGTTGGGTGGGGTTTAGCACTTGTGTATTGGAAGCTAGCTTCCTGTGCGGCAGTGTGAGAGGTGGCATGAGACCCTGAGGAAGGGCCCAGTGGGAGGCCACTATGCCAGTGGGGCACTACACTCGGAAGAGGGGAGTGGGGTTCTCTCAGAGAACTCTAATTAGTACCTCAACAGCAACTGTTTACCAAGAGTGAACCCTTTCTAAGTATTTTTCCAGCGTCTTGTCATACCATGTGATCACTCTCTGTCCACCCGCCGCCCTGGCCGTGTGGCGCGTTGTGACGTAGTCAGAAAGCCCTGGGGCCAGAGGCTGACCTGATGAGTCAGTTGATCTTGGCCTTCAGACTTGAGCTTTGGAAACAGTGAACTTACATGAACAACTTTTCTCTGTATATTAACCTGCCTCAGGTATTTTAATATAGCAACAGAAAACAGACCCAGATGAGAATGGAGCCCAGGTGTTCTTGGGTGGTTGTCATTCTCATCACAAAGCTTTCTGACTGTGGGAATGCTTAAGGTGGCCTAGGCTGTAGAGGGGCAGCCGTTCTCGCTGTCAGACTGTGGTCATTATTACACTGTTTTTCAGAATATCGTTCTCATAAATCTAATGGGGTCCTTGACTGAGAAAGAGGAGAGGTGTTTTGCACCCAGTTATCAGCTTATAGAATTTATATCTATTTACATGTAGGTGTGTGTGTGTGTGTGTGTGTGTGTGTGTGTGTGTGTGTGTGAGAGAGAGAGAGAGAGATGGTGTGTAGATGTGGGTGTAGGTGTTTATGGAGGCCAGAGGAGGGTGTTGGATCCTCAGGAGCTGGAATTGTAAATGGTTGTGAGCTACCTGACATGAGTGCTGGGAACTGAACTCCAGTCTTCTGCAAGAATGGTATGTTCCTGTAAACACTGAGCCAGCTCGACATCCTACCCACCACTCATTGGTTTGAAATGGGAAGGCTTTGAAAATGAAATGGTGTGGCTGTGCTAAGGGGCTCTTGGGGCCCTGCCTGGGCCCTTTCAGAGAAAATAAAGAGGCAACGGACACTCTTCAAGGTGACATTGGTTATGTTAGGATGGCTGGGAATACAATGGGAGAGGGTTGGCCATATATATATATGCATGCCATATGGTGGGGTCAGCAGATAGATAATAAATACAAGGAACTTGGTTAGGTATCAAGGGTGGGAGGATTCTTGTTGAACTGGACTCAGCAGAACAAAGGATGGCAGGCCAAAAATGAGGAGCTGACTAGCATTTGGCCTAGGAGGGGAGTCCTTGCCTCATCCTATGCAGAAGGTAGCGTGGTTATTGCTGTTCAGAACCGGGACTCCTGGCCAAGTGGCCGTCATCCTTGTTACACTGATGGCTCAGGTCTTTGATGTTTCTTTACTTTGCATAGTCCTTATCACAAATGTTTCCCTGGGGGTTGCCCATCCCCTACCATCATGGGAGACGTGGTTGAACGGGTACAAGTTCTGTACTCAGGTCCCATCTCTGACACCTTTCAGCTGTAGTAGCTGTAGGCCGAGCACTGAATATAATGCCTTCTTTCTGGAGTAGTTCGCTGTTAAATATTAGGGTTGTTCTGACACACTCCATCTTGGTCTCCCAAGGCCAGCCAACATGGCTCTGTATTATGGCACACACACACACACACACACAACACACACACACACAACACACACACACAACACACACACACAACGCACACACACACACACACACATTTACTAGGCTTGGTGTATCAGTGAGCATTTAATAGCTCTCAGTAGCCAATAGCACAGGCCTGGTTCTTTCCATGGAAGCAGAATCTTTGAAGCCTGTTCTCTGGTACTGCTTTATTTTAAAATTCTGGAGCCTTTTTAGTAGGTACTGCACTAAATATAAGGAACATATCCTACTTTTTTTGTGATAATGATATGCTTGAAGCCCATTGGAACCCCCTCAGTGTATGCATGTGTATGTGTGTGTGTGTTTATATGAACTTTTTATAGGTACGAAACCAAAGAAAATGATAAATCATCAAGGTGCCTTAGTTAGGGTTTCTATTGCTGGGAAGAGACATCCTGACCATAGCAACTCTGATAAAGGGAAACATTTCATTGGGGTGGCTCACAGTTCAGAGAGCTAGTCCATTATCATCATGGCGGGGAGCATGGCAGCGTGCTGGAATACAGGGCGCTGGAGAAGGAGCTGAGAGTTCTGCATCTGGATCCGCAGCAGCAGCCAGGGAACTGGCTTGAGTCCACCCCCTGGTGACACACTTCCTCCAACAAAGCCACCACCTGATAGTGCCACTCTGTATGGACCAAGTAGTCAAACACATGAGTCTATGGGGCTATTCCTGTTCAAACCACCACAGGAGGCACTTTCAAAATACATTGGTAGGGGGGCTGGAGAGATGGCTCAGTGGTTAAGAGCGCCACCTGCTCTTCCAAAGGTCCTGAGTTCAATTCCCAGCAACCACATGGTGGCTCACAACCATCTATAATGTAATCTGATACCCTCTTCTGCAGATAAAGCACTCATATGCAATAAATAAATCTTTAAAAAAAAAAAAAAAAAAAACATTGGTAGGGCCAGCAGGTACACGGTCGATGGATGACATCAGAGGTGAGAGATCTCTGCTATGGGTCTCGGATGCTATCTGATAACGTTCTTAGCTTTTGGGAACACCTTAAAAGCATTTAATTTTCTTTTTAACTATGCATGTGTGTCTATGTGTGCGTACGCGCATGTGAATAGTGCTACCTTCGAAGGCTGAAAGAGAAGGGTGTTGGATCTCCTGGAACTGGAGTTAATGGTAGTTGGGAGCTGCCATGTGGGTACTGGGATCTGAACTCTGGTCCTTTGGAAGAGCAGGAACCTCTTTTTTTTTTTTTTTTTTTTTTTTTTTTTTTTTTAGCAGGAAGCTCTTGTAATAGCTAAGCCATCTCTCCAGCCCGGGGAACACTCTTCAGTGAGGATGTGTGTGCAGGAACGTGCATTTTGAGATCAGAGGACAGCTTTCTGGAGTTGGTTCTCTCCTTTAGGTATGGGCTCTAGGGATTGAACTCTGGTCCTTAGGTTTGGGTGGCAAATGCTTTTACTTTCTGAGCTGTCTCACCAGCCCTGGACCACTCATATTTTAATGGTATAATTATTATAGCTGTTCCCTCCCTACCTGAGTACTTAACCTGAAGTGTTAGCTACACAGCTTATCTGAGCTTCCTTGCCAATCAAGTGATTAAAAAAAAAAAAAAAAAAAAGCCGTCATCTGCATTAACACTGTCTAATTAATGGATGGGTCCTCCATAGCTTTCTCACCGTCTGAAGTTATGTCTGAGAGCTCTCAGCAGTATGAAGTGTGTGTGTGTGTGTGTGTGTGTGTGTGTTTGGAGAGAGAGAGAGAGAGAGAGAGAGAGAGAGAGAGAGAGGCAGGAGGAGGGAGGGAGAGATACAATTAGGGGAAAATGGAGGAAAAAATGCTGTCATTTTTATAGAACTCATACAGAACAGTCAATACCAAGGTCAGAGGCTGGAGAGATGGCTCAGCAGTTCAGAGCACTGGCTGCTTCTCAGCTTCAGTTCCCAGCACCCACATGGCAGCTCAAAATGCCTGTAACTTCAGTTCCAGGGGACCTGACCCCCTCTCCTGGCCTCCATGGGGTCCTGCATGCATGTGGTACATAGACATACATGCAGTAAAACTTTCATACATATAAATCAATAAATCTTTTCTGTTGTTGTTGGGTTTTGTTGTTTTTTTTGTTTTGTTTTTTGTTTTGTTTTGTTTTGTATTGTTTTTTGTTGAGACAGGGTTTCTCTGTTTAGCCCTGGCTGTCCTGGACTTGCTTTGTAGACAAAGCTGGCCTGGAACCCACAGCAATCTGCTTGCCTCTGTCTCCCCGAGTGCTGGGATTAAAGGTGCGTGCCACCACGCCCAGCCCCTAAATCAATAAATCTTACAGAAGACAAAAGATGTTTAGCAGTTTGTGGGGAGGGTACAGCGTCTCCTGACCATCTCTACTTTCAGAAAACTGCAGAGGGAAGTGATTGTTACCCGGGGGATGACAGTGGGTGTCTCTGTGAGCATACACACTCCTAACACGTCAGCCTCGAGTCATTGAGTCAGGATCTCTTTGTTTGAGATATGGAGTTACAGACAAGATGTCTTCTAATAGGGCTTGGGAAGAGGTCCTAGCAATGGTGCTGACGCTGCGATGTGGCAGTTAAGGCAGCAGGCTTGAGGGCATTGAGAGGAGAAGGTTTACTCATTGTTGGGCTTCTCCAGAGAAACAGAAGCAACTGAACTAAGATATGCGTAGATCACCACGTACATATGCTGTACACTGAAGCAAAGACAGGCAGATAAGGAGAGAGATTGTTGTACGTGGCTGGCCCATGTGATAAGAGGGAGCTGAGAGGCCCAGAGGTCTGCAGTTGGTCCCCTTGAGGCCAAGGAGAGCAGTATCTATTCCAGTCAGAAATAATAATAATAATAATAATTTTAAAATAATAATAATCATCATCTTCATCTAAGATTTCCATCTGCACCTCAGGGCAGCAGAGCCAGTGTCTGGGTGAGGTTGGAGGTGGTTCTACTCAGCCTTTCCATTTACTCTTGAGCTGACTGAATGAATGACCAGGCTGGCCTCGAACTCACTGCAATCCACCTGCCTCTGCCTCCCGAGTGTTGGGATTAAAGGCGCGCGCCATCACACCTGGCTCTATCTTAGTGTTTTGAGGAAGAGGCTCTCACTGAACTTGGAGCTCACTTGGTTCAGCTGGACAAGCTGACCTGTGAACCTAGGATACTCCTCTCTGCTTCCTAGCACGGGGTTACAGGCGTGCACCTCTACAGTCAGTCTTCATATGGGTGCTGGGGATTGGAACTCAGATCCTAATGCTTGCCCAGTAAGCACTTTACCTGCTGAGCCATGGCCCACCCCTAACTCACCTCCTACCTCCCACTCCCCACCCCTCTCCCTTTTGAGGCAGTCTTCCTGTGGAGCCCTGGTGACCTCAGACACAAGGGGTAGTTAGCCTTTGGTCTCTGCCTCCCAAGTGCTGAGATTTCAGGGCCACCAAACCCGGTTCTAGAGTGCAGCTCCTTCCAAGCCCATGCACAGAGGTTTGGATTCAGTAGTTCTGGACAGCATCGGAGCCGCTGGTCGTCAGTCCGTACACATAGGCAGCATAGGGAAAGGCCTTCCGAGAACAGAACAGCCGAGGGCAGTGGGATTGTTTCCTGGGGATGGTGACGGTAAAGGAAGCAGTAGAGACAGGAGATGTAGAACATCCCACAGCGAGAGTGGATAATTAATGGAGGAAATTATGCCAAAGGATAATAAGGGTAGGGCAAAGAGGATGGAGGAGTCAGAGACGGCCATGGTTTTTTAAAAAAAAGAAAAAAACCTGTTTGGAGGGCTATAGGGGGCCATCTTCAAAACCCAAAGGCCCTTTGGAGGAGATGTTTTCATGTTGCTGTTTCCTCTTTTGCTGGGTTTTAAAGAGCTCCTCAGACTTTGGAGTGACTGTTTACCTTCCTGGCCCTCCCTCTGAGCCTAGGAGCTTTTTGTCTCTAGCACATCCTCAGAGCCCCGTGACTTCTGTGTACAGATCCGTAGAGATGACTAGCTCCAGATGAATAAGCGGGAATGAATAGATCTGTGGCAACATGAGGCATTTCAAGGATAAAGGGGAAAATTCAAAGAATGTTTGATCATTATTACTTAAAAAAAAAAAAAAAAGCACACCAAAAAAACCCATGTTGCTGCCCGCTTCCTGTTAGCAATGCTGTCTGCTGTTAGGCAGCTCCCCCGGGGATGTCACTCTCTGGCAGAGCAATCACAGGAAAGCACAAAGACACAGCTTTTTCTCCTCTGCTCACCAAAGCCTGCTCCCTCATAGTTGCAGAGCCCTCTGACAAACAAGAGGAGCTTCAAAAACCACTTTGTGTCGTGACAGAGCGAAAACAACCCTGAGAATAGCCAAGCGGCTAAATGTCTGTGCTCTGTACATTCTGAGTTCAAGACAACAGAAAGCTCTGGAGGGCTTGGAAAAGCAAGTACTATACGTTCAAAGAAATGCTGCCGAGGGTCTAGGGGGTGGGATCCTTCAGGACTCCTGTGCCTGAATTGGATGTGGTGGCTGGGAAAATATCTTTTTGCTGCTTAGGCTGCCCTGGGTTAGAGGGCTTGGACTCAAAACCACAGGGGCCTTCCTGTTTCTCAGTCCAGGAGCTGAGCTTTTCCCTTAGACAGGTATCTGGAAACTGTGTGACCTGACCCTGCGTGAGGAAGAGAAGGGTACATGTGACCTATGGTGCAAGGATCTTCCCAAGAGGAGTTCAAAGGGGCCTGGGCCCTCATTGTGGTGTAACCCTGTGTCCCCAGTGTGGCATGACCCTGTGTCCCCAGTGTGGCGTGACCCTGTGTCCCCAGTGTGGCGTGACCCTGTGTCCCCAGTGTGGCGTGACCTTGTGTCCCCAGTGTGGCGTGACCCTGTGTCCCCAGTGTGGCGTGACCCTGTGTCCCCAGTGTGGTGTGACCCTGTACCCAGTATTGTCAACTTCAGAAATAATAGTGTTCTTCGGTGTGGAACAGGAGAGTGTGTCAGTCAGCTTTCTGTTGCTGTAATGAAATATCTGAGATAATTAACTTAGAAGGAGGAAAAGTTCATTTTGGTTCATAGTTTTAGGAGCTCTTGCCCATGATGGGGTAGAAGGCTTGCATAGGCTTCTGGATCATAAGGGGCAAACTGTTCACCTTGTGACCAACCCGCCAAAGAACGAGAGGAAGGAACCAGGACCATAGAGCTCGCTTCAGGGGCATAGCCTCCCACAAGCCCACGCTTGTCTTTTCAAGATTATTTTTATCCCGTGTATGTGTCTGTGTGCCACATGTGTAGGTGCCCTTGAAGCCCAGAAAAGGGTTTGGGGAATGCTAGAAATGGAGGTGAGGGGGTTATGGGCCACTCTATGTGGCTGCTAGGGGCCCATCTGGGTCTTAAGCAGTCTTAACTACCACGCCATCTCTCCAGTCCAAATGTCTCTTCTTAAAGGTTCATAGTGCCAGTGGCAGTGGCACAGGCCTTTAATCCCCGCACTCGGGAGGCAGAAGCAGGTGGATCTCTGTGAAGGACAGCCTGGTCTACAGAACGAGTTCCAGGACAGCCAGGGCCACACAGAGAGACCCTGTCTCAGAAAAAAAAAAAAAAAATTCATAATACGTCGGAGTAGTACCACTCTGAAGACCAGGACTTCAACGAGAGCACTGGCAAGGGGTTTTCAACACCCATGGGACAGCCAGGTCTATTGCACAGAGAAACCCCATCTCGAAAAAACAAAAACAAAAACAAAGAAGAAGAAAGAGAAAAGAACTCCCCACTTGCTGTTCCATCCCAAGAAGCAACTTAGATTCTTGCCTCCAGAATCCTTAGGTCTAAATAGAATAAGACAAAAACAAATCCTAATCCGGGTATGGTGGTGCATGCCTTTAATCCCAGGATTTGGGAGGGAGAGGCAGGCGGATTACTGTGAGTTCAAAGCCAGCCAAAGTCAAAAGTCCAGGACAGCCAAGGCTACACAAAGAAACCCTGTCTTGAAAAACAAACAACAACAGCATCAATCCTAACCCAACTGGGGCATCTTATAGGAAGACTAAAAACAGTTACAGCAGTGTAGAGACTGCAGTACTAAGTCCCCTTTTATGTTTTGAAAAGCTAGCTAGAGTTTCACATTTTGGCCAGAGAGATGGCTCAGCACTTTGGCAGATGACCAGGGTTCAATTGCCAGCACATACACGGTGGCTCGCAACTACCCATAACTCCAGTTCTAGCAGACTCGACGCCCTCTTCTGCCTCTACAGGAGTGCATGCGTGTGAATCACATACATACACAAAGGCACTTATACATACAGTTTTTAAAAAAGAGTTACTGGACTGGGGACAAGGCTCAGTGGTAGAACTCTTGCCTAGCATGGTCTAAATTCTAGGTTTGATCACCAGATCCACCATAAACAATAGACAGATAGACACATGAAATATTTCCTGCGTTAGGCTGGCTGTGGTGCCACAGACCTGTGATCCCAGCACTCAGGAGGCTGAAGCAGAAGGATTCTAAACTCAAGGCCTAGAACTACCCTGCCTTAAAACACACACACACACACACACACACACACACACACACACACACACACACACGAGAGAGAGAGAGAGAGAGAGAGAGAGAGAGAGAGAGAGAGAGAGGCAGACAGAGAGAGAGAACTCCTAATTCTACTGAGAGAAACAGATGGGGGTGTGGGGGGGGGAGAGGGAGGGAGAGAGAGAGGTAAGGAAGGGAGGGATAGGGAGAGAGGGAGGGAAGGAAAGAGAGGAGGGGAGGGGGGCAAGCAAGCAGTGGGGAAGGGGGGAGGGGAGGAGAAAATGAAAGAGGAGATGGGTAGAAGAGAGAGGCAGGAGAGGAAAGAGGAACTATGGATATAGGCAAAGTGTCAGAAACCTGGTGTGAATCTGGTTAAGAGTAACTTTAAACTTACAAACAGTAACAGAATGCAGTGTAACCCTGAAAGCTTCTATTAGGCTTGAAATTACTTCAAAAGACAAGTAAGATTAAAAATAAAAACCGTTATGCAATCCAGCCACAAGGAAAACAATAACAAACCCAAGTTGGACACTTTACCAAAGTGACCTAAATTCCAAGAAAGTCAGTGTCCTAGAGAGGACAGGAAGGGGAAAGCAAGAGGAGGAGGGAAGGGAGGAGGAGGCAGGAAGGAGGAGGAAGGAGATGGGGAAAAGGAGGAGGGAAGGGAGGAGGCTGAGGAGGGGAGAGAACTGAAGGAGGGAAGGGGCGTGAGGTCAGAGATAAACAGTGCAACGGGTAAACTTGAACTGTATCAAATAGACAAAAATTTATGACATGTATGATTGGCACAGATAATGATATTTGAAAACGAGACTCTATTACTTAATAGTATTACAGCAGTATTGAGTTCCCTGTGGTTAGGTACAAGAATGCCATTGTGCTGAAAAAATGCACGCTGCAGCCTGGGGTGTGGCTCAGTGGTAGAGTGATTGCCTGGGAGGCTCCAGATTCCCACCCTCACACTGCCAAACATGAAATGAGAAAGGAAGGAAGGAAGGAAAGGAGGGAGGGAGAAAGGAAAATTCAGTTCAAGTTTCTGACACTTTGCCTACATCCACAATTCATTGTCTTTCATATTCATTCTCTTTCCTCTCCCCTCCCCCTCTTCTATCCATCTCCTCTTTCTTTTTCTCCTTCTCTCTCCCCTTCTCCACCACTTGCTTGCCCTCCCTCCCCTTCTCTTTCCCTCCCTCCCTCTCTCCCTCCTTTCCCGCCTCTCTTTCTTTCCCCTTTTCCCCCTCCCCGCCCCCATCGGTCTCAGTAGAATTAGGAGTTTTTATACTTTGGACAGGTTGAAGTTGATAGAATGTGTGTTACCCTTAAGTAACAACGTTGGAGAACATTCTGAGGCCCAGGTGCTGACCACCAGAGGGTCAGCATGTGCAGACAGGAAACCAGTGTGGACAGGAAGTGCCCTGTGAAGAGCCCACAGTTTGGACTAACTAGACTCAGGAAGGAGGAAGGCCAGTCCGACCTCACCACTTAGCATGCTTAGGATTTGGGACTTAGTTCCACAAGCAGAGACCCAGCCGGGAGTAGTGCATGCCTGCAACCCCATCACTTGGGATGCATATAGGCAGGAGGATCAGGCTTTGCGGGCTCTCCTCTGGTGAAAGTGAGCTTGAGGGCAGCCCGTACCGTGTCAGACCTGGAGCAGTGGAAGAGTGAGGACAAAACGAAGTGCAAGAAAATCAAAACAAAGGAGAAAACAAAATATAGAAAGTGTTTGTGAGACGGGGATGCCAGTACCTCTTATTTTCTAGAAAAATGAATTCTAGGACAGTTTAGAAGAGGAAGGGCAAGATGAGCCACATAGGTAGACATCTTGGCCTGCCAGCTGGTGAAGACTGGAAAAAAAGGGGGATGCAAGGGATGGTTTCTGTTTCTTACTGTGTGCTACCCATGTAGCATATGCTACCTTGCCTGATCATCACAAAACCCCCAAGCAATAGATGTGGGTTACTTGGCCAGGAACAGTCATAATAAATGTATGATGGTATTAATATGCTGACCCACTCTGAAATCCAGTGGGTTAAACAGTAGAATTAGTTTCTAGAAGCATCTTGTCAGGCTCCAACAAGCCAGTTGGATGAGGTGGATGCAGAGCAAAGCAAAGTAACTGTCCATGTTTCCACTGGGCTACTGGCTGGGTTGTGGCAGTGTTTTTTGTTGTTTCTCTTCTCTCTTCTTCTCTCTTCTCTCTCTTCTCTCTCTTCTTCTCTCTCTTCTCTCTCTTCTCTCTTCTCTCTCTTCTCTCTTCTCTCTTCTCTCTCCTCTCTCTCCTCTCTCTCCTCTCTCTCCTCTCTCTCCTCTCTCTCCTCTCTCTCCTCTCTCTCTTCTCTCTTCTCTTTCTCTCTCTCTCTCTCTCTCTCTCTCTCTCTCTCTCTCTCTCTCTCTCTCTCTCTTCCAAGACAGGGTTTCTCTGTGTAGCCTTGGCTGTCCTGGATTCAATTTATAGAGCAGGCTGCCCTTGAACTCACAGAAATCTGCCCACCTCTGCCTCCCCAGTGCTGGGATTACAGGTGTGTGCCACCGTGCCAGGCAGTCAACCCCACATTAGGTTGGCTGTGGCACCTGGGGAAGGGAGAGACCTGGGCAGGCAGAGAGAAGGATTTTATTTGTGATCCCAATAAGATTGATTTGCACAACTGGATGTGTCCAACACAGGACAAGATACTTGGTGGGTGGTGTGTCTTGAGAGCTCTGAGGAAGGGTCCAGAAAAGACAGATATGACTGCTGGTATCATAGTTGTATTCACCC
This sequence comes from Acomys russatus, assembly GCF_903995435.1. Lineage (NCBI taxonomy): Eukaryota > Metazoa > Chordata > Mammalia > Rodentia > Muridae > Acomys > Acomys russatus. The sequence continues at coordinate 8,026,646 of NC_067154.1, read as the reverse complement.
AGCCAGGGCAAAATGGAGTCATGGCTCACTGGAAATGGGAGGCCAGGCATGGTGACACACGGCTATAGTCCCAGCACATGAGAGGCTGAGACAGAAGAAGTGACCCTGAGGGACACCCTTAGTTACAGCACAGTGAAGCCTTTTCTCAGGCCTGGGATCTGCCATATATAGACCAGGCTGGCCTCAAACTCAGAGAATCTTCTGCCTCTGCCTGCCAAATGCTAGGATTATATGTGTGTCTGCATATATCTGCATGCCACACGGGCGCCTGTGCTCACAGAAGCCAGAATGGGGTGCTGGATCCCCTGGAACTGGAGAATTACAGATGGTTGATGGTTGCGAGCCACCAGCTGGGTGCCTGGAATTGAACCCGAGTCCAGTGCTTTTAACTACTGAGCCATCTATCTAGCCTCCCATCGCCCTTTGTCTTGATTTTTCTCCCATGTTCCTCATACACAGCATTTGTACTCGTGACAGATTTTAATGAAGATGTGGGCGATTTTATAGCCTTAGCAACACAAATAACTTGAAGTCCAAAAATAGATATTGCTATTTTAAACAGCCACCACTGGGACTCTTTCCCCAAGCTGCAACCTCTCCCCGCTGTTATCTGAGCCCCATCTCACTTTACCTCCAGGGTCCGTGTCCTTGGACCCTTTCTAGTGTGCTCTTTTAGCCATGTCTGTTTCACATTTCCTCCTCCTCCTTTTTTTCTTTTTCTTTTCTTTTCTTTTTTCTTTTTAGTTTTTCGAGACAGGGTTTCTCTGTGTAGCCTTAACTGTCCTGGACTCGGCTTTGAAGACCAGGCTGTCCTCAAACTCACAGCGACCACCTGTCTCTGCCTCCCAAGTGCTGGGATTAAAGGCATGCGCCACCACCACCCGGCTCACATTTCCTTCTAAGCCATTCTTCTCCTCACCCGTACTTTGCCATACCAAGGTAGTTCCCAGGACAGACATCTTTGCATCCCTCAGCTTGGCATTGGCTGCGATACTATTATTATTTTTTTTAATCCTAGTGCTTATGCATAACTGTAAAGGTGGAAGGGCAGTATTTCAAAGAGATCACGTCTGCTGCCTTCTATTTTCCCAGTGAAATAGACGGTTTGTTCCTCTGCGGAGCTAGATATGGGTCTAGCGATGATGTCACAGCTGGGGTCAGCGAGCCAGTCAACAGAAATGTACAGACTTCTAAAACTTCACAAGAGGCTGTGTTTACACGGCGTGACTCATCTCACAAAGCCTGTAAAGTTGTGGGACTGCTTTGCTGCTGGAGACGGAAGGTGTTGTTTACTGAGCACAGTGGTCAACAGGAGGGACTGAGGAAGCAGCTGGAGGACGGAAGGAGTCAGGCAGCTTAAGTGAACTGAAGACCGGGTAACCGGAAGTGAGTCCCCGGGTAACCGGAAGTGAGTCCCCGGGTAACCGGAAGTGAGTCCCCGGGTAACTGGAAATGAGCCCCTGCCGATCTCCTCCTCCAGCACAGGCACGGAACATCCCTGGAGCTTCTGATGGTGACTCTGGGGATAAAGGAGTTGTAATAAGTACCCGTTGCTCCTTAACAAATTATCCCAAACTGGGTGGTTTAAAATGTCGGTGATTATTATCTCATGGTCTCAGAAAGCTAGGGATTCAGGAATGGTGTGGCTTGGGTCTCTGAGGAGGCTATCTCATCTACAGGCTGGTCTCGGACTGGGTGGTCAGCTCCGGTTCCCAGCAGGGAGCCTTGTTTCCACAAGGGTCTCTCCGTGGCATGTTTTGACCTCATGGTAAGGTCTTATTTTTTATTTTTAACATTTTAGATTTTGTGTATATATTGAGTGTGTGCGCGTTTGTCATGGTATGTGCATAGATCAGAAGACAACTCGTGAGAGCTGTCTATCTCCTTCCACGGTATGGGTCCTGGAGATTGAACTCAAGTCATCAGGCTTGGGCAAGGTGCCTTCACCTGCTGACCTATCATGCCAGCCCCTGATGGTGAGTGTTTATGAACTGAGTGGTACAAGAAAGAGCGAGCTGTCAAGGGGAGAACCTGAAAGACCTCACACCAACAAATCTTGGGGATGACACACCATCACTTTTGTTCTGTTAGTCACACCAAGAATCCTTGGTTACAGTGTAGAGGGGACTACACTAGGTGTAAACAGCAGCATGCAGTGGTCTCTGAGGGCTGTAAAGAGTCTAGCTACCAAAGGAGTGTTTCTAGTAACATATGCCATCAGTGTGTGGGTGAGTGCATGCATGTGTGTGTGTGTGTGTGTGTGTGTGTGTGTGTTAAATTGCCAAGGAAGAGTGTAACTGGGCAGACTAGTAGTTGTCGTTCTCGTAGACTTTATTTATTACTATGTTATAAACTGAGTGGTGGGTAACAGGATGCTTTAAAATTTTGTCAAATAAAGAAGATAACAGTTGCCATCAACCAGCAGAGCCACTCCACGAAAGCACATTTTGTCATTAGAAGGGAGATACGTAATCTAGATAGAAAGACATCCTCTTAATCAGATAGATCACTTTATTTAAAACCTACTAACTAAGGGGGCTAGAGCAATGGCTTGGTGGTTAAGGACACTTGATGCTCACACAGAGGACCCAGATTCAGTTCCTAGAACCTCGGCAGCTCACAACCATCTGTAAATTCAGTTCCAGGGGATGCGATGCCCTCTTCTGGCCTCCTTGGGCACTGCACACATGTGGTGCACATACATACATGAATGTAAATAAACCAACACATAAAATAAAAGTTTTTAAAAAGCCATACTAACTTTCCTTGCCTTTTTGGTGTATTTATGAGTGATGAAAACTTCATCCTATCTTGGTTCGCAAACTGTCATTGGGAACTACCCAGTAGCTTTTGAGATGACTGAGAATCACGTGATAAAAGTGAAGCAAACAAACAAAGCCTTGAGGTGGTTGATATATAGAGATAGCAATAAACGTACACCCATGACCTGGAAGCACTGGCTAAACATGAATTTTAAAAAAGATTATCACTGAGCTGGGTGTGGTGGCACACTCCTGTAATCCCAGCACTCAGGAGGCAGAGGAAGGCAGATCATTGTGAGTTCTAGGCCAGCCTGGTCTACAAAGCCAGGACAGCCAAGGCTACACAGAGAAACCCTGTCTCAAAACACTGAAAACAAAACCAAAAACAAACAAAAGATTATCACTGTTTCGGTATATTTACTTTTTCTGTTACTGTGAGAAAATACCCTGAGAAGTCCTTTCACCATTAAGTAGCTTTAATTCCAGCTCACAGTTCAAGGCACAGTCTGCCATGGCAGAAAAGTCAAGGCAGCAGGAGTGTGAGGCGGAGAACTGTCCTGCTCACATTAAGGCTGATCTTCCCACAACAGTAAACTCAATCAAGATAATACCCCACAGGCACGGCCAGAAGCTCACATTCCAGGCAATTCCAGACTCTGTCAGGTTGACAACATCCATCATCACCGTTATATGTATAGTACATGTTACATATAATACATATGAACAATACACATGCTTTTAACAGAGTTTCCATATGCACATATCACACGAAGTTGATGTATTTCTGCCTTTTTTTGCATCGTCTTTGTCAAGGGTTTCATTTCTGGGTGGTTACCTCACCAACCCAGTGATAAGCTCCTTTTAATAACGTGATGTAATTATGCACATCAGAACATTCTCTGTTAGAGATGAACTTTGGATAATTATGGTTTTGTTCCTCAAACTGGTGACTTTGTAAAAGTACGGTCACATATGGTCCAGATGTAGCCAAGGAAATGTGACATATTTCTGGCTAGTGGTATGGGTTGGAGGAGGGAAGGGGACTATTTTGTTCTAATAGTTGCTTGGCTCTTTCGTAGTCGTGTTCTCATCGCCGAGATTGAGGATTGGTAATATTAATAAAAATAGAAATTTTCTCCAACAAAATCTTGCTTTTATGAACTAGTTTAAAACCTACACTTTAAAAAAATAATTCCGGTTGATAGAAAGTATTAATTTTTGCCCCCATATGGAAGCTCCAGATGTGAGCTTCATTTGAAGTGACTCATGGTTTGAAAGTTTTGGAAATTGCACATTGAACTTTGATTGTGTAGACATGTTAAGAAAATCACTGATGGCCGGGCGTGGTGGCACACACCTTTAATCCCAGCCCTCGGGAGGCAGAGGCTGGTAGATCACTGTGAGTTTGAGGCCAGCCTGGTCTACAAAGTGAGTCCAGGACAGCCAAGGCTACACAGAGAAATCCTGTCTCAAAAAACTAAAAAGAAAAAAAGAAAGAAAGAAAGAAAGAAAAATAAAATTATTAATGTGGCTGGAAAGATGTTCAGTGATTAAGAGTCCTTGCTGCTCTTCCAGAGGACCTAAGGTCAATTCCCAGCACTCTTGTCAGGTTATACCCTCCTGTACCCTTCTCTGGCCTCTGTGGGCATCTGCACATAAGTGGCATAAGCTCACACGCATGTACACACAAGTAAAACTTAACTAAATTATTGATATATGTATTTGCTTGTTAGAGACAAGGACTTGTGTTGGCCTCAAATTTGCTAGCCTTGAATTTCAGATCCTCCTGCCTCTACCTCCAAGTGCTGGGATTACAAGCATGTGCCATCAGCTCCAACTACATTGATTTTCCTTAAGAACCTCTGTGTTGGAGTACTCAGTTCTAAATGGGCTGTCATCATTAAACCTTCTCCTTGCCATGCGGGCAGTGTGGTGCACGGTCATAATCCCAGCGCTCAGGAGGCAGAGGCAGGCAGATCTCTGTGTTCGAGGTCAACCTGGTCTACAAAGTGAGTCCAGGACAATCAAGGCTACACAGAGAAACCCTGTCTCAAAAATGAAAAGAGAACCAGCATGGTGGCACACGCCTTTAATCCCAGCACTTGGGAGGCAGAGGCAGGCAGATCTCTGAGTTCAAGGACAGTTTGGTCTACAAAGCAAGTCCAAGACAGCCAGAGCTACACAGAGAAACCCTGTCTCAAAACAAAAACAAAAACATTCTCCTTATGGGTCAGGGAGCTATGCAGAATTGGATTCAGAAAAGTTTTAAGAGCCAAGAGGAGCTGGATGACTGCAAGGAGAGGGTCCTCCACGCACAGCAGGACTGATGCACATATGAAGTCACAGGACGGTATAGGAACATGTGTAGTGCCTACAGAGGTTCCAACAAACTCCCACCCCATCCAAGAACCTATCTGCAATCGATACTGGTTTGCAGAGGAAAACTTAGTTTTCTTCAGTGAAGTCTCACTGAGTAAATTAACCACACTTCAGGGTAGACCAGATGTCTGGCAGTAGATGGCTAACACAAAAGGAACTCAATGGAGGTTTTTTTTTTTTTTTTGGCTTTTCGAGACAGGGTCTCTCTGTGCTAGCCATGGCTGTCCTGGACTCACTTTGTAGACCAGGCTGGCCTCGAACTCACAGCGATCCACCTGCCTCTGTCTCCCGAGTGCTGTGATTAAAGGCGTGCGCCACCATGCCTGGCGATTCAATGGAGTTTTTGTAGACTTTTTGTTCTCATGTTGCTTTGTTTGGGCATGTTTTGTCTTATTGATCTTTTGTTTATATAATTTATTTCTCTCTCTCTCTCTCTCTCTCTCTCTCTCTCTCTCTGTGTGTGTGTGTGTGTCTGATCACACTTTTCCCCTCTCCCAACTCCTCCCTGCTCCTGCCCACCCACCCAACTACACGTCCTCTTTCTAAAAAACAAGCAACAATGACAAAAACAAACCAAAATTCACACATGTGGGTACACACACACACACACACACACACACACAGAGAGAGAGAGAGAGAGAGAGAGAGAGAGAGAGAGAGAGAGAACAAAATATACAAAAGATCAATAAGACAATATATTCTGATCACACTTTTCCACGCAAGATGTTTATAGGTGAAAAGTATCAAGCAATTGGATTTTTAATTCTGTGAATGACTTCCTGGTGTAAGGACATGCTTGCTTAGCGCTGCATACAAATGTGACCCTGGAATGCAGCCACTACCCGCCTAATTTTACTTCTTTTTTTCTGGTTATAGCTCTCATTACACTAAGTCCTTCATGTGGGGCAGTGTCGTGGTCCATTTTATCTGATTAGCTTTGCTACTCAATGATTTAATTTAGAATGAGCTTTTGGTGTCTTTGTTTGCTTTAGGAGGACCTGTACCATGTTATCATCAGACAGAACCCCCAGGGTCAAGCTTAGAAAATGTCAGTGGCATTTTGATGATATCTACTAGCTAATGTGATTTTTTTTTCTTTTTTGAGGTGCTGGGGATAAAATAAGTGTCTTGCCTATGTTAGGCAAACTCTACCACTGAGCTACATGTCCAGCCCCACCTACGACTGCTATTTGTTCAATTTAGGTTACCTGTCTTAGTGCAGATAACAGACTTAAATTAGGCTAAGGTTCCTGGAAGAAAGCTACTACAAACCTTATATTTTCATAGCCACAAGGCAATACTATAGCATGGTGTTAGTGACTTAACAAAAGTGTGTGTGTGTTTTGTAGTGCTGGGGGCCAAACTCAGCCTCCCACTTCCCTTGGCAAAGTGTTTTACTAGCCATGCATGCCCCACCCTAATCTACAAATAGGTTTGTTTTTGTCTTTAAACAGTAAAATGTGCTTTGGCTAGAAGCTGATGTTAACTTGGTGTTTTTGTCATAAATGATCTACTCACCACCCCAAAGGCTCCATCAATTTTGGCTGACAAAAGCCAGCCACTTTTAAAAGGTAACATCAAAGCTAAGGCTTTGAGAGGGAGCCATTTAGCAGTTTAGCAGTTTAGAGCTCTGCCTGTGCAGCTTGGAAACCAACCTTTTCACTCTGGCTCTGGCAGTAGGGGAGGAGAAGAGTGACCTTGGAGCCCTAATCTAGAAATTGCCATGCATTGTGCTAATTATAAGCCATGGAATTGCCCAGCCACTTATATATAAAAAAGATCTTGAGCAGCAGCTTTCAGCATTAAAAAAAAAATCTGATTATTACAGATAGACCAAGTGCTTGGCTGAGTTAACACTCACCGACAACCCCTTTGTAAAGGTAGGCAGGGGTCCCCAGTGGCATCTCTGCTGAGTAGCTCCTGGGTCTGGCAGCTGTCTTTGTGGGAAGTGACTATATATGACTCCTTCCTTAACATTTGAGGCCTTCTGGTCTCAGTTTCTCATCCATAGGACTGACATCAGTATTCTCTTGGTTAGCCACCATTTGGGGAAAAAGAATTCACCAGCAGGACTCCCTAAGAGAACATTTTTTGATGCAATCTCTAAATACTTTTCCTGGTAAAAGAACACAGTTTTGTGGCTTAAAAATCTTTTCTTAGGTTTATTTATTTTATGTGTATGAGTTTTGTCTGTGTACGTGTTCGCATCGTGTGTGTGTCTGCTGCCCAGGGAGGTCAGAAGAGGGCTGTAACTGGATTATGGATGGGTGTGAGCTGACATGGGTGCTGGGAAATGAACCTATGTCCTTTGCAAGAGGCATCCCTCTTTTGTTTTTATTTTTTTATTTTTTTGCAGGGGGTGGTGTTGAGTCAGCTGTTTCTCTGTGTAGCCTTGGCTGTCCTGCAACTGTAGACAAGGCTGGCCTTGGACTCATAGAGATCTACCTGCCTCTGCCTCCCGCCCCCTGGCATCCAGTCTGTTTCATATGGTTGTGTCCCTATTTTGGACCTTTCACATTTTTCTAACTCAAACTGTCCAAACCTTGTGAAGCAAAGGGGTGCTTACTGACTTTGCCAGCCAGCCTTTCTTCAAAGTCCCTGCCCTTGAACTTACCTAACGGACCAGACATCTTAGTCTGACCCACAGGCAGCCCCAGTTCACCTTGTATTTGTTAGCCTCCGCCTTCATCACTAAGATGTCAGATATCTGAGAGAGCCCAGTCCCTGGAACTACCACTTGTCGGTATGAGATTTGAACCAGTAGGTTACCCTCTCTGGGCTTCCATTTCCTCACCTGGGAAGTTGGACTAACCACCAGGCTGACTGTGTTGTCCAAGTAGTAAATAAGATGATTCATGACAGGTGCTCAGAGGCGTGTCAGCATGGAACTGCCGTAGCTCAGTTATTTCCAGGAAGCATATTAATGATTATAGTTGAGGTGCGCTTGGTTGCTAGAAATGGAAAGCTCTTCATGTTAATATGGGTGACTTAAAGGTTTTCTCGGTAGCAACGTAAGCAATTGCATCCAGCCGCCATGTCAGCTGGGACAGGTGGAGGAGGCCGGAACTAAAGGAATTGAACGGTGACAGCCTCAGAAGCTGCTCCCTCCATCCCTCATGGGGTTGTCCGTTGCTCTCCGAGTATTGACTCTATTTTGCTTTCTGCAGGCCTGCTCTCTTGGTGAACCACTGTACCTGTGCCTAGAAATACTCCCAAGTCTACATAAGCTACTAGCTGAGCAATCCCTGTCATGTGACTATTTCCTGGCCTGCTGCCACCACATTTCCAAGTCAGAGGGGATGAGGCTGCGCAGTATGGTGGCATTTTCCCAAGGCTGCTGGAATGGGCTGACAACAACTGTTAGCTCTGGGGTAACCACATGGCAGCACCCCAATTAGGTATTAAAAGTTTCATTCAAGAGTGACATATGCTAGTAAAAGGCTACAAGTGGTAACGGAGCAGCAGGATGAATTTTGACAAATTGAACACACATGTGTCCAGAGGTTGAGAAGATTAGCTTTTGCATGTTTTTATACTTTAGTTCGGGACTCATATATGTTATAGTTATTTGTGTCTGGATTCTTTTCTTCTTTTAAGAATAGCCTTTTAGAGCCGGGCGTGGTGGCGTACACCTTTAATCCCAGCACTCAGGAGGCAGAGGCAGGCGGATCGCTGTGAGTTCGAGGCCAGCCTGGTCTACAAAGTGAGTCCAGGATGGCCAAGGCTACACAGAGAAAACCCTTGTCTCGAAAAACCAAAAAAAAAAAAAAAAAAAAAAAAAAAAAAAAAAAAAAGAATAGCCTTTTATGTGTTTGTTTCACCTGTATATATGTTTTTTTTTTTTTTTTAATAAAGTTTTGGTTTTAAAAAACTATTTTATTTATTATATATACAGTGTTCTGCCTGCACGTACAACTGCATGCCGGAAGAGGACATTAGGTCACATTATAGATAGTTATGAGCCACCATGTGGTTGCTGGGAGTTGAACTCAGGACCACTGGAAGAGCAGTCAGTGCTCTTAACCTCTAAGGCATCTCTCCAGAACCTGCACTATGTTTGTGTACTGTGTGCATGCCCAGTGTCCACCTCCTTTGGAAGCGGAGTTAAATGGGGATGGTTGTAACTCACCATGTGGATGCTGGGACTGAACCCAGGTCCTCTATAATGCAGCCAGTCATCTCTCCAGCCCCGGGCCCTTTTCCTTAACATTGTGTAAACCACAGAATTCACACCAGTATCTGATGTAGATCTTCAGAGCGCTCACTTCTATTGCTGTACAGATGTCATAGTTTATGTTGATGTCTGCTGCTGGCCATTTGGGTAGTTTTCTGTTTTTGTTAAATTTTCTTTTTAAACAAGGTGTCATATATCCCAGGTTACAGCTGAGGAAGCCCTTTAATTTTAGATCCTCCTGCCTCCTCCTCTCCATTATGAGATTACAGGCCTGTACCACCACACTCAGTCTCTGTGTGTTAGGTAAGCACTCTAGCGACTGAGCTACTTCCCAGCTCTGTAAGCCCCTTTTCTCTTTTTAAAATTTAATTTAATTTAATTTAGTTTTTTGAGACAGGGTTTCTCTGTGTAGCCCTGGCTGTCCTGGATTCGCTTTGTAGACCAGGCTGGCCTCAAACTCATAGCGATCCACCTGCCTCTGCCTCCCGAGAGCTGGGATTAAAGGCACGCGCCACCACGCCCAGCTGACTTGTTTATTCTTTATAGTGACACTCTGAACTTCTGTTGAACTTGTACTCGTTGATGTTGACTGTTTACAGAATGTCAACTTATCTTCATCCTGTGTGGCTGGACTGATGATCTCCTGTGAGAGTACTGTTAGACTTCATCTGGGAGCATCTCTTCAAGTGACTGTGTGGTGTGAGGGCACAGCCATGTTGTCAACACTGGGTAACTTTGATACGTGCTCATCTATTAAACCTGCCAGATGTATAAATAAGTGAGAGGATGATGTGGGCCTCTGCCCTTTGGACAGAAGCTCTATTTACAGGTGGGTTTGGGGTGATTTATTGCTTGATCTAAGGGCGGACATATGATCCAAATTGAAGCAATCACATTTGTCTTCTTGGAATTTAAAATTAGGACCTATTTTGAGGCAGAACACTGCTGGTAGACCCTGGGGCACTGTTGGGGACCAGAGGCATAATGGATCCTCCTTTTCCTTAATTCCTAATTTCCTATCCTAGTATGCTCTCTTTGTATGGTTGTTAAAGCACAATGCAGACCTCACTCTTTCTTCTTCTCCTCCTTCTTCTTCTCCTTCTTGTTTTGAGACAGGGTTTCTATGTGTATCCTTGGCTGTCCTGGACTCACTCTGTAGACCAGGCTGGCCTTCAACTCACAGAGATCCACCTGCCTTTCAAGTGCTGGGATTAAAGGCATGTGCCACCATGCCTGGCCTCTTTTCTTCTTTTAATCCCCACCCCCAACACACACACACAAGACAGGGTTTCTCTGTGTAGCCTTGGCTGTCCTGGAACTAGCTCTGTATACAAGGCTGGCCTCGAACTCACAGAGATCTCCCTGCTTAGGCCCACCACCCTCCCTGTTCCCAAACCCCAGTTCTGGGACTAAAGGTGTGTGTCACCACCACCTGCGCAAACCTATTTCTGATTAAGTTCCAAAATGCAAAGTAGAGACAGTAAGTTCTGTAAAAGCTCCACCTACGGTGAGGCCAGGGAGAGCTAGCTTTGTTGCGTGTGTCATAACTTCAGCTCCTTTCTTGGAAGAAAGAAAACACTGTGACTGTGATCAAGGGTTTTGAGCCAGAAATTTTGGTAAAAAGATAAGTCTGTGGGAGGAATAAAGGGGACTTGATCCAGGGAATTTGGAAAGATGGGCAGTGGAGACCCTACAGTCAAGGCTTTACGTCTTGGTTACTGAATGCAAGTGTAAAGAGAAACACTGATAATTATGCCAGGCTTGGAGTCTCTGTCTCAGGAAAGATGGAGGTAAAGTCACTATAAACCAGGACATTCTGGGAGAGCAAGAAAGAAGACAGAGAGATGAATTCACTGTGGGAAATAATGAATTTAATATCCTGGTGAAATAACTAGATTGTTCTGGTCAAGAATGTGGGGTTGGGGCTGGAGAGATGGCTCAGAGGTTAAGAACACTGACTGTTCTTCCAGGGGTACTGAGTTCAATTCCCAGCAACCACATGGTGGATCACAACCATCTATAATGAGATTTGTTTCTCTCTTCTGGCAGGTAGAACACTGTAAACATAATAAATAAATACTTTAAAAAAAAGAATGTGGGGTTGATAGCCTGGCAGGTGGTGCATACCTGTAATCCCAGCACTCAGGAGGCAGAGGCAGGCAGATCTCTGTGAGTTTGAGGCTAGTCTGGTCCATAAAGTGAGCCAAGGCTACAGCCAAGGCTACAGAGAGAAACCCTGTCTCAAAAAACCAAAAAATGTGAGGTTCAGAGTTACGACGGCATGGAGTCCTGAGTTCTATCTTGCACTCTGTGGCCCCAGGCACTTGCTTCCTGGAACTTGGTGAAGTTTCACTTTTCCCTCCATAGGGTGGCATTTCCTAGCCAGACAAAAATGAAACAGCAGGCACGTAAAGGGTGTAACCTACTGCCTGGCAATTAGGTATTCATAAAATATGCATTCAGGGGATGTTGCGGCTGTGAGGGTATCTAGGGCACCGCTGCAGAGCAGGAGCAGAGTCTTGCAGTGAGGGAACTGTTGCTGGTGGAACTGATACTCAGCAACTGCTTTAAAATGGCAAGGAGAGAAGTGTTAGGAAAAGCCAGAGTCACGTTGCTGGTTTGGCACATCTTATAAAAGGAGCAGGAACTGGGGCAGGAGATTGACAAGTTGTTGGAGGAGGAGGAGGAGCAGTCTCAGGCAGGCTGACTGGCTACAGAGGAGGAGAGGTGCTGGGTGACAGCCAGAGAGCAGCAGCCAAGTCTAATGTCCAGTCTCCTTTTCTCCCTAAAGCTTAGGTACAGTTAAAATCAGGTCCGAGTCAGAAGCAGCAACGCCTCTCTGTTATTCAAATCCGCGGGGTGACTAACTTCCCTGAGGCAGCTGTTACCTGCAAGTCTGCTCTTGTCAACACGGAGATGAACCAAGCCCTGGAAGTTCTTACCTTGTCTCATCCCTGTCCCATCGCACATTGCTAGGGCTCTTCCTGCCTGCTGCCGCTGCGCATCTCTGGAAGCAAGCCAAGTAGAGGAACTGCTAAAGGAAAATTCAAGCCAACAGACAGAAGCTTTCCCCATTTTCAGTTCTTCAGCTTGCTCCTGCTTCCCTGAGTTTTCTAAAATAAAAAAAAAAAAAAAAAGGGGGTAGGGGGGAAAAAAGTTATATTTTGGTATTCCAGAGGTGGCGGTTGGGCTCTGATGTGTATGCCTGCATCTAGTAAAAGGAAGAGGAAGAGGCTGGTGCTAATGGCAAAGAAAATAGTGATGACAGGGATATCCTGGCATCTTTGATGGCAGAAGAGCCTTTCTCAGCTCTGCAGGGCTTAGCTGGAGAGGCGAGGGCCCTGGAAACTCAACGGCCATCAAATTCACTTCTGGTTCTTGCCTCTCGGATACAAAGAATGAAATTCATGGAACACGGAGGGTGAGTTTTAGGTGGGGGGAAAAAACTATGGTAGGGAGAGAAAGAAGGTGGAGCTCCTGTGCAATGGGAGGGGTCCCCCAGGGGGAGTGAGAGCCCATTTGAGCTTCACTGCTTATACAAGTTAATAGGGCTTTAGTGGATAGAAGAGGAAGAAGAAGAGGGATGTTGAGCTGATCAATCCAGTTTTCATCCCAGGCTCTTGCAGTTTGGCTTGCAGCCTCAGTATGGCTTCCCAGGAAAAGGGGTATTCCTCTGGGGGAAAGAGATGGAGAACTTCTTCTTAGCATCTCTAGCCTCTGGCCGTGGCAAAACCAGAGACACTTGACTTGGCTTAAGCACTTGTGGCATCTTTGTCCTCTGGCAAGGAGAAAGTTATAGACATTCCCAAAGGCATTTCCAGCTTTCAGCCAAGAAAGGGGCTGGTGATCCATCCCCCTCATCCCCTCCCCCCCAACTGCCTAGTCAATTTCTACCTCCTGCTCTTATCAGCAGGCAAGAGGAGAGTAACAGGTCCTCAGAAGGGAAGGCTTGTCAACTTGACACAAGCTACTGTCATCTGAGAAGAGGGAACCTCAGGTGTGGGTGTGGTGGCACTTGACTTTAAATCCCTGCAGAAGCAGGCAGGGCTCTTGTGAGTTTCAGGCCAGCCTAGTCTACATAGTGAATTCCAGAATAGCCAGGGCTATGCAATGGGGGGGGGGGGGGTGCGGGGGGAGAGAGAGAGAGAGAGAGCGCGAGAGATCTTGTCTCAAAATGCTATTCCCCAAGTGGGGAGAGGGAGAGGGGTAAAGGGGAAAAAGAGAAAGAGGGAGAGGAAGAAACTCCTTTATCAGATTGGCCTGTGGGTAAGTCTCTGGAAGGGCATTTTCTTGATGAATGAATGATAAGGGACCCCGCCCATTGTGGGCGGGGCCACCTTGGGCAGGTGGTCTCTCTTGTATAAAAAAGAAAACCGAAGTCAGCCATGGGGAACAATCCCGTAAAAAGCAGAACTTCATGGCCTCCGCTTCAGTTTCTGGCTCCAAGGGTCCTACCGTGCCTTTGGTTCCTCTCCGTGATAGACTATGATTGGGATGTGTACATCTAATAAACCCTTTCCTCCCCGAGTTGCGTTTGGCCCATGGTGTTTGATCACGGTGACGGGAAAGTAAAATAGGACAGGTGGCGGAAAAGAGCAGAACCCGACTTGAAGATGGATGAAGAGACCAAGAAGACTGGGGAGGGTGCTCCAGAAAATAGGTTGCTAGGGTTTAAAAAAAAAAAAAAGTTTTGTTTTGCAAAGGAAATGGTTATCCCACACTGTTCACTGTGGGAATGGAAACCTGTTTTCACAGCCTCCCTGTTCGGAGCACTAGATCTGGGCTCGCTCAAGCAGGGCAGGTGGAAGGGTCAGGAGCTGTGCAATCATTTTTTTGCGCCGCAGACCACCCAAGCACAGGGATGGAAGTGAGCCAACCTGGTTGGGTGTGTCTGGCCTCCGCAGAGGAGAAACCCTGCAGTAACAGCCTTGTTGGGGGAGGGCGCCGTTAAGATAAATATGTTGAAGCAATCTGATTTGAGGTTATACCACTATTGTTAATCTTAAAAGATGATATTAAACTATTTTCTAAGTTAACTCCGTGACCACTTTTCTACCTCCATTCTCCATCTCCTATTTCTTTTGGGTCTTGCCAATTCCCAAACCACCGGGGCTGGCTTTAAAGTATTTAAAAGGTATTCCTTTTAGCCCACAGCCCACAACTTTGATTAACCTGTTGTTTTTTTGCGAAGTTGGGGATCCACTCAGCCCCACCTTTTATTTGCAGCTATTTGAAAGTGTTTCAGAACTGTGGGTCATTGCTAGCGCAGGGCACCTCAATAGGACATGAGCTTATATTTAGGTTGAGGGCTACCCGGATTTGTGGGGCCTCCTCCTCAAGACCACGTGCCTGGTCCTTCTCACAATCACCAGCACCCAGCCTGAGCCTGGGATCCCGGAGGGCTCTCGGGTGCGTCCGTAAAGTCACGAACACTTCTGTGTTTTCCTCTCACAGGCGAAGGCAGGTTCGGCCATTTCCGGGCTTGGTCTTCGGCAAGTTCCGCTGTCGCCGGTCGGAAATGGCCGCCGGCCGGCAGGGGGAGCGGAGGATCCGGCGCGGCCTCAGAGGCGCGCAGCCGGCGGCCAGAGCGGCTTGTGGGAAGCGGAGTTTCGTGCAGGCTACGGCGGTGGCTCGTCCCTCACTGGAAGCCGGTAGGAGTTCAAGCAGCATGGGAGCCCGAGGACCGGGGCAGGGCAGGAAAGGCTGGCGAGAAGGACCGGGCACCCTGGAGCGGAGCGCGCGGCCGTGCGGGGTGGGGGCGCGAGCGGCCGTGCCTATGCCTGGGAGCTGCTGCGGCGGCGCAGCGGAGTAGGCCTGCCCCGCTCCGGGGGCCTCGCTCCGCTGGGGCTGGACACTAGCGGCCCACCGTAGCATCTCTTGTGGAAGCGCAGCCTACACCTCCCGGTGCTCGCTCCCACATCTGGCCGGCTCTCCCGGCACAGCTGCGCGCCGCTGCAGGTCGTGCTCTTCTCTCCAGGTGGCCACTTCCTGCCAGGGGTCCAGGTGCTGCTGTGCCCTGTGTCCGCCCGGGGCCTGGGTGTGCCGCAGCAGAGGGCAGAGGGATGCGGGTCCTTGCGCCGCCCAGAATAGGGCAACTATTCTGTAGGGACAGGCCCCTGGCCAGAGCTTGATGAGCCGGGCAGCACCAGGTGCTTTCCCTAGTCCACACAGGGAGCCAGTTGCTTAGCCCTTGTTGAGATACCTTTGGCTCTCAGCCCACTGAAATTCGGTGGGTGTCAGCCCCCCAAGTCTGGATTGCTGCTCTTTAGGTTCCCAAGGCCTTTATCAGGTCCTCTTCTTCTGGGAAAGAGGAAACGCAGTATGTGATTTAAGAGGAGGCTTTAGCGTCCTTCTTTACTTTGTCTGGTTCTAACAGTTTGGAGAGTCTGGCATTTCAAGGCTGGACTCTTTGATCCCCTCTCATCCTCTCCCCCCAACCCCCCAATCCATCCATCCATTTATCCATCCATCCATCCAACCACGGAGTTTCCTGTCTATTGCTCAACAGTTAGCTTTCCCCTCTGGCCCAGTGACTATAACTCTCTGTAGAGTCTGGGATGGTGGTTCCCCTACCCCCCCCCCTCCCCGGGACATTGATAATCTTGAGTGAAACTAGACTTTCTCAACAACTTATTCCAGCAGAGGACTTTTTACATAATTTGTTATGAAAGAAAAGCCACTTTAAGAAACTCTTTCTTGGTGTGTAAAACGTACCCTTTCCTGTGAGAATTTCCTGATCTTTGCCTGTGGAGAGCCTGAGGAGTTGAAGTTAGTCTAAATGCTTTCAGGAGGAGACCTCGAATTGTGGATGTGAATTATGTGTGGGCTTTTGTTTTGTTTGGTTGTTTGAGAAAAGGTCACAATGTAGCCCAGGCTGGCCTGAGGTTCTTATGAACTTGTTTCTTCAGCCTCTGCAGTGTTAGGACTTCAGGCTGGAGCCAGCAAACCCCGACCTAGCACCTTCAGGATTCTTGAAACCTGTTGGATCACCAAAGGTGAGGGGTAGAAGTAACAAAAGCTTGTGGTGTATGTGTCTTTATTCTCTCACCCCTCACCTTCCTAGAAGAAAAACCGTTATTAAATACTTGGATGTGTGTTGGAATCTCTTAGTGATTAGATTGAGAGGTTTGATTTTTTTTTTTTTCTTTGCCTGTGAGCAAAAAGACTCAGTGACCAGGTGGGGGAGAAAAGTGGGTTCTAGGAGAGAGGGGACGTTCCAAAATACAGTAGAAACTTTGAGAAGAAACTGTGCTGGCTGGAAAAGGTTTTTGTTTTGTGGTTGGCCCCTATAATGCCAACATTAGGAAGGCAAGAGGCTCACCAGAAGTTCCAGGCCAGCCTGCTCTATGTTGTGAGCACCACCCTAGTGGTCAGAGTCAAGAAAGAGTGGTAATGGAGTTAGACAGTGACACAATGTCTGTCTAGCCGAGTTTGCTTTATTTGTTACCTGCAGAACCCAGAGCTTCACACATGCTGTGGTGGCAAGCACGCCACCATTTGGTAGTGACCTGGAGAGGGGTTAAAGGGTTAAAGCACTGTTTGAAGTGGAATCAAGCATTAGAAACAAGAGCATCTCACCAGAGGTAGTTCTGACAAGGCTGTAACTGTCGTAGTATATAGTGCAGAGCAAAGCAAGGACCAAGGACTAAGGATATTTAATTAAAGTTCTAAAGTTATCCCACTGATCTTTGCTGGAGAACTAAGTAGTTGAAGTTCTTGGCAAGTTGCTTCTTTCCAGGCAGGGTGTAGTAGCGCACACTTGAAACCAGCCCTTGCTGGGTGCTCAGGAGAATCGGGAGTCCAAGGCTATCCTTAGGTACATAAAGGAATTTGGGGCCAACCTGGTTGACATGAGGCCTGTGTCAAAAAACAAGCAACCCGACATACATTTTATTTACTTTTGTTTTCCTTTTCCTTTTGGTATGTGTTCCCTTTGAGAATCTGTGATAACAGGGCAGCTGAACAAACGGGAAAAGATTTCTCTCATGTTGTAGGTTCTGTGAAATAGAAAATCGTGTGCACATGAAATTGGGAACTCACGGACAGAGGTAGGCTCATCTGTGAGCATTGCCCTCACCTGCCTAAACCATGCGCCCCTTTCACGTTTTCAGTCTTTCAGGTGTCTTGGGGTGATGGAAGAGAAGGAGGATCTGAAACAAAACAAAATAAAATCTGTAACCTTGAAGTACAGAGGGAGAGAGAGAGACTGGCTTGGTAGCGTGGCTTCTCTATGTAATATGCAATGTAGAGTATTGCTCAGAGGCATCCCAATGACCCATTAAAGAAAATCCCAGGGACTGAGCCATACAAAGGAGAGTGGTAGTCGATTGAAGAATGAGACCAGCGCTGATAGGCTGGAGAGATGGCTCAGAGGTTAAGAGCACTGTTCTGTTGTTTCAAAGGTCCTGAGTTCAATTCCCAGCAACCTCATGGTGACTCATAACCATCTATAATAAGATCTTGTTCCCTCTTCTGGTGTGTGGACACATACAGGTAGAATACTGTATGAAAAATAAATCTTAAAAAATAAAAAGAAAAATAAAAAAGAAAAAGAAAAAGAGACCAGCACTGACATAATACAGACCAGAACCTAATGCTTTCAGTAGTTAATAACTTCAGGTATCCGTCAGCCAGTGAGCAAGTCTGTGTTTGCAGTAAATTGGGGAAAGCAGGCAGTCTAGGACGGACACTCCTGTGCCTGCTCTGAAGTATCACCCCCATTAGCTCACCATTGCTTTTGCATAGTCTTCCATTTGGCTGGGCCAGTACCTTTGAGACTGGCTATGATGTTAATGTTTAACTCCCCAATGGGAGTTTTGTGGACACTTTACCCTGTAATTCTGTCCTCTCACATATTATCATCTTAATTGTTTCCAACTCCTTTTAAATATTTTTTTAGCAAAAATATTTCATATCCTGAGGGAGGAATACAAAACAAAAATCGGTTGGGAACATACACTCAGCATATGTAACAAGACAGTTAAAATATGTAAACACATGGGGCTGGAGAAATGGCCCAAGTGCTTAAAAGCACATAATTGTTCTTGTAGTGGACCCAAGCTCACTTTTCAGCACTGACATCAGGCAGCTCACAACTGCCTGGATCTCCAGGTCTGGGAGTCAACAACCCTCTGCCCTCTTTGGGCACATACGTACACACGCAAACAATAAATGTTAAAAAATAAATTTAAAGTTGGGTGATGTGGCACAGGCCTGTAATCTCAGCATTCAGGGAGGCAGAGGCAGGCAGATCGCTGAGTTTGAGGCCAGCGTGGTCTACAAAGAGAGTTCAGAACAGCCAAAGCTACACAGAGAAACCCTATCTCGAAAAAACCCCCCAACTAAATAAGTTGATGAAAAAAATATAAATACACTGTGATGGTGGGCCATAATAGGTTTTTTTTTTGGTTGTTATTTTATTTAATTTTAATTTATGTGCATTGGTGTAGGGGTGTCAGATCTTGGAGTTACAGACAGTTGTGAGCTGCCATGTGGGTGCTGGGAATTGAACCCAGGTCCTTTGGAAGAGCAGGCAGTGCTCTTAACCACTGAGCCATCTCTCCAGCTCCCATTATAGTGTTTTTAATTGCTGTATAAGTTCTTTGCCATCTTTGTGGGTTTTTTTTTTTCTTCCATAGAATTTATTCTTTAGGAGATGGAGAGATGGCTCAACTGTTAAGAGCCTTGGCTGCTCTTCCATAGGATCCACGTTCAATTCCCCGCACCCACATGGCAGCTCACAACTGTATATGACTCCAGTTCCATACCCTCACACAGATATACCTGCAGGCAAAATACCAATGCATGTAAAAATATGTAAAACTCATAAAAAATTTAAAAAAAGAATTTATTCTTTAAAGTCACTGAGGGTCTGGAGAGATGGCTTAGTTGAGAATACTTGTTGCTTTTGCAGAGGACTTGGGCTCAGTTCTCAGCAACCACATATTGGCTCACAACTATCTGTAACTGGGATCTGATGCCCTCTTCAGACCTCCACCAGCACCAGGCACTGGTGCAGAGATTTGAGCCGGGCTTGCTGGCGCACACCTTTAATCCCAGCACTCGGGAGGCAGAGGCAGGTGGATGGATGTGAGTTCGAGGCCAGCCAGGACAGTCAAGGCTACACAGAGAAACCCTGTCTCGAAAAAACAAAACAAAACAAACAAACAAACAAAAAAACAAAAAAGAAAAAAAGAAAAGAAATACAGAGATTTCATGTTAAAAATCACCATTTTTGTCTTTTGAGGAAAATACTGTAGTGTTTTGCTGTGCTACTTACATCTGATGACAGTGACTCGCACAGGTGTTGTCTGTGTTTTGCTGTCTTCACTGGCTAATTTCAGTTGTCTGTCTGACTCTTAAGGCTTCTGCCATCCTCAAAGGAGTCCTTTTTCCACCAGCTGTTTGTCAGTTTTAAATCCCCGGTCAGCTTTTTAGTCTTCTGCCCGCCATTTATTATGTCAATGGCCTTCTTCAGTTGCAGATGTCAGCACAGATTACAGAATTCTGCACACAGTACTGAGGACACAGCCACCTTTGCTTTTCAGCCTTCGCTTAAAAACAAACAAAGAAACAAACAAACAAACCAAAACAAAGAAAAATGGAAAGCAAAACCAAATTCAAGGTGATGGGCTTTTCCTAAATGGTTGGATTTTCTTGCTGCACTGATCTCGGTAGCTGGAGTCACAGGCCTGCAGGTGTCTAGGCTTGTGCTCAGTCCAGCGCAGTTGTTCTCGTGCAGTTGGAGATCAAAGTGCAGGCTGTATCTTTATCTCTATTGGATTTCCTCTGCAGAAATCCAGCTGATAGCTTTTTGTATCTTGGGTTTTCTCCCAGTCTTGACTGACTCCTCCCAGCATGACTTCCTTTATTTCTTAGCTGTAAAATACCAAAAGCACTGTGGCTTTGGATGAAGAAAACAGTAGATACTGCCCCTAAGCTTGTTATTAATGGACTCTATGGAAAATAGGGGCGGGGTGGGGGAGGGTTGGCTAAAGGACAGTGCCCTGCACAGGGAGTGAAGTGGGAAAGAGGTCTGGAGCCTTGCTACTTTGACTTGACACTATGATGTTAGTTCTTCCGATAAAAATCTGGCCATTTCCTGGGCCAGGTACTTGTAAGTCAGTGAAGTCTTAGAATCCAGAGGTTCTTTGAGGCCAGATGCTCTAACCCTTCCCTTTAGGAGTTGAAAGAAGACTAAGGGTGTGGTGGCATCTGACTGTGATCCCTGCCTGGATCATCATGAGTTTGAGGCTAGCCTGGGTTACATCGGCTGCCTCAAAAACCAAAGTGCCAAGCGCCTATCAGTTAGGAGGAGGCACTGTGAAGGCCTGCTGAGTCAGGAAGATGGCAGAGATAAAGCAAGGGCAGAGCTCACAGGCTGACTAGCACACAGGTGAACCACCTCCTGCTTCCGCTCGGCCTCACTGAGAGACGCCTCGGGACTAATGTTTCAGTGTTAGTGATACAGGCCACAGGAGAAAGGAAACAGCCTGTATTCTTGAGAAATGGAAGCCTTAGAAAGACCAGTTGAGTCTCTGTTGTACCTCCGCTTGACTGTTGGAGAACAGTGTGCCTGGAGACCTTATTAAACTGCTTCCTATACTTCTCTCATTTTCAGAAATATGCTTGGGAAAAAGGCCAGACATAAGTAGACTGCAGTTCCATCATTCAGGAAGTCAAGGCAGAGGCAGGAGGATTGTCACAAGTTCGGAGCTAGCCTGGTTTACATGGCTTTTCTTTTATTTCTTTTTCTGAGACAAGGTCTTACTGTATAACTCTGGTTGTCCTGGAATTTACTATGTAGACCAGACTGGCCTTGAACTTACAGAAATTTGCTGGCGCTGCCTCTCAAGTGCTGGGATTGGAGGGAGGGCGGATATGTAAATATCTTGCATAACTTTGTAATATAAAAGAGCCATAGTTGGTATTTTGCTTCTGTGTGTTTTTCTATTCAGATACGTAGTTCTGAATGTTATTTTACCAATAATATAGCATTGTAAATGTGTGTCCATCTTACTTAAAATTATTGAAAAGTTTGTAGTCCAGTGGTTATATAAATAATGATGGAAAAGAATACTGAGGCATTTATATCTTATTATAGGTCTTTATTCACTCAGAATATATTCCTAGAAAGTGAAATTGCTAAGTCAAAGATAGGAAAAGCTAAGACTTTCATCACAAGCTGGGCAGTGGTGGCACACACCTTTAATCCCAGCACTCTGGGAGGCAGAGGCAGGCAGATCTGAGTTTGAGGCCAGCCTGGTCTACAGAGTGAATTCTAGGACAGCCAAGGTTACACAGAGAAACCCTGACTCAGAAAAACCAAAAGAACAAAAACAAAACAAAACAAAAGAGACTTTTTAATCACAGACGGCCTCTCTTTATTTTCATTCTAACACAGGTACCTACCATACCTGCTGCCTGAGTGGCCCAGAGCATTCTGAACTTCACCTTAATAATTTAGTATTAGGTAACAGTCTTGCAGGTCATTTTCTTTCTGTTCATGGTTCTTCCCCCCACCCCCGGGGATTATTTATTATGTATACAGTGCTCTGCCTGCACGCCAGAAGAGGGCATCAGACCACACCATAGATGGTTGTGAGCCACCATGTAGTTGCTGGGAATTGAACTCAGGACCTCTGGAAGAGCAGCCAGTGCTCTTAACCTTTGAGCCATCTCTCCAGCACCCTCCTGTTCATGATTCTTAAGGCTTTCTGGAAGTGGAGTTGGGAGTCAGGACAGTCTCTGTTTGTCGACTGTATTACAGAAAGATGTGCAAACAGACTCTGGTAAGTACCAGATAGTATATGTTTCTTTGCTGACTCACTGGTAGAAAGAATCACTCTTATTTTGTTTGAAATGTGCTTCTTGGGCTGGAAGGCACACATTTAAAATGCTTATTTGACTCCCCCTCAACCCTTTCTGTTAGTAACATCTTGTCTCTACCCTTTGACCACTTTTAATGTTTTTGCCTTTTAAACTCTGTTCAGGTAACAGTTCAGTCTTTTGATCACCTCTCTCCCAACACACAGACACACACACACACACACAGACACACACACACACAGACACACACACACAGACACACACACACACAAAACATAAGCATACATGTGCAGGCACACACACAGCCATTTGATTCATAGGGAGTCATGTGTTTAGCTTGTGTTGTTTGGTTTGCTACAGTAGTAGCCAAGTTTAACTTGAGCTGAAGTGGCATGATTTTGTCCTTTTCCTCTTTTTGTTTTATTTTTCAGGGTTTCTCTGTGTAGCCTTGGCTGTCCTGGACTCACTTTGTAGACCAGGCTGGCCTCAAACTCAAAGAGATCTACCTGCCTATGCCTCCCAAGTGCTGGGGTTACAGGTGTGCACCACCACGCCTGGCTTTTCCTTTTCTTTTTATGGTTCATTTGTGACAGTTTTTTAAATTCGTCTGGAACTTTTTATTCTATCAAATTATTTACTGAACTATCAAGCATGGTGTGCTTTAAAAGACTGCAATAAAATATTTCCCTCTTTTCCCACTCCTCTTCCTCTTGTTTGTTATGTAGCTCAGGCGGCCTCACTTACTTTCCTTTTGCTTTAGACTGAGTGTTAGGACTTCAGGAGTGTACTACCGTGCCTAGCTTTTTCTTTTTTTAATTTAATTTTTAATTACAAAAACAATACATACTTATTAAGTAAAGGGATAGAAATAAAGTGTTTCTAGCCAGTAAACAGATACAAGTGAGAAGCTGTGCACAGGTTGCTAGGCCACACAGAGCTGGCCTTGGGTCTGGCTCCTCAGCTTGTTTGTCATATTGTCTTAAGCAACTTTCCTAAGCTCCATGTTCACCACACCACATCTTTGTCTGTGAAGCAGAAATAACAGCTTCAGAAATAGTATTGTGAGTTGTGTTGTCTGGAGTAAGCTGTGCCTGGTGCCTGTGGAGGTAAAGGAGCAAAGAGATAATGGAATCCCACCGTCCGATCTGACACACCAATATCAGTGAGCCTAGTAAATGGAAGCAGTTTAACATGCTCAGGAAGGCCTTGGTCATAGTGGAAACTAGAAGCACCTGTCTAACACAGGGCTTACCTAGTGTCGGCCTTTCCCTGTGGGTGGCACCCACGTATTAATGCCTATATATGGGTGGTATTTAACCTCTACCTTTGTGGTAGTATGTCTCATGGTAGAACAGAAGGTTTTGTTTTCATTTTCAAAACTCTGGTTGACCTTGTGGGCTGGAGAGCTGGCTCAGAGGTTAAGAGCACTGGCTGCTCTTCCAAAGGTCCTGAGGGCTGGGTGTAGTGGCCCACACCTTTAATCCCAGTACTCGGGAGGCAGAGGCAGGCGGATCACTGGGAGTTTGAGGTCAGCCTGGTCTACAAAGTGAGTCCAGGACAGCCAAGGCTAACACAGAGAAACCCTGTCTTGAAAAAAACAAAACATGCTGGTGTGGTAGCGTGCGCCTTTAATCCCAGCACTCCGGAGGCAGAGGCAGGCGGATCACTGTGAGTTCGAGGCCAGCCTGGTCTACAAAGCAAGTCTAGGACAGCCAAGGCTACACAGAGAAACCCTGTCTCGAAAAACAAAACAAAACAAAAACAGCAAAAAAAAAAAAAAAAAAGAAAGAAAGAAAGAAAGAAAAGAAACTCCCCCAAACTCATAGGTCCTGAGTTCAATTCCCAGCAACAACATGGTGGCTCACAACCATCTATAATGAGACCTGGTGCCCTCTTCTGGCGTGCAGGTGTACATGCAAGGAAAACACTATACATAATAACAAATAACTCTTTTAAAAAAACAACTCTGGTTGACCTTAAACTGGCTGTGTAGCTAGGGGCAACCTTGAACTAGTTTTAAATTTTATTTATTTATTTAAAATTGTGTGTATATGTGTGTATATCTGGGTGCCTATGAATGCAGTGCCCTCAGAATTCAAGAAAAGGACATCCGATTCTCTGGACCTGGACTTATAGGCGGCCGTGAGCCACTGACTTGGGACCCAAACTCAGGTCCTCTGCTGAGCTGTGTCTTCAGCCCTGATCTTGAAGTCTAGATTCTTCTACTTCCACTTCCTGAGTGCTGGGATCGTAGGCATGTGCCACCATGTCTGGCCGAACAGCTTCTCATACAAGTGAAAAGAAAAATCAGGTTGCAAAAGAGAACATACGGTGTCCTAGTTTTGTGAGCACGTGTGCGTAGATAAGGGAAGCCTCTGCCTTTGGCCAAATAGCATTTGTGTTCTCCAGAATGCATATTATGTAGTCAAGAAAGAGAGGTAACTTCTCGTTAAAACGGACAAGTGAAGGGTAGGAAGCTGGCCCGAGAATTTAAGAATCTGAGAATCTGGCCAGTAGGCTGGGGGTGAGGGGGTGTCCACACCTGAGGTGCTGCAGGCCAGTGGTCATGACTTGTGCTTGTATTTTCTCAGCGGTGAGCAGTAGGCTTGAGACCCCATGTAAGAGCGCAGATCTTCAGGGAGGTAGCAGGGGGCCAGAGAGCCTCAGCCACAGGCACACAGATGCCTCTCTTAGCCTGGACTGCGGGTAGTCAGGAGGAGGAAATAGTCCCCGAGAAAGCATGGCTGTGGTTTCCTGTCTGTGGATTTTGTGTTCGCATTTATCATTGCTGTGTGGTGTCGAGAGTCTCTAGGTGGAGAAATTGACATGAAACTGAAAGCTGATAGTAAGGCCAGGCTATCTGAACAACAGACTGTTGTGGAGGGGTGACCCACAGAGGGGCCGAGAACCGGGTTACAGAGGAGGCAGCCAGGGCAAGGTGAGCCGAGAAAGACAGGGGTAGGTACGGTTACAATGTGAAAGAATGGGGCTTCTGGAGCCTTGAAAGTTGTCAAATTAAAGCCCAAGTCAGGCTGAGGAGAGAGCTGAAGACTGTGGCCTGTAGGCTTCAGGCTGGCTCCTGGCTTGCTTTTTTTTTTTTTTTTTTTTTTAACGTAACAAGGTCTCGTGGTGTAGACCAGGCTGGCCTTGAACACACAGAGATCCACCTGCTCCTGTTTCCCAAGTGCTGGGATAAAAGGTGTGTGTCACTGTGCCCAGCGAATGCCTTGCTTTTTATAGTTTGCAGTGCAAGAACGAACAACATTTTCAATGAGTTGTCTTAAAATTTTTAAATAATTGTTTTACTTTATGTATATGACTGTTTCGCCTGCGTGTATGTGTATGTCTATCAGGTCCCTTAGAGCTAGAGTTAGAGATGGTTGGGAGCCACCATGTGGGTGCTGGGAACTGAACCTGGCTCTACCGTAAGAGTAGCAAGTGCTCCGAACCCCTGAGCCATTTCTCCAGATCCTTCCCCCATTTAAAGGACTAAAATATGTTGCAGATGTTTTGTGTGACCTCCCACACATCCTAAAATATTAGTTATTTGACTCTTTGCTGAAAGTTTCCCAACTCCTAAACTAGAGGCAGCGCAAAGGGCAAAGTGAGAGTTAGGAAAGAGATGAAAGGGCATGGAGACTGGAATAGCTCTGTTAGGCACCGGCAGAAACTCATGGGGGAGAGAGGGGTGGGCTGTATTCAGCGGCCACCGCAGATGATAGAATTCTAGGTTAGTAACAACTTCAGTCTTAAGATTCAGTAAGCTCAGTGAGTCTTCAGCAAACCAAAGACAACTCCTCTCCAAGTCAAAACCCTACAAGGAAATACTTTTTAAAGAGTTTTCAGACAGCAGAGCATGGGGCTCAGGAGATTGTTCAGTTGCTAAAGGGCTTTCCACACAAGCAGGAGGGCCTGTGTGTGGCCCCCAGCACTCATGTAGAAGCCAGGTGCAGTGGCGAGCCTGGGGAGGCAGGGGTGTGAGCATCCTTGGGAGCTTGCTGGTCAGCCAGTACAGCTTAATGGTAAGCTCCAGGTTTGGTAAGAAGCCTTCTCTTAAAAAGTAAGATTGGAATGTCTTTAATCCCAGCGCTTGGGAGTCAGAGGGAGGCCGATCTCTGTGAGTTAGAGGCCAGCCTGGGGGGGGGGGGTGGAGGAGAGAGAGAGAGAGAGAGAGAGAGAGGAAGAAAGAAAGTGTTCTATGACAGCCAGGGCTACACAGAGATACCCTGTTTCAAAACAAAAGAAAACACTCCAACCAAACCAACACACACACACACACACACACACACACACACACACACACACACACAAACCCAAACCCAACACAACCCGACAATGGGATCAAACTGCTTTACATGTACACGTGGACTGACATTGCACTTTGTAATGATAGTGATAAATCTAGAGAGTTCTCCAGAGTATGGTGAAAAAGGAAAAGTGTATGAGGAGAAAACAAACAAACAAACAAACAAAAACCCAACAACAACGAGAAGGAAGGCATAAAGCACAAAGAGGAACAGAATATTGCGAGCAAAGAAGCTGGCCAGGATGCGGGAGCCTAAACTGGTGTGCACTCTGCTGAGGACCATGAGGCTGGGACGAAAGTGGTTCACCGTTTGCCTGATACAGGTTGACGCGGGCAGCGCTCTGGGTGGAGGAAGCCATCACAGTACAGCTAACCCTCAGCTTCTTGGTTAGGCCAACATTATGCTTTGTATTTTAAGGGTAAGCACTAAAGAAGACAGAAACAGTTCTTCTTACCATGAGCGAAAGACTGCAAGATTCTATGGATGAAAAATCTGCGGATAGAGCCGGGTGTGGTGGCACATGCCTTTAATCCCAGCACTGGGGAAGCAGAGGCAGGCTTTTGTACAACTTGGCTGGTCTACCGATTGAGTCTAGGACAGCCAGGGCTGTTAACACAGAGAAACCCTTTCTGGAAAAACCTTAAAACAAGAACACCCCCCAAACCTGCAGATACTTATGTAAAACAGAATAGGGTTTAGCATTTTCTGCTATGAGGAACTTTAATACCTGTTGTGGTGACCTCCCCAACCATAAAATTATTTTCACTGCTACTTCATAACTGTAACTTTGCTACTGTTATAAATCATAATATAACTCTTTGTGTTTTCTGATGGTCTTAGATGACCCCAGTAAAAGGGTTGTTCAACCCCTCAGAAGGTTAGCATCCCACAGGTTGAGAAGAAAGCCTGTGCTATGTGCTTTAAACTGTCTCTAGCTTACTTATAATACCGTATTAGTCTGTTTTCTGCTACTGTCACAAAACACTTGAGATTGAGTAATGTAGAAAATAAAGGTTTGTTTGGTTCACTTTTTAAAAAAATTCATTGGGAAATTAAATGTATTTTGATCTATTGCCCCTCCCCACACTACTGTTCAACACCTTTCCCCACATCATCCTTCCAGCTTCGTGTCTTTTTTTCATAACCCACAGTCCAGCCAGTTCTGTCCTCCTGTGCATGGGTGTCAGGCTGTCCAACAGAGCATGGCCAGTTTCCTGATCTCTATCCCAGCTGCTGTCTGTTGCCCAAGCACCTCAGCTAGGGCATTTCAGAAGCTCCTCCCCATCCTCTTGCTCATAGTTTGGTCTTGCTCATAGTGTTTGAGGCTGTGTAACTCTGTAGTGGATGATACCATGGTGGAAATTTAAGACCACATGTGGTTTAGTTATTGGGATTTTCACATTAAAAATTTAATAATTATTTTTTTGAGATGAGAGTCTCCATACATTGTCCATATTGGGCTTGAACTCCTAATTCAAATGGTCTCCTGCCTCCGCCTCCCAAGTAGCCGGTGTTTGCCATCTTTCCAGGTGAAGACATTAATTCTTACAAGTATACTAAATGAGATAGAAAGGTAGGGAGGTGATACGGACCTGAGCAGATCCTGCTTCTGAAGTCAGTGTACGGGCCGCAGTCATCAGGAGATGGCTGTAGCAGAAGAGTGGATTGGGGAGCTGAAGGATGGGCCAGTGACCGTCCCGCTGGAGCACTAAGTGAAGGTTTTGTTTTTCCAGACAGGGTCTCTCTGTGTAGCCTTGGCTGTTCTGGGACTCACTTTGTAGACCAGGCTGGCTTTGAACTCACAGAGATCCACCTGCCTCTACCTCCCAAGAGCTAGGATTAAAGGAATACCCCACCACTGCTTGGCTGTTAGGTAAGATTTTACAATACTGATTTCTGTACTACATAGGATAAGTAGAGAATTTGGTGTAAGTGCTATAATTATTGTTGTATGAAGGCAGAATAATAATTAAAAAGGGATAAGTGTTGGAATTATTGTAAACTGGAGCTGGAGAGATGTCTCAGCAGTTAAGAGCACTGACTGCTCTTCCAAAGGACCTGGGTTCAATTCCCAGCACCCACATGGCAACTCACAACTGTCTGTAACTCCAAGATCTGACTCCCTCACAAGACATACATGCAGGCAAAATACCAGTGCACATACAATAAAAATAAATAAATTATTTAAAAAAGTATTGTAAGCTATTATTGCAGATGTCTTATCATGATTAGGATTGCAATAAAAATGGCAAGATTTGGCAGGAGACCAGATACAGATTAGGAGTTGGAGATTGAAAACTGAGGCTTGTAGCCAGTCTGTAACTTTTCTGTGGCATGCTCAGAAATGTTGTGCTTTCATGTTGTCTCTGAGTTTTGTAATACTTCCGAGCAAAGGTACTGTCACTTTTCCAGTGATAAAATGAGCATCTGACAGTGGGTTCCATCCAGGCTGGCTCCTTTGAGGTTGCTGTCTTTTCTGAATATAGCACACTCTTTCTGACTGGAGCAATGTAGAATCATGGGCAGAACTAAAAGTTATTTGGAAAACGAAGTCCTTGACATGACTGATGCACCTCAGGAGAGGCAGGTCCGCCAGGAGCCAGGAGGACCAAGCTATGATATAAGGAGCATGGAGGGTCTAGCTTCTAGGACGGTCTGAGCATATACAATGTTCGACATCATGAAAGCAGATGGATTCATTAACAGGATGCAGAGAGCCTTCCAGAATACTTTTAAGTATGAAGTAGGAGGAAGACTGGATGTCCCCAAGACAGAAAAAGAACATGAGTCAGATGTGGGCGGGATACTAAAAATGTCCTTCCATAAAAACCAAGGGAGAGAGAGACTAAGGAGGTGCTTAGTGACACAACTCATTCATTAACTCGGCAGTGGACGCAGGGTGACATAGCAAGGGCTGAGTCACTAGGGTCCTCTCAGAGTAGGGTTTAGTGTGGAAAGTGGGAAAAAGAAGAGAGAAGGGGGTGGGGAGGAAAAGAGGGAAAGGAAAGAACGGGGGCGGGAGGAGGAGGGGGGAGCATAGAGGAAGGAGAAAGAGGAGAAAAAGTTAATAGGTCAAAATACCAGAAAGTGTCAGGGGCTAAGAGAGGCAAGTTTAAAGTGAGAACATAATGAAAATGGAGGTGAGTTGATGATGGTGGAGCACACTTTTAATGCCAGCATTCAAGGTAGGTGCATCCCAGAGGCCTGCAGAGTTAGTTCCAGGACAGCCAGGGCTACACAGTGAAACCCTGTCTCAGAAAAAACAAAACAGACCAAACAAGTAAAAGAAAATGGGCCTGAAGCATGAGAATCAAGCAGGAACAGCAGAATATTTCAGCCAGAACAACAAGTATGAGGTCGGCAGTAAAGAACTTGGTGTGGGTGAATTGAACCTCAGTAATGTGGGCTGGAGAGATGGCTCAGAGACTAAGAGCTCTTCCAGAGGTCCTGAGTTCAATTCCCAGCAACCACATGGTGCCTCACAATCATCTCTATGTGATCTAGTGCCCCCTTCTGGCCTGGTGCATGCAAATGGAGCACTCATGCATAAAATAAATAAATAAAATCTTTTTTTTTTTTTTTTTTAAGTCAGTAATGTAGCTCAATTTGAATGAGCAGGGGGAACGGTGATGGCTAAATGGCTTATGGGGGCCAGTGCAGTGAGAAGGCACATACCAATACTAAAGGGGACAGACGGTGCCTCCCGTTCACAGTCTGAAGGATGCATTGTAGGCAGGGATGGGGCAGGTGATGCACAGTGCACAGTGCAACTGCCCTGAGGACCACCGAGCACTTAAGTGTTGTGGGGCATTCATTTCTAGATGAGAGAATAACAGAAGAGAGTTTGAGGGTTTCTCTTTCTTTCAAGCTTGAAAATTCTAAGTAGCTTAAAAAAACAAAACAAATTCTAAGTAGCTGTTTAGAAGGCAAAGCTCACACTACGCTGTTGGCCGTCAGCTGCTCTTCTGGCTTCTGCTGGTGAATGAGATGGAACGTAGTGGGATGAAGGGTGAAACTCTTAGAATCAGTGTTGGTTCCCATGAGAACATTTATCTCTGTTGTCAACTCTGCTTGTGCTCTGGCTGCACTGTTGCCCGAATGCTTTGCCCCTAATTCAGCTCCTCCTGCTTGTGCCTCTGCCTGCACACCTGGCTCAGGGCTGATGCTGGCTCCTTTATGCCTCCAGACGCTCCTCAGCTGCCTCCTGTTTATCCTAAAACTCCATTCTCGGTGTGAACATCATGCCACCTACAAGGAGCTCAGTGCATACTGCGCAAGTCCCTGTATACTGCCCACATTTTATAGCATTCTGTTTTACACTCTCCCCCCACATCAGCAAGCAACACCTGCCCAAGTAGTTTGCCTGTGGGGGGAAAAAAATTCCCGTTGTCGTAGTGTTTGTCAGAAGTACCTGCTCACCCTAAAGAGCTCTGCTTGGTAATTTGCTCTGTGACTGCTGCATAAGCGGGGGAAGCCTTTTCAGAGACTAATTAAAGTCTTTAACAGCACCTGCAGTAGTGAAAGCCTTTCAAACAGTCACATTTTGTTTTCTCTTTAAATCAGCAGAGCAAGCCCTGGTGTCCACTGTTTCAGGAAATCGTATGTTGAAACATAATGCTACTACATAAGAGCCAGAGAAAGGAAGAATGCTGCCGTGTAAGGTGAGCAGGGAAGGCGCCGGCTGCATGGCCTGGATTCTGTCTTGTCTTCCTCTTTTCTTTATTTACAGATCAGTATACAGCAGATAACAGGATAATGTGCATACTTTGGAAATGTGGGTCATGAGCCGGGCAGTGGTGGCGCACGCCTTTAGTCCCAGCACTTGAGAGGCAGAGGCAGGCAGATCGCTGTGAGTTTTAGGCCAACCTGATCTGCCGAGTGAGTTCCAGGACAGCTAGGGCTACACAGAGAAACCCTGTTTCGAAAAACAAAACAATCCAAAAAAGAAATGTAGGTCTTGATGTGAGTGTTTGAGCAGATGTTATTTATCTGATTTGAAGATTTATTTTTAGTTTTTGAGGCAGGGTCTCACTAGACACACACACACACACACACACACACACACACACACACACACACACACACACACACACACACACACACACACACACACACACACACACACACACACACTGATATATATATATATATCCTTATCTGGCCTAAAACTCAATATGTAAACCAGGATGGTTTTAGACTCATCTGCCTGCCTCTACCTCATGAATTCTTGGATTAAAAGTATATACTATCACTCCCGGCCCTAAGGATTTATTTATTTGTGTGTGTGTGTTTGTGCACACAAGTATGGGTGCTTGTGTGGGCCCCTGGAACTGGAGTGGCAAGCGATTGTGAGCCAGTCTCAGTCAGGTCTGAGACTGAAATGTGCGTCCT
Organism: Acomys russatus; assembly: GCF_903995435.1. Lineage (NCBI taxonomy): Eukaryota > Metazoa > Chordata > Mammalia > Rodentia > Muridae > Acomys > Acomys russatus. Next base: position 7,994,805 of record NC_067154.1, on the reverse strand, counting down.
CCACAAGAGCTGTAAGCACTCCCAACTGTTGAGCCACCGTCTCAGCCCCTATTAGCAAGTTTAAATTGTCCAAGTTTAGTATTTCAGGGGTAGATTTTGTTTTACTTTTTGTCATCAGCTTTTTGTTTTTAACCTGAGTTGAAAAGACTGTATAGGGACCCTAAGAGTTGCACACCAGGAACAAAGGTGGAGGCTGGGAGTGGCTGAGCCTTTGTGAGACAGTTCCTGTTTCCAGGCCTGGTAGGAATGCTCCTGCGGTTGGTTTGTGTCTTCCCCTCCCCCTTCTCCCTTCTGGGTACTGAATTCACAGATCTGTACACGATAAGACAGGAGCTTTATACCTATTTCCATCTTGTCTCTTAGACTCAGGAAAGTTTGAGGTCAAGGGTTGTTACCATGTTACGTAATTCTTCTGGACACATGTTAGACTGTCAAAAAGTACATTGTAGACACACACGCTTGCACACACGCTTTGGTTTCATTTTTTGAGGTGGGGTCTTGGTGTGTAACACTGCCTGGCCTTGAACTCAAGACTCTCTTATTACAGCCTCCTGAGTGCTTCCTAGAATGGCTGTGCCCCCCACCTGCCTGTGAATGGTGTAATGGTGTGTGTGTGTGTGTGTGTGTGTGTGTGTGTGTGTGTGTGTGAGAGAGAGAGAGAGAGAGAGAGAGAGAGAGAAAATGTGAAAGAATGAAAAGAGTACCTTTTTGGCATAGAGTGGTATGACTTGACGTGTAGGTGTGCCCCGTTTGAGGGGCTGTATGTTGGGGTTGTGGAGTTTGGTGGGGTAAGAGGACAGGGGAAGCTGTGTGGGATGCGTGAGTCTTGGTACCTCTCATCCTCTGCTTATTTTCATAACCTGATACTACATTGTTATCTGCACCCACTTATCTTCATTTCACAAGATCAGGTCACTGAGTACGAGGGCCAGCATCAGGCCCTAAGTGATGCAGGATGATGCCTCTCATTCCTAAGTATAGTGCTCTCTCTGAAAGACCAAGTTGCTGTTTCTATTTTAAGAGGAGGTGCCTGATGTCTGCTAATGGAAGATAAATAGAGGCAGACTGGAAAATACCTTTTATCTACTCCTGGGCGAAGTTCAAAAGAGTTCTCTTAACTCTTTTCAACTCTAAATTTAACAAATTGAGCTTCTGAGAGTTGTTTTTTGCTAAGTAGTTCAAAAGGAGACTTTCATGTTAGGAGAGAGGACGGAGGGTAGACAGATGTTGCCTCTCTTCATGCGGTGCCCAGGTCTCAGGTAGAAACGCCTGTGCCAGGGCTGGGGTCGGGGTGGTAATGGAACTTTGGATGTAATCTTTTCAAGACTGACAAGACTCTCCTTCTCTTGCAGGCCTGATTGTTGGTAGTGACATGGAGGACAGGGCTGGCATTTCAAGCTGCCAGCTGTTTTTACCAGCCCCTGCATAACTTGAATAGAAGCTATGCGTACCGGCTGGTCAACAAAGCCAAGGAACAAAAGCTATGGCAGATGAAAGGGTCCCTCTGAGTCCAGGGCTTCCCCCCTGGCTTTTAGCACCATGGGTCTCTTCCCCTTCATTCCATCAGCGACATGGTACCTTTTCCTATTTGGTGACAACAGCCAATACTTAGGACCTGCCTGACTAGGGTTAGAGACCTTCTGAGTCACAGCTGAGGAAAAATGAAATTTCCGTTTTATTTGGTGCCTTGTGCAGGGAGCACACTGACACTTCCAGGAACTTGTATGTGAAAAAGAGGCTGAGTTTTTTTTTTGGCACACAGACTCGTGGTTATGGCGAGTGATCCAACGTGATCAGGGTGGTCAAAAGCCACAGAGGACTCATGACAGGCTATACCATGTTGCGGAATGGGGGAGTGGGGAATGGCGGTCAGACCTGCATGCTGCGCTGGTCCAACCGCATCCGGCTGACGTGGCTGAGTTTCACACTCTTCATCATCCTGGTCTTCTTTCCTCTTATTGCTCACTATTACCTCACCACCCTGGATGAGGCAGACGAGGCTGGCAAGCGCATCTTTGGTCCTCGGGCTGGCAACGAGCTCTGTGAGGTAAAGCATGTTCTGGATCTTTGTCGGATTCGAGAGTCTGTGAGCGAAGAGCTGCTGCAGCTTGAAGCCAAGCGGCAGGAGCTGAACAGCGAGATCGCCAAACTGAACCTCAAGATCGAAGCCTGCAAGAAGAGCATAGAGAACGCCAAGCAGGACCTGCTGCAGCTCAAGAACGTCATTAGCCAGACGGAGCACTCTTACAAGGAGCTGATGGCGCAGAACCAGCCCAAACTGTCCCTGCCCATCCGACTGCTCCCTGAGAAAGATGATGCTGGCCTCCCGCCCCCCAAGGTCTCCCGGGGTTGCCGGCTACACAACTGCTTTGATTACTCCCGTTGTCCTCTGACCTCTGGCTTTCCAGTCTATGTCTATGACAGTGACCAGTTTGCCTTTGGGAGCTACCTGGACCCTTTGGTCAAGCAGGCTTTTCAGGCCACAGCGAGAGCCAGTGTTTATGTGACAGAGAACGCAGCCATCGCCTGCCTCTATGTGGTGTTAGTGGGAGAAGTGCAAGAGCCTGCTGTGCTGCAGCCTGCTGACCTTGAAAAGCAGCTCTATTCTCTGCCGCACTGGAGGACGGACGGACACAACCATGTCATTATTAACCTGTCCCGGAAGTCGGACACACAGAATTTACTGTACAATGTCAGTACAGGCCGGGCCATGGTGGCCCAGTCCACTTTCTACGCTGCCCAGTACAGGCCTGGCTTTGACTTGGTGGTGTCACCACTTGTCCATGCCATGTCCGAGCCCAACTTCATGGAGATCCCACCACAGGTGCCAGTTAAGCGGAAATATCTCTTCACTTTCCAGGGCGAGAAGATCGAGTCCCTGAGGTCTAGCCTTCAGGAGGCACGTTCCTTTGAGGAGGAGATGGAAGGCGACCCTCCAGCTGACTATGATGACCGGATCATTGCCACCCTAAAGGCTGTACAGGACAGCAAGTTAGATCAGGTGCTGGTAGAATTTACCTGCAAAAACCAGCCGAAACCCAGCCTGCCTACCGAGTGGGCGCTGTGCGGGGAGCGGGAAGACCGCCTAGATTTGCTGAAGCTTTCCACCTTTGCCCTCATCATCACTCCTGGGGACCCACGCTTGGTTATTTCTTCTGGGTGTGCGACACGCCTCTTTGAAGCCCTGGAAGTGGGGGCTGTGCCGGTTGTACTGGGGGAGCAGGTGCAGCTCCCGTACCACGACCTGCTGCGGTGGAGTGAGGCCGCCCTGGTGGTGCCCAAGCCGCGCGTTACAGAGGCTCACTTCCTGTTACGAAGTCTTTCAGACAGTGACCTGTTGGCCATGAGGCGGCAAGGCCGTTTTCTCTGGGAGACTTACTTCTCCACCGCTGACAGTATTTTTAATACCGTGCTGGCCATGATTAGAACTCGCATCCAGATCCCAGCTGCTCCCATTCGGGAAGAGGTAGCAACTGAGATCCCCCATCGCTCAGGAAAAGCTGCTGGCACTGACCCCAACATGGCTGACAATGGGGACCTGGATCTGGGGCCCGTAGAGACAGAACCGCCCTATGCCTCACCCAAATACCTCCGCAACTTTACCCTGACTGTCACAGACTGTTACCATAGCTGGAACTCTGCACCCGGACCTTTCCATCTTTTCCCACACACACCCTTTGACCCTGTGTTGCCCTCTGAGGCCAAATTCCTGGGCTCAGGGACTGGATTCCGGCCCATCGGTGGTGGGGCTGGGGGCTCTGGGAAGGAGTTCCAGGCCGCACTTGGAGGCAACGTCCAGAGGGAGCAGTTCACAGTTGTGATGCTGACCTATGAACGTGAGGAAGTACTCATGAACTCCCTGGAGAGACTCAATGGCCTCCCCTACCTGAACAAGGTAGTGGTGGTGTGGAACTCTCCCAAGCTGCCCTCGGAGGACCTTTTGTGGCCAGACATTGGTGTTCCCATCATGGTAATAGAAGTGGGCAGTACATTTACTACGGAATAGTACCTCACTCTAGCTTTTATCATTTTTGCTCCTTTACTTGTAGTAGAGGTGAATATACATATACCTCTGTGTGTGTGTGTGTGTGTGTGTACGCACGCGTGCATGTGTGAGCCTGGGTACGCGCGCGTGTACATGTGCGAACATGTGTGTTTGTGTCTGCATGTGTGCACTCCTGGTGCTGGGAATTAAGCCCAAGGCCTTTTGCATGCTAGTAAAGCACACTTATTTATTTATTTATGAACTCCGATAGCTGCCTTTCCCCGTGAAGTGTATGCTTGCTGCCTTTTAGTGGCTTCAATGGAACCTTTGCTGGTTCCATTACTGCTCGGCATGTCCTAAGTCCCCCTGGTAGAAATTGATGCAGGACCCACGAAGGTTCACAAAGGCCCCTCAGTTATCCCAAGGTCATCATCTGTAGTGATGATGGTAGTGAGGAGAGTGCTGTCACAGGACACTCAGGGCCTAGGCACTGGGTGTGCTGTCTTCATCGCCTTCTCTAACTAGCTCTCAGCAAGACTGGTGAGTAACAGGAGCTGTTCTTGAGCACGTTCGAGTCCTGGGAAATGACGCAGATCACCCAGGGTACAGTGGAAGCCTCTGGAGGCTGGCGTTGGAGTGTTCTGTAGTTGAGAGTTGAAGACCTCAAGCCTTCTTTTCTAGAGTCTTCTGCAGGCTGTACTTTGTGCCTTACTGAGTCATGTCTACAGGGCACACACTAGCTGAGTGTAGGGTAGAGTGTGATTTCTCAGGACTTAGCGTGCCTCCTTACCATACTACACTCAGCTATCTGGGAGAGAGATGCACTCCGTTGCTCTTAAAGGCCACCTTAGCACAGGCTTCATAAGACCATCAAGCCCTTAAGCTGCAGTGTGAGGCTGTGCATTAAAAGACGCTCGCTTAGGAAAGTTCAGAGTAGCTGGGCACAGGCGTGCACGCTTGTAATCCCAACATGGGACAGCAGAGGCAGGTGGATCTCTGTGAGTTTGAGGCCAGCCTGGTCTACAAAGAGGCAGCCAAGGCCACACAGAGAAACCCTGTCTTGAAAAAAAAAAGTTCAGAGTTTTTCAGGATGATTTGTCTACAACTGGGTTCTGGGTCTAGTCCAGTTTTTAAAGTTTTTTTTTTTTTTTTTTTTTATTATCATTGGAAAAGTCATTCCTTTAAAAGGTTTTTTCTTTTTTTCTTTTTTAGATAGGGTTTCATTATATTGCTCACTCTGGCTGGCCAGAAAGTCACTCTTGACCAGGATGGCCTTGAACACACAAAGATCTGCCTGCCTCAGCCTTCCCAGTTCTGGGACTAAAGGTGCGGGCTACCCCTTGAATGTCTTCAGAGCAGCAGCAGCAGGGTGATGTGATTTAAAACAAACAAACAACCCCAAAAGCCTGTATGTCCTGTAAATGGGGAGGTTTCTCTTAGTTCCCTAAGTAAAGTTTGCATCCTTTCTCAGTTCTTTAGTTGTAGCTTTGAATGAGAGTGGCCCCATAAGCTTAGCCCCCAGATGTTGAGCTGTTTGGTGAGAGACACACTTCCTTGTACAGTGGATGGCAGGGCAACCTTGGCTTCCTCTTTCCATTAAGCGATGACTGAAACCCACCAGAGAACTTGCCAGAACAAATCCGATTTTTAATCTGGTGGGAAATGAGTAGTCCCCTGTGATTTCTGGGCAGCCCATTGGAGTAATACGATGCTGAGCTGGAAGCGCCAGGAATTCTCCAAACAGGCTGTCCTGACACACTGTCTATAGTAGCAAGCAGTCTTTTCTAGCTACTTTTAAAAGGGAAGAGTTTCAAGTTAGAGAATTTTGGTCTAGTCACTAAATATTTTGGCTTCTGTTTAAGGGAAGCAGATATTTAGAGCAGCAGTTGAAATTACTGACCCTCTTGGTGGAGGCGGGGGCCAGGGCCAGCAAGGGCTCTGTCCGTAGTGCTCCTCAAAGAAAGTTTTTCACCTTGGTGCCAACACGACCTATTCCTTATGCTGTGGTTAACAGGTGCTTTGTGAACTTGGCTTCCCTGGCAGTCAGTAGACTAGACCTCCAGGGAAGGTGGAGTCAGCATACAGCTGCAAAGAATGCTGGGCATTTTGTGCTGCAGCTGTGCCCAGGGTCCAGGCAGGCATCAGGCGTACAGCCTGACATCTGTCAGCTGTGGACTCCAATGGGCCCAAGACACTTGAGTGGAGAGGGATTATCTTAGTGGAGGACATGTGGTCACTCCAGGAGCAGCGCTCTTTAGTTAGTACGTGATGATTGACTGAAGGTGACCTTCATGGCCACTGTCTATGGAGCTGGCTTCACATGTTCTGTAAAAAAGGTCTTAGATCCACTGATAGTGCCTGGGCAGAGGCCCTCCATATGAGGTGTACAGTGACTGAGCTGTGGTGATGGGGGCTGTCTGCTGTCCCCTGGAGAGATGGAGAGTGTGAACATTCCCAGGCTGGAGAGATGGCTCAGTAAACACTAGTGCTTATTGCTGTTGCAGAGAACCTGTTCTGTTCCTAGCACCCACATGGTAGCTTACAACCATCCGTAACTCCTATTACAGGGGATTACATGTCCTCTTCTGGCCTCTGCAGGCACCGTGGACACACATGGTACACAAACATGGTATGCAAAACACACATAAAATGAATAAATCTTCACAAAGAAATCCAAAAGAAGAACATTCCCGGGCCAAGGAATGGGGTATCCAGTCTTCCCGAAAAGCTCCCCAATAGTTTGGGGACACCATTGTTATAGCTGTTCCACTGCACCTGGCTGCACATCAGTGGCTTTTCAGATCATTTCCCTTTGTATAAGTTATAGTTTTCACTAGCTGCTTCCAAGATTTTTCTTCACGTTTGGTTTTCTGTAGTTTAGTTTTTTCTCTTTTCTTTCTTGCTTTTTTTCCCCCTCCAGATGGCTTATTGCCTGGGACACAAAGGGAGAGTTTTTGGCTGTTGAATGGTTGCCCCAGTATTCATTGAGTTAGTGTTTGCCTGTCCCGCTAGAGCAGGGGCCTAGGTAGCCTGGGGTAGGAATGACGGAGGGGATTCGTTCATACTCAGCACACCAAGCTTCTTTCCTTCTCTGGACTTCCTAATGTTTTCCTTTTGGGGAATCCACAAAACCCTCCTAATGAGGAAGACTGGATGTTTTTTCTCGGTGTCCCAGTTGCCTTTTAGAGCCAGATCTGGGCAGGGTGTTGTCAGCCCTTGAAGCTTCATAGTCTCTTCATCATTTGCTTTCTTCCTGGCCCAGAGAGGGTTGCTTTGTGTAGCCCTGGCTGTCCTGGACTTGCTTTGTAGGCCAGGCTGGCTTGGAACTCACAGAGATCCTCCTGCCTCTGCCTCCCCGAGTGCTGGGATTGCATGTGCCACCGTGCCTGGCCGAGATTTTTTGTTTTTAATAATTTATTTGTATTTTATGTACACTGGTGTTCTGCCTGCATGTATATCTGTGTGAGTGTGTCAGATCCTCTGGAGCTGGATTGTGGACAGTTGTGAGCTTCCGTGTGGGTGCTGGGAATTGGACTTGGGTTCTTTGGAAGAACAGCCAGTGTTCTTAACCCCTGAGCCATCTCCTCAGTCCCTCTTTGTGGATCTGTAGGGATTGAGTCTGGCAGGAGCCCTTCCAGGAGCAGAAACCTCTAGCTCAGCAGTTCTGAACCCATGGGTCATGACCTTTCTGGCAAACCTCTAACTCCAAGAAATTTACATTATGATTTATAACAGGAGCAAAATTACAGTTATGAAATAGCAACAAAGGTAGTTTCATGTTTGGGGTCACCACCACATGAGGCACTGCATTAAAGGGTCGCAGTGTAGGAAGGCTGAGAACCGCTGCTCTAGAGTCTCTTTTTGACACTTACACCAAAATTTTTGGTTTCAGTTACTCCTGTTTACCTGTCTTCCTTAGTCGACTTTATTTTAGGTTGTAGAAAATAGTGAGGTGACCTTTTGGAACATCCAAAGACTCTTGGGATTGTGTGGGATGTTTAAGGTTGGGCTGCGGTAGAAGGGACACATCCTCCGCTGCTTTACAGTGTAGGGCCAAGAAAGCATTGTTGGTCCCAGGCTGTTTCCCACTGTCCTCTGCTCTCCCAGCTGGGGCTAGAATTGAACATGGAGACCTCTGCTTGGGGACTACATGCCATGCTCGAAGACACTGTTTCTCATGCTGTCTGTGCAGAGGAGAGAGGCCTGGGCAGGGACTGCCTCTGGGATCCTCCTTCCCTGGTCACTCTGGGGGCTGAGAGGCCATTACAAAGGCTCACTCCTCAGAGATGTGATGCACCATACTTTGTTAATCTCTTTGCACTCTCCTCTTTAAAATATCCCATGTAAGTTAGGTGGCCAGCCAGTCAGGACAAACCTCACAGCCCCAGAGTGAAGGCTGGCCGAAGGTGTGGCAGCATCATTGGGTGAGCTGTGCTTCTGAGTGGCTTGACAGTTTCCCTTTGTCAGTGTTCTCATTGAGAATGGGCTACGTGACTGCACAGGAAAATCAGGAAGCTGCCAGGAGTTGCAAGTGTAATATGGAGGCACAGTCTGCTTAGTTCTCATAGGCTCTCTTCACGAAGTGAGAACAGATCATTTAACATAAAGTAGAAGTAGACGTCAGGGTTTCCAGTTGTAATTTAATGCCTAGCTTTTCTTCTGTACCAAGCACAAATTTCCTGGAAAGGTGTAAGATTGCTTGTGAGTAAATAACATATAATGTATAAAAATAAAACCGTAAAGCAACTGTGCAAAGTATGAGGCTGTGTTAGTCTCAGGATGCAGTGGCTTTGAGCAGTCTTGCTGTGTAGAAAACAGGGCCTTGCTGTGAGGGCTGCAGCTTGCCCTTCCTAATCCAGCTGGCCCTGAGTTTCTATTCCTCCTGCCTCACTCTTCTGCATACAGAGGGAGGTGCCTGCCAAGCTCCGCTTGCTTGCTGACCGTCTCAGTGTTTGTTTTCTCAGTGCCCAGCGGGCCTTTGTGTGCATCATCTCCCTGGAGGCTGACTCTCTAGTTTGTGCCGTTTTCCTACTGCTTTCACAGGGCGCCTCAGCACTGCCTCGAAACGTTCAAACAGACCTGTCTCGTAAGTTAAAACTGTTTTACACTGCATTCGCCTCACAGTAAAGCAATGAATGAAACCCAGTTCCTTGTGTTGCTCTTCGCTCCCACCCCTTGCTTGTCTTTCTTTTGGCCCCTCCCACTCATTCAGTGAGTGAGCAAGTGAATGAGTGCCCTTTGGTGTTGATGCTCCTGTGGTAGAGACATGGATACAGCTTCCTAGGCGCCATGCTTTTCATCCCTCAGCTCTGTGGTCTGCTTTGAGTTCATGGAAGTAGCTGCTGCTGTTTCCATCGCTCAGCTGGTATGATGAGTTGGGTGTGTTGTCGGAGGGCGGCAGCTAGTAGGCTGGGCTGAGCCAGTGTCATAAAGGATAGCCTGTCAAGTGCAGTTAGGTTCTAGGTTAGGATTGCCGTCTTGGCCCACTGCACTGTGATGAGAAGAGAGGTGTGACGGGAGTCAGGGCTTCTGTGGAAGATGGTAACAGGAGGCCAGCTGACCTGGGACTGCGGCTAGGTCTGGGACTGTGCTATGTGAAGAAAGCAAACGTTACTGAGAGTTGCTCCAACTCTTTTTTTTTTTTTTTTTTTTTTGAGACAAGGTTTCTCTGTATAGGCTTGGTTGTTCTGGACTTGCTTTGTAGACCAGGCTACCCTGGAACAAACAGTGATCCGCCTGCCTCTGCCTTCCGAGTGCTGGGATTACAGGCGTGCGCCACCACGCCCGGCTTCCCTACCACTCTTTAACATTACTCGTTACGTATGTATTGGATAGAACAGGGCTGACTGGGCTCCTGTCTGTTCAACCATGTCCTCGCCCACACACACGTGTATTTGACAAGTGTGAGACATCTCTGTGGCAGGCACTATGTATTATTTCTCTAGTCAATGCCAACCTCTCAATTGAAGTAGTAATCTGAACACCTTCCTGGCACAATGTGAAGACACGGCCAGTTTTTTGGGGTTGGGGTGGGGGACGACTCTGGTGATTTGAAACAAAACATCAACAGAAATGGGAATGCTTTCTATGTTCCTTCTGGCGACCTGGTTCTCTGACATTTGCTAGAGGCGGGTGCAGGTCTGTGTGCGTGTGTGTTCAGGAATGACCCGGTCCTCCTGTCAGGATTTTGTTGCTGAAACCTACAGCTGTTAGATCAAACACAACAGTTTGCTTTTGTTTCAAGGTGTGGTTTCCCGTAGCTGAAGCTGGCCTGGGACCTGCTATGCATGTAGCCCTGAACTACATTTCTCCTGCTCCTGCCTCCCATGTGCTGGGGTTAAAGGTGAAGGCTTTCCATTTGCTTCTGAGTCAGAAGTCTCCCTTTCTTCCTTCTTGGGCTGTGGTGGTGGCCACTACTGCCTCCTCCTCCTCCTCCTCTTCTTTCCCGGTTTGGTTTTTTTGTTTGTTTTTTGAAACAGGGTTTCTCTGTGTAGTCTTGGCTGTCCTGGACTCGCTTTGTAGACCAGGCTGGCTTCGAACTCACAGCGATCCCCCTGCCTCTGCCTCCTGAATGCTGGGATTAAAGGTGTGTGCCACCACGCCTGGCTTGACTCCTTTTTTCAAGACAGGGTTTCTCTGTGTAGCCTTGGGCTGTCCTAGATTCGCTTTCTAGACCAGGCTGGCCTAGAACTCGCAGAGATCCTCTTGCCTCTGTCTCCCTGATTGCTGGTATTACCCTCTCTGGCCTCTTGACAGTCCTCTCAGGGATGGACTTAGTGAACATATGCATAGACCTGCTTGTGAATCCAGGCCAGAGCTGTCTGCTGTTAGAGCCCAAGCTCTGTGGTCTGCCTTACTAGATTTTTAAAGACTAAGGGGGAGCCAGGTGTGGTGGGGCACTCTGTTAATCCCAGCACTCAGGAGCTGAGGCAGGAGGATCTCTGTGAGTCTGAGGCCAGCCTGGTCTGCAGAATGAATTTCAGGACAGCCAGGACAAAGTAAACAGATGCTATCTTGGGTAGTGGTATGGGGAGAACAAGGCCCCGTGACTTGGCACACCTGTGAACTGCAATATTTGTGAATGAATTCTGTCTGTGCCCTGGGCCCATCCTCATCACTTCAGTTTTTCTTGTTTCTTGGTTTTGGTCTCAGAGTTTGCCTGTTTGGCTGGTGTTTGACTCCAGCTACTGCATACAACAGCGTGCTGTAGGGAGAGAGCGGAGGAGTCACCAGGTTTACACTATCCATCCTAGGTTGAATGGAATTGGCACTGCTTCTCAGAGAGGCTCCTCAGCCATGCTGCTCTCTGTGCAGCAGCGCAGCACCATCTCCTGGGGCTCTTGGGAAATGCAGCTTTAGCTGGTGGCTTGGAGGTTCTGTTTCCAATAGCCCATGCCTGGCCTTGCAGCTTGCCTTCAGCTCACGCTAAGTGCTCAGGCTCTGTAGATAATTCACAGAACCGATAATCTTAAAGAGGAGCTTGAGGAATTGAAGTTCTCCGTGTATATCTGCTGGGGCTGGAGAGGGGCCGCGTTCTGCAGAACCAGCTGAATGACAGTGCAACGAGTGGATGCGAGCTGTGTTAGCAAAGTGAGAGGTGCTGGGCTGTCTGAGTGAGTAGCCACCCTGTTCCATCCTGTCTCAGATGGCCACATGACCTTACCTGATAATATCTCTGAAACTGGCTGCATCTTAAAATGGATAGGATTTTACCATCACTAAACTTAGCCTTTGGAAGCCTGCCACTTGTGGCCACTTTCCCTATCATTAGGGAACAAAGGCTGCTTCATGTGTGTGTGTGTGTGTGTGTGTGTGTGTGTGTGTGTGTTTCTGTGTCTGTGTGTGTCCATCCCTGTTGATGTTACCGAGGATCCAGTCCAGGACCTCACACTCTAGCCAGGTCTTCTCTCCCTACCCTTATGTGCTCTGTTCTCTCTCCCTCTCTCAGTGTGGTCCTGTCTCTTTGCCTTTCTTTAGCCCAGTTTGACAATCTCCACCTGTTAAACAACCATTCCGTTTCCTAACCTAGAACTTGGCCTCTTTGTTCTGTTAACCACTGAATCTGAGCTTAGGAGACCTCTGGCTACAAGAAATCAGGGCTGGACTTGCTTTTCTCTTCTCTCTTTCTTCTCCGGTTAGAGCAGGTTTCTGAGTCTGCAGCAGTACACTACAGGCTTTCTCCGTGGTGAGGGCTGGAGCGCCCGTGGAGCTGAGGCCTGTCTAAAGCAGCATCACAGCTAATCTGTTCCTTTGCATATGTTTGTAATTGACATCAGTTTCTTATGGAACAGGGATTAATAACACATTTTCAATGGTGGCTTTGGTTTGAAGACATTTGCAAAATTGGCAGACAAGGGACTGGGAAAGCAAAGAGCAGGGTCTCAGAGGATCCCAACTCAAAGACCGCAGAGTCATGCAGAGATGCAAAGTAGTGCTCTCTCCAGAACTGCCCCACGTGGGAATGTCTTAACCCCTCCCCTCAGGTGAACCATCCACCTTCAGCGTTGCTGGGAGCAAGTCTTGATGATGTCATTGTCAGCACTTTGTTTATAGGACTGTACTAGTTACTTTTCTGTTGCTGTGATAAAGCAGTATGGCCAAGGCAGCTTATAGAACGATTGGGCTTACGGTTCCAGAGAGACAAGGGGCTATCGTGGCAGGGAAATGGGCAGCTAGTATGGCAGTCAGGGAGAAGCTGAGCACTCACAGACTGGCCCATAAGCAGGGAGCAGAGAGTAGACTAAAAATGGCCTCAGTCTATACTTTTAAAGCACGCGCCATTGACCCACTTCCTCCAGCCAGGCACACCTAAACTTCCCAGACAGCCACCAACTGGGGACCAGTCCTACAGGGACATCCAAACCACAGGTGCCTTAGCTGTTAGTCCAGCTAATGAGGAAGCCCCATTTTACTCTGAGAAAGCAAAGAGGGTCTCACAGGGATTCAGAAAGCCAGAATGGTCATCTCACTTCCATCATACCATCTGCCCTACCCGGAGGGTAAACCCCTCCTGACACCAGGTACCAAGGGTATCCCAGATGTAGACGTCTACACAGCGTGAGCCCAGCCAAGTCTCCTGGCTGAAAACATCTTTCCTTCTATCCTTCTACCAAATTACACTCCCCCTGAAGACCCAGCCCAGATGCCTTCCTGATCCTCAAAACAATCAGCCCTCTGTGCGCACACCTTTTGAAGAATGAACAGCTTTTGTATGCACACTGAGGTGCTGTGGGTGGTACATGTCAACACTGTAGGTGGGCTCTGCAGGGGTGAACTCATGCACACTTTCTCTTCCCAAAAGGCTCATCTCCTGAAAGCTTTAAAATTAGAGGTGGGATGGGGGGGGGGGTAGTGATGGCCAGAAATGAGATCAACTCACAAGTATTTCTAAGTGTTGTTTTAAAGTTTATGAGCAGTTGGGTGGATTCGAGCTAGGACCTGAATTCAGCTGTGTTCTGCCACCTAGTATTTTCTTGGGAAACACGTTTAATCTCCCAAGATGTGTTCATCGTATAAAATAGTCCTCAGTGTCTGTTTCATGAGAAAGCCAGTTAACAATGACTGATGGTCAGTGTGAGACCCTCCTGTGTGTCCTGCGTGGGAGGCAGTGTCACTGAAAGGCATATATTAGATGTCGCAAGCAAGTGGCAGGCTACCAGGCCACTAGTTGGTAAGACTTGGACTAAAATCACTTTGAGAATTCTTTGATGTAGCATTGATTTCTTGCGTTTTCTTCCTTCATTTCAGGTTGTCCGAACTGAGAAGAACAGTTTGAACAATCGGTTCTTGCCCTGGAACGAGATTGAGACAGAGGCCATACTGTCTATCGATGACGATGCTCACCTCCGCCATGATGAGATCATGTTTGGGTTCCGGTAAGGGATTGATTTTCAAATAACCAACTTGAACTTCTCAGCTGACAGCAGAAGAGAAACCATGAGGCCGCTAGGGCATCGAGGGATGTGGTTGGTCTCAGGTCCCAATCTTTGGGATAACTCTTCCTTGCCCTCTTCGGAGCTGCTCTGATCCTAGTAGGTTCTTCCTCTGGGGCAAGGGAGATGAGAGTCTATAACTGGCTGGGCCAGGGTTACTTCCCTCTCCTGGACCTGCAGCTCTGTCATCCTTAAACCCAGCCTCCTTGCCTGAGAATAGAGGTGAGGAAAGCAGCTTGTGTTGTAGGAGTGGGAGCTACTCCTACATGGATGGAAGGAACAGAGGGCTGTTTGTGAGGAAGGAGACAGTGCCAGAGTGCTGGCCCCTGAGATGTAAGTGGGGCAGAGAACATGGGTCCAACAGGAAAAGGGGAGGAGAAAGAAAGAGGTGGTAGCAGCAGCAGTGGAGGTGACACTAACATTTGTTAAATCCATGCTTTGTTGGGGATGACCTGACGACCTTGGCTTCTCTCACTGACACCCTTGAATTAGTTATTTAATTGTCTCTGTGATAAAATACCTGACAGAAGCAGAGTAGGGGAAGATATATTTAACGTGGGTTTTCCTGTCAGTGGGTGCTTGGCTTCACGCATGTGGACATAACAGCATGGTGATGAGACTGTGTGGAGGGGAGGCTCTCTGTGTCGTGCAGACAGGAAGCAGAGAAATAGACTATTATGGGAAGGGGCCCCCAGTAAGCTTGCTCTTCCAACTAGGCTTTCCCCATCTCCTAATAAAGCCATCTCATTACAAATCCATCCAGGGATGAGTCCCCTTATGAGGTCAGAGCAGTCACAGGCACCACCCAGAGCCGTGTCTAATTGATTTGCTGAACAAGGTGAGCTGTTCCAGCCCTAGGGCCTGATGCAGAAGTTGTCAACGTGACCTACAGGAGTGAGTTGAGATAGCAGAGACTAAAGCTGTAAGCAGTGGCAGGCAGCTGGGATGAATTCGATGCCTGCTTCACTCCCTCCCCCACTGTGCTGGGCTGCTCTCTCAATTCACTGTGCAGGTGCTCTGGGGGCTTGGGTGTCCCAGTGAGGCACACACTGTGTGTAGGAGAATGAAGTGGGACATCACTGAAGTGTGGGCCCAGGTCAGTGTGTGAAATGTCCATGGGAGGTCAGTAAAAATACCGGAGGGTGAACATTTAGTACCTTTTCAAGAAGTTGGCATTTACCGTGGCACCCAAGGGTCACTGTTGAAAATGTATTATTGATCCCTATTCCATCACAGAAAATGTTGTCAGTTACAAATGTGTGTGACGTAACAAATTGGTTGGAGTGTTGATTTAGACTTGCCTCAGTGGTAACACCCAAGGGCAAATGTTTTTCTTGAAATTAAGTTTTGGTTACATAGCCAGGTGTGGTGGCGCACCCCTTTAATCCCAGCACTTGGGAGGCAGAGGCAGGTGGATTGCAGTGAGTTCGAGGCCAGCCTGGTCTACAAAGTGAGTCCAGGACAGCCAAGGCTACACAGAGAGACACTGTCTCAAAAAAACAAACAAAACAAAAAAAAAGTTTTGGTGACATTTGTGGAACATAATTTATATATAATCCCATTCATACATCCAGATATAGAGTTGGGTAGATGTTTGTGCAGTCATTCCAGCCCATTTTAGAAAACATTGTCACCTGGTGGTGGTGGCGCACACCTTTCATCCCAGCACTTGGTAACCGTATCCATCAGCAGTCACTCTGTTGTCGTCTGACTCCTGTAAGTTCTAGGCAACCGCTGCACTTGACATCTGTAGTTACCTGTGGTGGACATAAGCGGCCTTCTGTGGCTGGCTTCCTTCACTCAGCCTATGCTTCCAGGGCCATCTGTCTTGTAGCATGCAACTGTGCTTCCTTCCCTTTGTGTGGGTGTGCCACATGTTCTTTTCTCATTTGTTTAAAGACCGGGTCTTACTATGTCTCTCTGATTGGCTTGGAACTTGCAGTAATCATGGCATATGCCTTTAATCCCAGCATTTGGGAGGGGGAGACAGAGGCAGAGAGCCAGAGGCGTCTCTGTGAGTTCGAAGCCAGCCTGGTCTATAGAGTGAGTTCCAGGACAGCCAGGGGTACACTGAGAAACCCTGTCTCGAAAAACCAAAACCAACCAACCAACCAACCAAAGAAACAAACAAAAGAAGGTATACACCAGTAGGCCTGTGTTGTCTTTCTCAATTTCACTAATGGACATTTGGGTCTTCTTGGCTGTGATGATACAGTGTTGTACTGTGCTCATCCTATGCATGTCTGGATGGAAACATTTCTCTTGGGTACGTACCTAGTGGTACATTGACTGGACAGAGGGTAGATGTTTTGATGTTTTGAGGGCCTGCTAGTCTGCTTTACCCATATTCTTGTCAGTGCATACATTTACTGACATTTTATTTTATGGCTATCCTAAGTGGGTGTGAAGTGGTATATAGTTTGAGCTAGATTTGTGCGTGTGTGCACATGCAGGTGTGCGTGTGTGCACATGCTGGTGTGTGTGTGTGCACATGCAGGTGTGTGTGTGTGCACATGCAGGTGTGCGTGTAGGGGGGGGCAGAAGTCAACTGTGGCTTAGTGGACTGCGCCGTCTCCCCAGCTTCCCTTTACAATTTTGGTTTGTGTTCTCTAATGACTGATGTTGAGCCTCTTTTCATGTGTTCAGTGAATTAGAGAAGTGTTGATTCAGATATTTTGCCGATTTTTGTTTGGATTGTGTACTACTCTGGGTTTTCTAAAGTAACAGAACTTAAGAGAATGAATCTCTGTTTATCTATCTATCTGTCTATCTATCTATCTATCTACCTCCCTACCTACCTATCTATCTAAAGGGGATTTATTAGAATGGCTTATAGGCGGTGGTCCAGTTAATCCAACAGTGGCTGCCTAACAACAGAAGGTCTAAGAATCCAGTAGTTCAGTCCATGAGGCTGCATGTCCCCACTGGTCTTCAGTATAGGCTGGATACCTGACGTAGGCTCTAATGCCGGGGAAGGAATGGGCTTGTGAGCAAGGGGGCAGCAAGCAGGCAAAGGGCAAAGCTTCTTTTTTCCATGTCCTTATATACACTTCCAGCAGAAGGTGTGGCCCAGGTAAGAGTTGGGTCTTCCCAGGCCAGAAGATCCCTACTGAAGGAGTATCTTCTGCCTCAGAGATCCAGATCAGGAGTGGATCTTCACACTTCAAATTAAGCAAAAAATCCCTCACAGGCGTGCCCCTCCAATTTTGGGTTTTACTTAATTCCAGATAGAGTCAAGTCGACAACTAAGAATGGCCACTGCAGATTGTTTATCTTTTTATTGTTGAGTTGTCAGAGTTCTTAACTCTAGACATAAGTATGTGTGTTCCCTGTCAGAGAGCCGAACAGACAGTCTCCTCCTTACCTGGGCTGTCTTTGCAGCTCTTTGTGGTATTCTTTCAAGCACAATGTTTTAAATTTTGATGAATTCTAGTTTATCCGTGTTGTGCCTTTAGTAGCATTTACGAAACCATTTTTATTAAGTTTTGTCACTTTTAACTGGGAAAAAGTAGTTGTTCATCTTATTCACAGGGGTTGACTCTCTTGGAGTTCCTCTGTCTTCCATTCTGTACCTGCCTGGTTCTTGGGCTTCCTTTGCTTAGATGACAGTGTTTACTTTGATCCACCTGTAGAAAATGCCTGAGCACACTTCTGACAGGCCTGCCAACCCCCTCCATTCCCCCCTCCCCCAACCTCACTATCTTCCTCTCCCCCTGCCCCGCCAGCCTGTCTGTGGTGGATTACTGAAGCAAATCTGTTGCTAGCTGAGATTGAAAAAGGAAAGTCCTGCTAAACTAGGCTGTGTTGTCCGTGGTAATAAACAGCTGCTGCCGCCCCTGATATGAAAAGAGAAATACCATGAGGAACTCCAGGAAGCCGTGGGAAATGGGCTGTAGTTTTAATGTGGCAAGACACACTTAAGGCCTGCTGAGGGGCTGGGAGCCCTGAATGCCACAGTGAGGTGTTAAGAGGAAAACTTCAGTCACTCCTAGGTCCCCTCCCAAGAATGACCGAAATAAAGAGTCCCTGCTCTGAGGAGTTAGAACTCATGAAGGTGCGGGCCTGCTATGTCATCTGTGGCTTTTGACTTTTCTGCATGGTAAGAAAGTAGGGGCTCCCCTTCAAAGTGTCTCCTAGTGGTCATGCAAGCCATGGGGTTTAGCTTTCAAGAACTGAAGTGGCATTTTATCTCTACGGGTGGATCCCAACCAACTTCTGTGGGTAGGAAAGGGGGGACACACAGGGGAAGACATATGCACCCAACACAGCCTGCCTTGTTTATACTTTATTAGCTTATGTCCATTTGGAGGCAGGGACTTCACTGTGACCTTTCTGTGCTTCTATAGGATGTACTTGCCCTCTTTACCCCCTTCTGTCTGCATCCCTGTTTCATGCCCTTTCCCCTCCTAGCTTCAGCATGTGACAGAAAATATATTTGTCTTTGAGTCTAGCTAATTTCTTTTTCTTTCTTTCTTTCTTTCTTTCTTTCTTTCTTTCTTTCTTTCTTTCTTTCTTTCCTTCTTTCTTCTTTTGAGACAGGGTTTCTCTGTGTAGCCCTGGATGGCCTGGAATCACTTTGTAGACCAGGCTGGCCTCAAGCTCACAGAGATCTGCCTGCCTCTGCCTCCTGAGTGCTGAGACTAAAGGTGTGCGCTGCCATGCCCGGAGAGTCTAGCTTATTTCATGTCACACGACGGTCTTCAGCTCCATCCAGGATTTCATTCTTTGTACCCAAAGAAAAACACTACTGTGTCTGTGTGCCACACTGTCTCTATCCGTTCACACATGGGCACCCTGGCCACTGTGACACGCCACGGGAAACCTGTTTCTGTAGGAAGCTGACTTGGATTCTTTGTTTTTCGAAACAGGGTTTCTCTGTGTAGCCTTGGCTGTCCTGGACTCAATTTGTAGACCAGGCTGGCCTCGAACTCACAGCGATCCTGCCTCCCGAGTGCTGGGATTAAAGGTGTGTGCCACCACGCCTTTAGCTGATTTTTGTGGGAAAGATTAAGCTTTGTCACAGGCGGAAGCAGTCTTGGTGGGTTTTACCCTTGGGGCACCCCATGAATACCTTGTGTCAGACTGAGTGGAGTCATCCTGGGCCTGGAATTCAGGAAACAGACCTGGGAACCCCAACTGGGCTATTGTTTTTTTAATTGACCCTCAACGGGAGAAGGAGACCGCCCTTCCCATGTAACTCAGGCAGGTGGGGAGGAGAAAACAACAAGTTCCGCACGGGCTTGAGCGCATGTGAGTGACGAACAGGCTAGACCAGCACGCAGACCAGAGAGACACCTAAGGACCCTTCCCGTAGAACAGGTTCACTCTTTTGCACTTGGGAGGCAGAAGCAGGTGGGTCACTGTGAGTTGGAGGCCAGCCTGGTCTACAAAATGAGTCCAGGACAGCCAAGGCTACACAAAGAAACCCTGCCTCGAAAAACAAAACAAAACAACCAAAAAAATAAAAGAAAAAAAAGAAAATCCATCATTTAAAAAAAGAAAGCCTATAAGGGTCTCTTTTGTGTTGGAAGTTGTGAGTTGTCATCTGTTGGATCTCAAATTCTCTGAACTGAGATCTGTTTCTGGGGCTGAAGAGCCCTGAAGTGGTTCAGGAGCTCCCAGGCAGCTGCAGTCTCTGAGGCCTTCTAGCGGCCGCCAACTTTGCTCCAGCTTGAAACTGGGAACTGATTGTATTTGTCTTGATTTATTGGAAATGATATGCAAGTTGCACCTGGGCCAGTAAGATGGCTTAGCAGATAAAGGTGCTTTCCCCTGAGCTTGATTCCAGAATCTACTGAAAGGTAGAAAGGAGAAACCAATGTCACAATGTTGTCCTGACCTCTACGTGTGCAACGTGAACACACACGCATGCACATGCTCTAGTAATAAGAAAACAATTTAAACTTTCTTCAGATTTCTCAAAGCTGCCCAGAGTTCACCTTCGCCCCGTTCATTCAGCAGATGCCCTCGTTCCACGGTCTGTGGACAGCTTTACCCACTGGGCTTCTCTCGGGGCTCTGCTCAGTCTAGGAGATGGGTGTGATTGCCTGTGCTGACCGTGGGCTTCTCGGCTGCACTCTCAGGCAGGAAGAATGGGAATCTCAGGATAGAGAAATTGCACACATGTTCTGTGGAACCAAGGTGTTGTGTTCATTAAAAACAAACCTCTAAAGAAATAAAAGAAGCAGAAATTGCTGCAGGTCATTATGTATGCCACCTTATGGAGTTCCTTCCAGTGACCTTCCCACTAGACACTGGAGAGAGACTGTGGGGTGATAAGCAGATTATTGATGATGCTCTATTACTGTTTGATTCTGATTTGCTAGTGTTTGATTATTATTATTTTTTTTTAAAGTGGGAGAGAAAGAAACTGAAATAAAAGGAAAAATGTAAAAGTCCTTAAGGTTCAAAGCTGGCCAGATAAAAGCACTAATTTTTAAGTGTGTGTGTTTTCAAGGGTGTGGAGAGAGGCACGTGATCGTATTGTGGGTTTCCCTGGCCGTTACCATGCGTGGGACATCCCTCACCAGTCCTGGCTCTACAACTCCAACTACTCCTGTGAGCTGTCCATGGTGCTGACAGGCGCTGCCTTTTTTCACAAGGTGAGAGGACACTGTTAGTGGTCCGCTGTGTTCAGTGGTCCTTGCTTAGTAAGGGTGAGCTTGTGTAGGAAAGAATGCTACCTTCAAACCAGCCTTTCTAGCTGGGTGTGGTGGCACACGCCTTTAATCCCAGAACTCGGGAGGCAGAGGCAGCCGGATCTTTGCGAGTTCAAGGCCAGCCTGGTCTACAAAGCGAGTCCAGTACAGCCAAGGCTACACAGAGAAACCCTGTCTTGAAAAACAACAAAACAAAACCAGCCTTTCTGCTTCTGTGGCCCCTTTGTGCCAGAGCCAAGCTATTCCTGCCTTTTAAGGAGCAAAGTGCTTAGAGAAGCCGAGTATTGTTGCCCACACCCAGTGGTCTGTAGCAAAGTAGGAAGATCATAGGCTTGAGGCTAGGATAGGTTATGCAGTGAGACATCATCTCAAGACAAGAAAACAGAAACTATGCATAGAGTAACTGAAATAGTCAGGACTGGGACTGCCTGTAGACCATGGGGACTGCCTGTAGACCATGGGACTGCCTGTAGACCATGGGGACAGCTGTAGACCGTGGGGACACCTGTAGATCATGGGGACTGCCTGTAGACCATGGGGACTGCCTGTAGACCGTGGGGGACTGCCTGTAGACCGTGGGGGACTGCCTGTAGACCGTGGGGACTGCCTGTAGACCGTGGGGACTGCCTGTAGACCGTGGGGACTGCCTGTAGACCGTGGGGACTGCCTGTACACCGTGGGGACGCCTGTAGACCATGGAGACTGCCTGTAGACCATGGGACTGCCTGTAGACCGTGGGGACTGCCTGTAGACCATTGGCTCTCACTCTACACAGTTGAAGTCACAAGACCAAAGGCCTATTGAGTACTGTTGACTTTCAGCACTACCACTCAGATGTGGCTCAGCCAGGTTCTGATTGCCATAGGGTCCACTGTGGGCCTCTCTCCAGGGCCACTGCCACTTTTGCCCAGAGATGTTTTCACATTCCAGTTTTACATTAGGTTTCGCGTTAGGGTACCCCAGTGTAGGTACCTTCGGCCATCACGCCTCCCTTGCACTGTTACCTCAGTATATGCTGCTTTTTACTTCTGGCTCCTGCTCCTTCTACATTTCTCAACATAACTATTGGCCTCTTGTGGCTCCTGAGCTCTTTGTGGGTGCCGGGTCAGAGCTGCAGTATGCTGGGATGTATAAAGAACACCAAAGCACAAAAACACACGAGGGAAGTTACAAAATACCTTAGCTTTTTATGTTCGTTACTTGTCAAATTGCAGTTGTTTTAGATAGGTGGGGTAAGTAAATTATTAATTCTACTTTTATTTTTCTATTCGTTTATTTTGAGACAAGATCTCTTTATAGAACCCCGGCTGTCCTGGAACTCACTGGTGATCACTTGCCTCTGCTGCCCCAGTGCTGGCACTGAAGGCGTGCACCACTCGGCTCTTTTCTTTTGTGATGGTGTTGGGCATCAAGCTAAGCTGGAGTGTGCAAAATACCCTTCTGCTACGTGGCAATTCCAGCTTTTGCGTTTTAAGGACATGGTTCTGAGGACACTTAAAATGCCATACGGCTCATATTATATTTATTTTAAAAATTAAAAAAAAATTTTCTAGATGTATGTGGTGTGTCTGTGTGTGTCTGTGTGTGTGTGTGTGTGTGTGTGTGTGTGTGTGTGTGTGTGTGTATGCAGGCTTTGTTTGCATGTGTATGGGCACATGGATGTATTTGCACGTGTTTGTGCAGGCCTAAAGCTGGTGTCAGGAATCATGCCCAGCCATTATTTATCTTTACTCAGCGAGGCCACCCGGAGCTTGCAGGTATGCCTAGTCTCGGTGGCTGCCTTGCTCTGGAGAGCCTGTCTGCTCCTCCTCCCCAGGTGGTAATCACAGACAGGCTACCACACCTGCCTGCTATTTATGTGGGTTCTGGAGTCCAAACTCTAGTTCTTAGCCTTGCACAGCAAGCACTGTTAACCACTGAGTCATTCCTCCAGTTCTTGTAGCACATTTCTTTCTTTCTTTTTTTTTCTTTTTGCTTTTTTGAGACAGGGTTTCTCTGTGTAGCCTTGACTGTCCTGGACTTGCTTTGTAGACCAGGCTGCCCTTGAACTCACAGAGATCCATCTGCCTCTGCCTCCCAAGTGCTGGGATTAAAGGTGTGCACCACCACTGCCCGGACTTGTACGACATTTCTTTTGAGTGATGCTGACCTATGCTTTCCCTTTGAAGTCTTCAGCTGGGCTCTGAAGAACCCCTATTCTGAATGGAGTTGGAGTGTGTGTGCGGCTCTGTGGTAGAGCACTGCCCTAGTATGCAAGAGGCCTCACTGCCATTCCTAGCACCACAGAATCCCTAGTCTGAGCATGTCGCTGCCACTGCCCCTCACAGAACGCCTTTGCCAGCTCCTCAACCCATTGAACTAGCTTTTGTGAAGGTATTGCCCTCCTTTTGGTGTTTGCTTGTAGACTGCAAAGAAAGCACAATGACACGTGAGGTGCTCTCACAGTGAAGATCTACACTGCAAGCCGGGCGTGGTGACGCACACCTTTAATCCCAGCACTCAGGAGGCAGAGGCAGGCAGATTGCTGTGAGTTTGAGGCCAGCCTGGTGTACAAAGTGAGTCCAGGACAGCCAAGGCTACATAGAGAAACCCTGTCTCGAAAAACCAAAAACCAAAACCCAAAACCGAACCAAACAAACAAACAAACAACAAAACAACCAAAAAACCCAAAAAACAACAACAACAAAAGGCCAGACATGGTGGCGCATGCCTTTAATCCCAGCACTCGGGAGGCAGAGGTAGGCGGATCACTGTGAGTTCAAGGCCAGCCTGGTCTACATAGCGAGTCCAGGACAGCTAAGACTACACAGAGAGACCCTGTCTCAAAATAAATAAATAAATAAATAAATAAATCTGCACCGCAAGATGCTGCTCCCAGTCCTTAGATGGCAGTAGTGCATCCCCACTGTGACTGACTGTCCCCTACCCCCTCCCGCCTATACCTCCAGCACCTTCCCTCACCAGCCCAGCAGCCCCTAGAGCCACACATAGTTTTTGCTGAAAGTGAAAGGTTTTTGTTTTTGTTTTTTTTCAAGACAGGGTTTCTCTGTGTAGCCTTGGCTGTCCTAGACTCGCTTTGTAGACCAGGCTGACCTCGAACTCACAGCGATCCGCCTGCCTCTGCCTCTCAAGTGCTGGGATTAAGGGCATGTACCACCACGCCTGGCCTGAAAGTGAAAAAACTTCTAATGGTGTTCTGGTCCTTTCTTTCCTGACAGTATTATGCCTACCTGTATTCTTATGTGATGCCCCAGGCCATCAGAGACATGGTGGACGAGTACATCAACTGTGAGGATATTGCCATGAACTTCCTTGTTTCCCACATCACACGGAAGCCTCCTATTAAGGTAGGCCCTGTTAGCCGTGGGAGGGTGTGTTCATGTACACTTTATCCTTTGTTTTGCCGTAGTGCAGCTTGTGACAGTGCCACACCTCAGGGACTTTTCTGTGAGGGTGCACAAGAACTCTGCACACATAGGATTGATGGTAGGGTAGTAAGACAGCGGCTTTGCATCAAGGCCATTGGATAGACTTGAGGGTGTTGGGATTTGTGGGGTGTGAGGGCTGCCGCAGTTGTACACCCTGTCTTTCCTTCACTTCTGAAGCAGGCTGCAGTTTTAAAAAAATATATTTTATTAATTTATTCATATTACATCTCAGTGGTTATCCCATCCCTGTATCCTCCCATTCCTCCCTCCCTCCCATTTTCCCCTTACTCCTCTCCCCTAAGACTGTGACTGAGGGGGATTACCTCCCCCTGTATATGCTCATAGGGTATCAAGTCTCTTCTTGGTGCAGGCTGCAGTTTTTAATGGCAGATGCACTAACTTGTTTGTTATCGAAAGGAATCGCAGCTGTCTTTGTGTCATCTTAAGTTAGCTGCAGCGTTTCAAGGAAGTGTTGCTGGTCACTGCTGTGGAGAGGCAGTCGTCAGCCTTTCTCTGTGTCCCAGTTCAGTTCCCAGCATGCGTGTTGGGTGGTTCGCAAGCTCCCGTAACTCCAGTTGCAGGGGACCTGATGTTCTCTTGTGGACTCTGCAAGCAGTGCAGTCATGTGCGCATACCCACAGACAGACACGATTACAAATAAAAACGGAAAGAAGTCATGCAGAAACTGCTGCTTCAGTGAAAACGGTGGTTATATGATACAAGTGCTTTGATATGGGTTTTATTTAGGTGCATGAGAGTTGGTGAGAACAGCAGGTGAGTGGAAAGAGAAGGGCCAGGGCTTTGCACATGAGTGTGTGTCCCTCAGCACTGCAGCTTTTTTGTTGTTGTTGTCGTTGATTTTTCGAGACAACAGCCTCGGGGAGGTCACAGCCTCCTGTCACCCTGCTGTGCCTCACGCTCTGGTGCTGCTTCTCTCTTTGGTTTCTGCAGATCTTTCCCCTGCACTCACTCCTGTTTCTGACTTGTAGTGCTGCAAAGGGCTTTGCCCTTCCTCCGGTTTCTGTGTGTGTAGCCTTGGTTCTCCTGGAGCTTACTCTGCAGACCAGGCTGGCCTGGAACTCAGAGATCTGCCTGCCTCTGCTTTCTGAGTGCTGGGGCAGCTTACTTACTCCCCCCCCCCCCCATTCCCCCTTCCTTTAGATAGGGTCTCTTTGTGTAGTCCTGGCTGTCCTAGACTCACTTCGTAGACCAGGCTGACCTCGAACTCACAGTGATCCGCCTGCCTTTGCCTCCTGAGTGCTGAGATTAAAGGCGTGCGCCACCACGCCCAGGCAGCTTACTTTTAAAATAAACATTTCATTTAAAATATTTTGTTTCAAATACATTTAAGGGCCAGGCGGTGGTGGCGCACACCTTTAATCCCAGAACTCAGGAGGCAGAGGCAGGTGGATCGCTGTGAGTGCAAGGCCAGCCTGGTCTACAGAGAAGTCCAGGACAGCCAAGGCTACACAGAGAAACCTTGTCTCAAATAAATAAATAAATAAATAAATAAATAAATAATTTAAGGGTTATGAGATGGTTACATGCCTATCTTCCTCTCTCCTTTATGGATGTTGACTGTGAGCCTGCACTGATGTACCATGCAGTAGAAATCTTTCTGTCCTGAGTTTTAGTCTGTCCTATTTCTGTTCCAGGACCAGGGTTGCCTGTTCTGAACTTCATGAATGACCTGGCACCTTTCCCCATGTTTCCTAGTCATCTTGCCTTCACAATTCTGTCTCCTCATCTGTATTCCCCTTTCTGGGTTCTGATCCCAGTGCCCTTCACTTGTTGATTTTTCTCTGTATGCTCACAGGTTGAATGGCTGCACAGTGTCTGAGTCTCTTTGGAAAGTTCCTCACAAATATACACGTTGGTCACAGCCTCCCGTCACCCTGCTGTGCCTCACGCTCTGGTGCTGCTTCTCTCTTTGGTTTCTGCAGGTCTTTCCCCTGCACTCACTCCTGTTTCTGACTTGTAGTGCTGCAAAGGGCTTTGCCCTTCCTCCCGTTTCTGCCTGCTTAGGCTTCCTAAGCCTCCTGGGGTGTGCAGACACAGTAACTTAAATTCCTACCTCAGTCCCACACAAGATGTCTTCAGACATGAGTAGAGGTGTGCCCTTCCCCTCCGACTGAGAGCCACTCTACCCAGGTCCCATCCTGCTGGGGCCCAGGCTCAGGTCTCCAGCAGAATTTGTGAGGGGTTTTCTATGTTAGAGATCTTAATTAAAAAAAAAAAAAAAAAAAAAAAGCTTAATAATAGACTGTTTTCTCATGTTTCAAATGTAACTTTCTTGAACTTTTTTTTTTAATGGCTTTATAGTTTTAGAATGATTTGTTCTGTTTTGGCTAGTTTTCCAGTATTTTGCTATGAAAAACAGAAGGAACAAATAGCTGTATACCAGCTGGGCGTGGTGGCGCACGCCTTTAATCCCAGCACTCGGGAGGCAGAGGCAGGCGGATCACTGTGAGTTCGAGGTCAGCCTGGTCTACAAAGCGAGTCCAGGACAGCCAAGGCTACACAGAGAAACCCTGTCTCGAAAAAACCAAAAAAAAAAAAAAAAAAAAAAAAAAAGCTGTATACCGACATGTTATTGTGCCACCGAGATAAATACTGGAGGGAGACTTGTTCGGACTGCTCACAGGGGACTTTGCTGTCTATTAAGTTTGGTGACATGGAAAAGACCTCCTCTGAATGTTTTGATACATACATGCTGGGCTGTGTGGATGTAGCCATAGGTGGCTCGGCAGCGTCACTGTGGACATGGCGTTGGCTTGGCCGCGCCCATAAGATCCTGTCAGCAGTCATGCTATGTTCACACCTGCTCTCTTTCTCCTGTTTCCAGGTGACGTCAAGGTGGACTTTTCGATGCCCAGGGTGCCCTCAGGCTCTGTCCCACGATGACTCTCACTTTCACGAGCGGCACAAGTGTATCAACTTCTTTGTCAAGGTGTACGGCTACATGCCCCTCTTGTACACACAGTTCAGGGTGGACTCTGTGCTCTTCAAGACCCGCCTGCCCCATGACAAGACCAAGTGTTTCAAGTTCATCTAGGGCCTTTCCAGTCTTGACGAGACAATGAGCAGAGTGCAGGGAGGCGCTCCCGAGGTTCCCAGGTGTTGAAGAGCCTTGGGGACATCTGTGGGGCAGGGCCCAGATCCTTTGCTGGGGGAGGCAGCAGGGAAAGTGGAAAGGGGTAGCTGTCTTTATTCTGAAGTCAGCCACACTGGGCGTGGGATCCTGGTCAGCAGACTCGGGGTTTCTGCACAGGACACTGTCTGATAGCAAACACTGAGGACTGTGGGGACTCTGTGGTGAGTCACTAGTTCATAAGCCCGGGACGGCTGGTTTGTGGTTTTTAAATTCAGTAACTATTATTATTTAAAGAGAGAGTTTCACATCTGCCATTTAAGGTTTATTTATATGTGTGCATATATGTCCACACATACGTGTATATACGTATATATGCACACACATCACACACACCACACGTAGCACATACATACATACAAACATACATACATATACATATATATATTTGGTGGGGTGGGGGTGCACCTGAAATTTCTGCCAATCTCTCCAAGGGAGGAACCTACCTACCTGGTTATGTATTTAGTGGAGAGGGTCCTGGCCCTGTGTTACCTGGACTGACATTTGCAGCCCCCCTCCCCTCCAGTAGCATGGCTGCAGAAATAAGCAGGATGGACTTGGCCTAGGCAAGCTCTCCTGATCTGCTCTGGCCCCTTCCGTTGCCTCAGTGATGCTAACACAGCTTCTCTTGTTGGAGGCTGCACAGTGGGGATGGTGTGCTCCGAGGGTTGGACCCAGGCAGCACTTAGGTGTCACTGGCTTATCATTACTCTCCTATTGTCTCTTGAGTGTGAGAGAGAATGAGGAAGCAAACAGTGAGCTGTACTGCCCACCCTCCTGGTGACAATGGTGCGGGGACACTGGTGCAGGGCACTGGTGCCTGCTCCCTGTAGCACTTGTTTTTCTCAGAGGAGACAACAGGAAATTATCAGGCTGGCTGGGAGTTTGTGTGGTGTAGAACCAGCCTGTGTCCTTTGAGGATCCCAGAGTCTTACTGCAAGGCGCGTGCCTTGGAATGAACGCCTAGGTGAAATTCACCTCCCCGCTTCCGTCTGGACTTCGTCCTGTACTGTATGGTGTAGAGCCCTGAAGCCATGTTGACTCTCGCCTTCAAGGTCTGGGGTGTGCTAGAACCTGGAGGCTGTGGTTTGCTCAGTGAATTCTTGCAACTTAACAGGCATTCACCCCCACATTACCACTTTCCACTCCCTGTTTATGGTTCTGTTCCCAGGGCTGAAGGTGAAATAAGCTAGTTTTGGGTGGCAGTGGGGAACTGAGAGCGCTAGTGGGATTCTGCCCGTGACTTGTCTCCCTGCCCCATGAGGTTGGGTGGGACTGAGTATTCCCAGCTGCTGAGCCAGAGTCTGTCCTGGTCATGCTCCTGCCTTAAGCCAGGTCTGTCTTCCTAGGCCCTGACACGGGGTGCTGCTGCTGGGGGTCCTGACTTCTAGATCTCTCCTGTTGTAGGGCTGGCATGGACCAGGCTGCTGCAGAGCTTCCACTGTCTTCGTCTGGAACCTGACACCTGGGGCTGCCTGGGACATTTGGTTCTTGGCAACTCAGCAAAGGGTCTAGACTCCTTACCCCAACTTTCTGTCCTCTCACTATTCTTTGTAGTAGTAGCCCTCTTCCCTCAGGGGAGCCAAAGAGTGTGGTGTTTTGCGCTAAATATGTGGCTGCTATTTTTTTTTTTCCTTCTTCTTCCCAGTATTGGGGATAGAAGCCAGAGCTGTGGGTGGGCACCCCTACAGTCCCTCTGCCTCGGGCCCCAACCCTATTTGTCTTGTTTCTTTTAATGTGAGAACTTGTAAATTGATGCTATGGCACCTGATGAGAAAGTCAGTCTCTGTGGTCAACCCCTTCTGTAGGGCCCTGAAAGTCATTGGTCACTCATGGGTATCACGTGTTTGAGGGACAGTACCATCATAGTGTGCTATGGGATAGCATCTCTGGGTCTGGTGGGAACATTGACTGAAAGACCCCAGCAGCAAGTATGGACAGTGACTGTACCTGAGTGTCTCCCAGGCAAGAGGCGGAGACAAAGCAGTTGGACCCTGCTGGTGATGTGGATTGTGGGCTAGGGGACATGCTTGGAAATGATTGCCCCACTACAAGTGTGGGAGCCTGCCTGGTGGATGCTGCTGCCTACCATGGGTCACCTCCTGTCTTGGACTCCTCACACAGGTCACACCCAGCTACCCAGTCTCAGCTCCCAGGGCCAGGACAGCTTTGTTTTTCCAGTTGCTCTTTATCTTGAGGTCAAGGGCCACCCACAGAGTGACAGACCCCCACACTGCTGCCCCAGGCCAGTGGACCACCTACAATGCTCCTGTCTGGGGTGGCCTTGTTAGTGAGCATGGAGTTGGAGGGTGCAGCTGCCTGTGGTGGCTCTGATAAAATTTGTCCCTCTGTCTGCCCCTTTTAAACCATGAGCACAAAGGTCTTACGTTAGATTTTTGTAAAAAAAAAAAAAAACAAAAACAACAACAAAATAAATGGAGACTTTAACTCAATCTTCTTGGAGGTGTTTTGTTATTCTCAGCAAGGACAAAAGAGTCACCTGTGTCAAGGTACCTGCCTGATTTCAGTGGCTTCTGCGTGGCCAGCTGGGAGCACTCCAGCGTCAGCCAGGCAGCAGCAGCAAGGGGAACTGGACAAGGGTGAGATCAGGCTGTCAGCCAGTGTTTCATTTTGCACACCAGCTAACCTGTTACTGTGGGAATTTAAAACAATATATATTTTATTTTTATTGTGCATGTACATAAGCATATGCATGCAGCTATTTGCTGAAGCCAAAAGAAGGTGTCCAATCCACAGCTGGTGTTAGGAACAGTTGTGCTGGTAACTGAAGTCCAGCATTGCAAGAGCAACAGGTCCCTTAACCACGGATAGGTTCCTCCTATCAGCTTTTAAGAATGTGCCATGGTGTCCTGTGCTGACTGGCAGGGATGGCCTCTAGGAGTCATAGGCCTTTGGACCTTAGACCACTGTCTGCATTGAGGGTAAGTGCTATCCTGGGCTGTCTAGGGGACAGGTGGAAGATGGAAACCCAGGAAGGGCCTGGAGTGTGAGGCCCTATTCTGGCTCTGCAGGTGGCAACCCAGGGCACTGACATTTAAGGCTGATAGGACCTAAATGAGTGCCCCTGGTGGGGCCAGCAGTGTGCGCACATGTGGGACTCAGGCTGTAGTTCCTGTTACCACTTGCCCAGGATACTGAGGGCGAAGGAGGCTACGATATAAAAGTTGCACTGCACACAGAGGATGTGCTTGTTTATAATTTCTGGTTGGTTCTGCCTCAGACCCACCTGTGGAATCCAGAGTGTTGGCGGTGGCTGTCAAGAGGCACGGTCACCAAGTGTTAGAGCTGGTTATGCACGGTGAGGTATGGATCTGGGCTCAGATTGGGCTGCCCACAGCGCTGGTCGGGCCATAGCCACCTGCCAGGCCTAGCCCTTTAATGAGACGTAAAGTCCACTCTGATGCAAACTGTCTTGGCTCTCCATGTATTTTAGATGTCAAGCCCTTGCTCAGTTGCTGCAGCTGCAGCAGCCCTCAGACTGCCTCTTCCTGAGAAGTGCCTACTGCCCTAAGTCCAGGCAGAGCAGCCCTGCTGGCTGACTGGCCTGTGTAGGCCAATGCTCTACTTCACCCACTGAAGGAGGAGCATCTAGGGAGGACGGCACCAAGGAAGCGATTCCTGGGCTCCTCGTGGAAGAGTGTGACAGGCTGAACACATGGCCAATTTGGGGGAGGAGACAGGCAAAGTGAGCTGGATTACTTTCAAGGCACCCAGGCATTGAATGAACTTGGCATTTGTTGGGTGGGGTCCAAACCTTCAGCAGGAAGAGTGGAAAAGGGTGGCTGTCTTGGAAACAGCCATTTGTGCATTTCAATGATGAGTGAGCCAGGTGTGATGGTGTGGACCTGTTGTCCAAATACTCAAGGCAGGCGGATTGCCTGGCTGTTTCCCCGAGTGCAGCTTTTGTGAACACTGACAAGCAAGTGCTTTTGGGGATCCACCTTTCTTTCTGAGGTGAAACCTGTGGCAGGGTCTTTGGGCAGTCTTCTGAGACCCTGGGAGGCCTCGTCTCTGAAACAGTCGCTGCATTTTGTACTTGCAGTGATGCGGAGGGATGTTCAGTTCCATGTGCTCAGCATCCTGTGGTGCTGCCAGTTTTGGGTTTGAAGTTCAGACCACATTTCCTGGTGACTAATGATGGTAAACATCTTTTAAACTTTATTATTATGTATATAGTGCTCTGCCTGCATGTACACCTGCAAGCCAGAAGAGGGCATCAGATCACAGTATAGATGGTTGTGAGCCCATGTGGTTGCTGGGAGTTGAACTCAGGACCTCTGGAAGAGCAGTCAGTGCCCTTAATCCTCTGAACCATCTCTCCAGCCCTATCTTTTAAACTTTAAATGTGCTGCCTTCCTTATTAAATTTGTTCTCTGACCCTTTCATATACGTGTTTAATTCATCTGGTGACTTACCTGCCACCCTCTCATTTCCCTCTCCTGTCAGTCCCCTCTTCCCTGTGTGTCCCCTTTCACACCCCCATACCTTGTTTTGGGACCCAGTTGAGTTTAACCAGGGCTGTCTGTGTGACCATGGATATAACACTACCTATTGGAGCCTGATGGGCTGACCAAAGAGTACACAATTGAATACAGTGACTCGCCTAATAGAAGTTCTGAGTAGCCAATAGTTTAACAGAGAAGGGTAGGGTCCCTCATCCCCCTCCCTGATCCATGGCCAGTTGTGGACATGGCCAGTCTTGTGTAGCCCAGTACAGGTAACTAGCTACTGAGTTTGTGGCTACTATGGCGGTACCGTTTTGTAGCCTTTCTCCCTGTCTTCTGGCTTTTAATATTCTTTTGTTTGGTTTTGGTTGGTTTGGTTTTTTGAGACAGGGCTGCTCTGTGTAGCATTGCTGTCCTGGATTAACTTTGTAGACCAGGCTGGCCTTGAACTCACAGCTATCCGCCTGCCTCTGCCTGCTGAGTGCTGGGATTAAATGTGTGCGCCACCACGCCCAGCTCGTTATTTGTCTTTTAAGTCAGGGTCTCTCACTGAAGCTCACTGACTGGCTAGACCCTGTTGGAAGCAATGTCTCTGTTGTTTGTGCCGTTCCAAGCCTCCCTTTCAGCCTTAGGAATGGCGTGATTACAGATACGAGCATGGCATCTGGCTTTCCCTATGGGTTCTGGGAGTTGAACGCAGGTTCAGCAGGCATATGAAGCAAGCACTTTTAGATACCGAGCCATCTTGCTGACTCTAAATTAGGTTTTTCTTAAAAAGAGTGTGTGCGTGTATGTGTTTCCCATGTCTATATTTGTGCATGTGTGTACCTGGTGCCCTCAAAGGTCAGAAGAAGGCTTTAGATCCTGTGGACTGGAGCTACAGATGGTTGTAAGCTAACACATGGGTGCTAGGAATTGAGCCTCTGAGTCTTGAGGAGTTCAGGGGAGACCTTGGCCCTGCTGAGGTGAATGAAGTTAGCAGAGAAAGTGCACAAAATATAGAAGTAGGTGCTTACACTGTTGACTGGAGGGATGGGCTCATAGGTTGGAAAGGTCTCTGTCATAAAATAAAAGGACATTATTTTCAAAATATAAATGCACTGCAATTAGTTAATCAGGAAGTATATTTTTAAGTTTTTGAGATATGGTCACATCTTGTACAGGTGAGCCTGGAAACCACTAGGTCTCCAAGGCTGGCCTTGAACTTAAGAGCAACACTTTGGCCTCAGCCTCCTGAGTGTTGGAGTTGCAGGCGTGGCTGAAGGCCATGCTGATGGGTGTGTGTGTGTAGCACATGGTGATCTGAGTGGCCTGATTGTTAGCTGAGGCCATGGGGACATTTTGGTCCACAGTGCTGCTGAGAGCCATGTCTGGGTCTATGCAGCAGCAGCAGCAGCAGCAGCAGCAGTCGTCACAGCCTGAGGCACAGTGCTGAGCTGGCCACCACTCTCAGGAGAGCTGGTCCCACCCCTCACCTGGGAAGCATATCCTCCCTGATGGCGGGGGTGGGGGTGGGAGTGGGAGCTTGGAGGAGCCGCTCCCAGGTAGTGAGCACAGGAGAGCTGGCTATGCCATTCCATTCAACTGGGGTGGGCTGGGTGAGGGAGAGATACTTGTTTCCAACCCTTACCACCCGTGGCCCCACCTTTACCCACTGCAGCACTTGCGAGAGCAGGCCCTGCACCTTTCCTGCACAGCACAGTAGAGCTAATCCTAGAGGTGAAGGTGTGAGTGAGAGAG
The DNA here is from genome assembly GCF_903995435.1 of Acomys russatus. Classification (NCBI taxonomy): domain Eukaryota; kingdom Metazoa; phylum Chordata; class Mammalia; order Rodentia; family Muridae; genus Acomys; species Acomys russatus. Next base: position 7,961,444 of record NC_067154.1, on the reverse strand, counting down.
TGAGAGCAGGAGAGTGGCCCCGACCAGCTGCCTGCCGCATTGGGTGAGCTATCAGGGATGGTGCTGGAGAGCCGGTCCTGGTGGTGCAGGCCCGGTGCTGACCAGCTCAGCTACCACCCAGGCCCAGATCCAGGGCTTGGAGTTGGCCCACCCTAACATCTGCCCCATCTATGATCAGGAAGTGCTCCTGCAGGCCAGTCCTGCAGATCCGAAGCTGCAGGATCTCCATGACACAGGACATCCAGAGGAGCCCTGTGAGGATCCAGTCCTGATGGAGTAGCAGAAGCCAGAGGCCTCGGAACAGACCAGTGACCCACTGCAATCAACATTTGCAAGTAAAGATGTGTGGACACGGTGACACACTACAGCTTCCACGACAAGATGGCTTTTGTGTTTTTATTCTATCTTATTTTCTTTGGGGGAAGGTTTGCAGGGGTGGAAGGCAGATATGCAGGGATGGGAAGATGAGTGGGATTGGGAATGCATGATATGAAATTCACAAAGACTTTTAAAAAGCTAGAAAAAAGATGAAGTTGCTGTTCACTTGCAGCCTGTTCAGTCATGTATCAGGACAGCAGTTAGGACTTAAGGCTGGACTAGAGTATAAAGGGATGAAATCCTGAGAACACAGTGACTTAAGTTTCCACACCCCACCCCTGCCTCTAATAGCCGTGTGCGAGAGACAAGCCCTGTTACTGCCGCTTTGCTGAGATACATGTACAGCTGTTTGACTACAAAACTAGAATTGAAAAAGGGGGTTCCTCAGCCTGCCTTTAGTCACTTCTGCCCCCAGGCTCGCGTGGGAGTTCTCTGTGTAAGAAATGCCTTTCACAGAACTGGAGTGTATCTGAATCTATTATTTCTGCTGCTGGTTTTCTGATTTGTTTTGTTTTTAAGGTATTTTGAGACAGGGTTTCTCTGTGTTACCTGGCTGTCCTGGAACTTGATTTGTAGACCAGACTAGCCTCAAACTCAGAGATCCTCCTGCCTCTGCCTCTCCAGTGCTGGGACTAAGGCATGAGTCACATACTTGTTTCTGCTTGAGATAGGGTCTTAGGGGCCCAGGGGCCCTTGAGCTTGCTGGGTATCAGAGGAGACTGAACTCTGACCTGTTTCTCCAGCGCTGGGGCCACATCTGCATCTGTGTAAGCAGGGCCGGGCTAATGGTTAAGGCAGAGGGGAGACAGTGGCATTCTCACTGTTGGGTGTAGTTGCAGACTTTTCCCCAGATACTAAACTAATATTTAGATTGCAGTTCAACAGCACTGGACATTACTATAAAAATAATGTTTATTTTAGCAAAATGGGCCACAGAACAGAGCTAGATAGGCTCCTTTCTGATTTGGGGAGCTGCCTTTTATTAGGTGTAGCACTGCAGCAGGTAAGTCCAAGAGTTGCCCCTGTGAACCCTGAAGACACAGGCCAGTCATTTTTCACTTCCCTTAGGAAAGGAGTTCTGCCATGCTATCACCCACAGCTGCTCAAGAGCCCCAGAACTGAAAAGAACAGGACTCTGAGTTCTTGGCTTCAGCAGTACAAGGAAGTCAGACTGGCAGATGCTGGCTGACGCACCTCTCCTCCCTGGGAGCCCGAGGACACCATCAGACTGTGCCCGAGTGGAGGGCCTAGGGTTTCACGGGTGCCCCACTCAGAACTTCTGTAGGAACCTGAGGACGAGGTCTCGCAGTCGCACCCTCAGCGTCTCGTCATTGTCACAGATGATATGAGTCGAGTCATCTTCAATCTGGATGAGTGTCTCGGCTTCCTGCAGCAGGACAATATGGCCCTTGGCTGTGTCTTCCACCTTAATGTCACTGAAGCCATGCTGTTCCAAGAGAAAAAGAGAAGGATGGCTACCCTGACAGCAAGGCCCGACTGAGCACTTACACCCAAGACCGCTCTTTTGACTCTCAGGGCCAGGATCCAACCAAGAGTTTCATATTTAAACAAGGCCCCAAACACACACAGATCTCAGGAGAATGGCCGATTGCCCAGCCCTGTGTAGGTGTGTACGCACTTCTGAGGCACTGAGCACACCCAGACTCTCAGGTTCAGGGGGACCGCAGGTTGTTGGTCTTGGCACCTGCCTACATTCAGTCTCCGAAGTTCTGAGCCCCAGGGAGGCCCCCATTCCTCACAGCAAAGTACCACTAACCTGGGGGGCTGGCACCACCTCGCCAGCTGTCTTTATTGCTAATTGTAGCATCTCCTTAAAAATGAGAACTGCAGCTAAATTAGAGCATTGCTTGGATCAGACATAAAACCAGTAAGGATTCTGATTCTGATGCAGGGACTGTCTGTCCATGGCTGTGGGAACACCCAGACGGCTTTGGAAAGAGGGAGACAGGCAGGGCCAGGCAATCACAGGGCCTTGCTCCAGGACAAGCCAGGCAGGAGGAAAAGGTAAAGTCATTGTGGAAAAGCAAATTATTTTGAGGAATAATTATTTTTTTAAAAAAAGTCAAATTTGAAACTTCTGGTTCCTATCAGGAGCCCCATCAGGCTGCGAGGGGGAGGGGTTCTCTGCAGGACTGCAGGACAAGCGAGGGAGCAGTTTGACAAAAATCAAAAGATAAAGAAAACCAAGCCTGCTGAAACAGGAAGCCTTGTTTTCGAGATTTGAAAGAAGTCAGCAGCTGAGACAGTGTGGCCAGTGTGGTTATTGATAGCTTTAACAGGACAATGTCCACCCTGCCATCACATATTGGAGTTAGCCTGGTTCTCTCAGAAGCATGCCCACACCATCTTCAACCCATCCCTGTCTTCCTGGTAAGGGTGGTGATGTGGAAACACTAATTGTTAGAATCCTGTGACAAATTCAGAATAGAAAATTCTTTAAGGTGGTGCCCTCTGCAGCCTCCCAGCCCCAGTGCAGTCAGGAGCTCTCCCCTTTAGGGACTGGAAAGATGGCTCAGTGGTTAAAAGCACTGGCTGCTCTTACAGAGGACCCTGGTTTGATTCCCAGCACCCAAATGACTGCTCACAACTATCTGTAACTCCAGTTCCAGGGTGCCCGACCTCCTCTTCTGCCCACCATGGGCACCAGGGATGCATAGGGTACACAGATAAATGTGCAGGCAGAACATGAGAAGCAGCATTGGGACCCATGGGATAGCCAGCCACTGAGACAGCAGTGTCTTCCCACTTGGCCTGTCTCTCTGTCACACTCTGATTGAGTCACTAATCCCTAGGCACGTCTGCTAGCCCTCCTGGACAGCAGCGCTCCTCTTGTGGAAAGCATTGCTCTGGTGAGGATGGGCAGTCTATGATGTGCCACAGCTGCATTTCTGGAGTTCTGCTTCCTCGACCTAGATTGTAGGATTGGCTGGTGCTGAGCAGAGCCCGGGAACAGCCCAGAAGGACGTTCTCTGCCTTAGTCCATTTTGAGGCTCTCCTTGTTTGGTGACACCCTAGCATATCCTTGGAACAGAGCAGGCCACCACGCTCACCTTTTCCAGGGTCTGCACAAACTGCTCTACTGGGATGGAGCCGCTCAGCAGAGGCTTCAGCACTTTGAGGTCAGGAACATCCTCACTCACCCGCTTCCTCTTCTTACTGCTGGTGGGCTGGGCGGGCTTCGGAGGGGGCTAGGACAGGAGGAGAGTGAGGCTTTCAGCGAGAGCCTCCTCACTGACACAGTGGCCAAGACCCTGCTGGTCTGGTGTGAAAAACCAGGCTGTCATCTGGGTTCCATGTGAGTTAACGCAAAGCATGCACTTGGGATCATCTCATCTGCCTTTCAGCAACAACCAGGTCTGTGTTTCTGGGGATTCTACCTGATGAAATCCCTCCTGAAAGACACTGGCAGCCACAGCTGTGCATGCTGACTAAGGACAGACTGCAGTGTCTGGCAGGTAGACCATGGTTGTGCCACTAGCCAGCTATACAAAGCTTTAGGAAACTGAGGTCAGAGAACTCCTGGCCCTCAGGCTCTGTGAGGAAAAGCCAGGAGAATGAATGCACGACAGCAGCCAGCACTCTCAGAGCTCGTTACAGGGGCACACAGGCAACAGTGCAGCTGTGGAAGGAACTCTTGAGAGGTGAGTGGCGCCACTCACGTGCAAGGGACAGGTGTTGTCGGCAGCTTTCAAGTCTGTCTCTACAGTGCTCAGGTATGGGGACTGACAAGGAATGTGCCCGTTGACAAGTTGGGGTAATGCTGCCACTTCAGGGTGTGTGTTATGGGGGGAACGACAGGAGACTACACAGGGTAGCTTATGTGGTTTCTATGAGGCGAGTGGCCTGAGGAGGAAGTGGCTAGGAATTTATGTCAAGTGTCTTCTTTGTTTCAAGCACATACATGCCTCACTCAGCCTCATCTTCAGTGTCAGACTGGGATATGGTGAACTGGGAGGTGGCTGGGTGGGCAGAGCTTTCCTCAGGGAAGGGGGTTTCTCCTGGGTCCCCACCCAGCCTCCCACATGCCCTCAGTACCTGAAGCACATGTTTGTTATCCTTAGTGTGCAGCACAGCTGAGACAGTTGCCAGGGAGATGCCAGGCTTGATCTCCATGGGCACCAGGGAGTCTGCCAGCTGAAAGCAAATGCAGGGGTTCAGATGGGCTTCCTCTGAGCGGAAGGGCAGAATTCCAGGGTGGATGATGGCCCAGGGCTTAGTGGAAAACAGTGCCGAGCTCTTAGCATTCTCTGTTCTTGGATTTTACTTACACCGTTGTAGCCTACAATGACCAGATCTCACCGCACGAGTCAGTACACACCAGCAAATCTCTTGCCAATTAGAGTGATGAAAGGGGAGAGCAGTAGAAAGGAGTTGGAGGTAGCAGACCAACGGCTAGGAGAGGTAGGACTGACAGTGCCATGGTATCAGCAGAGTCCTTTGCAATGGTGGCTCCTGGGCACCATAGCAGGGACCATCACGGCAGCTCCATGTCACTGTCCTGGACCCCACAACTATGCTGGGCACTAATCCAGATAGTTCCTCAAGTCCTCTCAAGGCCTTCCTGAAGCTACCAGATTCCTCAGCACACACACCAGGTGCAGATTCTCGGGTTCACACTAGACCTTCTGTAGATGCCCACTGTCACACAGGAGGACAGGACGGCAGCAAATGTACTCAGTGGTTTTTTGTTCCCTGGCAATCTGGTGTCTGCCAATGGCAGGACAAGCCACTCCTCCTGTGGGACTGTGCCCTTCCTGTGCAGCTCCAGTGCACACTGCAGTGGGCTCGGGCCTCTGGGGTCCTGGTGCTCAGGTCTGGCTATATGCTGTTCTCAGATGTACAGCTCTCCAAGTCAGGCTGCCTTCATTTAAAAACAAAATTAAATGTGCAAGATGCCGTTCCATAGGCATTGGTATTCAATATGCATTGGGTAGAGGCAGCAGCTTATAGCATTTAAACATTAACACACAAGATGTGAGGCTAGTCCATGAAGTAAAGCATGAGTGGAGGTGAGGTGTTCCAACTGTGGGGATACAACGCAGCACCTGACTGGGCTGCATCCTTCACCTATGCCCTGTTCATCAACACTCTGCCCCATGAATGAACTGTTCTTCGCGCAGTTCAGGCTGGTGTGAGAGGCCTGAAGGGGGCATCATGGGCACCGGCTTGGTGAGAGAGTCCCTGGGCAGTTAGTTGTAAGCTATGTCCTCCAAGGACTTGAAGTGGGGCTCTTCAGAGAAGATGAGTGGCGAGCGGCACCTCTACCTCCATAGGAGTCAGCCCAGAGCTCAAACCACGCAACTTAGGTCAGAACTCCAGGGGAGGGGATCTCCCAGTGCCTATAGGTGGGTCTTCTGGGAGAACAGGCCTAAGGGCTGACAGCTCAGTTTGTAAATTCTTCTTCCTGGAAGACTGGATCAAACTAGCTGTGGTTTGGTGGGGAGAGGCAGACACTCCACTAACTGCAGTAGATTTTAACCCTTTCATCCTCCACATGCACTTTCCAGGCCTGTGGTTGTTGAGTGGCTGTGATTCTGTCTTACACTGGATGAGTGACAGGACAGCCTGGGCCCCACAAGAAGCAGAGCTTGGAGAAAGCACTCTTAGAAGCTGAAAGGGTGGAGGTGGAGCTGCAGGGGAGGGAGCAGCGCATCCAAGAGGAAGTCAGAAAACCTCCTCACTTTCCTCAAGGAAAGCCATTTATTCAAATCAAAGGTAGTCAAAGGTCTGACAGACACTGAGAAACCTACGTGCTGGAGGGCACGGGCAGCAGTACCCCTTGCTCTACCTCCCTTGCTGTCTGCCCTAGCTGAGCCACCTAAGCACAGCTCTACTTGACTATTCATATGCACAATGAGCCTTGCGATAGAATACAAGCTAGCACCTAGGATGTAAGCCACTCAGACCTTTAGACAGAACCTCTAGAGGATGTGGATGCGAATGAGCACGTTTACACTCTTTCTCGTGCACGATGGCAGGAAGGATGGGAAACCCTCAGAGGGCACGAGCACCCTCCGTGGTTGAGACTCAAGATGTCACCGTAGGGCCACACCACCACCAAGGCTAACTAGGAAGCAGTCACTTGCCTGGGGTCTGTGTTCTTCGATCCCTTCATTTTGACAGACTGGCCATGTCCCCAAGGGCACGCTGGCAGAAACTAGGGCTTAAGGGTGAAAGGGCAGCAGCTCACCTCTGGCATGATTTCAATTTTCTCATAGCGTCGTTTGAAGGGCAGGGTGAGGACCTCAGCCCGCCGATAGGACATGGCTGGTGGCTGGCAGTCGATCATGAGGTCCATCCTGTGGGACTGGGCTGGGGGTGGCTGGGTGTACTGCTCAGGACAGACCACATGCAGGGGCTGAGGAGTAATGGGACAAGGAGGTCACAGGAAAGGGCAGAAACTGGGCACAGTGCAGCACCCCCAAAGCTATTCCTGACCCAAGCCCACCAATCAGGCCACTAGAGCACATTCTCTCAAACCCAGCTAACCTGTGAGGGGAGATGAGTACAGTGCGAGGAACCTAGGTGGTTGAGGGAAGGACTTGCCACCTCTCGACACTTGCTTCCATTTTTCTCTGCGTCTAATAACTCCTGTGGTAACATCTCTTGTGTCTACTTCCTAAGTGGCGCTCAGCACCTTGAGGGCAAACTTTCTAGGATACCTGTCCTATCGGCTATTACAAACCCTTGACCGACTAGCAAATGATTCAGCTTTGTAGGCCAGTAATCTGGGTGTGGTGTATCTTAGGCTATCCTCAGATCAGCAGAAACTCTAGGCCACACACCTACCTGAGTTTGACAGTAAATCGGAGATGAGACTATTTGTGCAAAATCACCCTGCTGAATGCTAATGCTGGGCAGCCCTCAGGCTGCTGAGCTGGCCCTGCTCTAGTCATTTGGCTAAAGCCACAAGTCCTTTGAAGAAGGAAGGCCCCCAGCGGCTAGGCCTGGCTGGATCTCATGGGCCTGTTCTTTCCAGCTAGCGCTTCCAGGCCTCGTTTTTTTTTTTTTTTTTTGCTGACCTGGCTGGCATCTGACAGCTCTGTGTCTCCTGCCTTGGTGTCCTCCAGAGTGTCACTCACTGAATGTGGACACCAGATAGCCTCTGATGTATAATATTAGCATGTGACAGAGGCGTGTGAAGCTGGCTTAGGGACTTGAAGTTGCTTGGTGAGGAAAAGAACGTGGCCCCTAGCCATTCTCTCTGCATGCTGAGCAGATGGGACACTGTGCCCATCTGAAGTGACAAGCTAAGGCACAGCATCAATTTTCCTTGCCTCCCTGGGGGTTCTTTGGCTTACTGTTTCTTGTCACCTTGCCCTATCCTTTTGTGTATGGGCCCCTCATGATGATGGAGGTCTGTGAAGCAGATCAAAGAGCTAAGCTAGGAGGTTAGGGAAGCAACCACACCCAACTGGATGAAGGAGTGGGTCCCTCAGCAGGCACCCAAGCTCTGCAGATCCTGGTCAAGGCATCAGAACCCTTCTCTCACGGGGTCTAAGCCGTCTGTCTTCCTTGACAGCTCTAATTCCCCCCCCACCCCCCACTGCTACTGCTATCTCAATGCCTTGGCTCATCTCCCGCTACCCGGTGCAGAAACCTCCACTTAACTTGAGCTACTTTCTATTTATTTAGGGCAGAAAATGCAAAATGGAACAACCATGAACCTACCATGTAACTCAACTCGGGATTTAGCTGCAGTGACTGACTGGGGTGGGGTGGAGGGGAAGGACACCCATGGGCTTTTCTATGGCCACAATATGCCTCAGCAAAAGGACCCATTTATGCCTTCTTTCCCTCCCTTTCGATTTCTTTAGAGGGGAAACTTTCTTAGGGAATAAAGATCGTTTCCTTAAGCTTGAAGGGAAACAGGCAGCACCCTACAGAGCTGAGAAGAGGCTTCTGTGAAGAGAGGCATCTTCCCGTCATGGCTGTGCAGACCCTGGCCCACAGAGGAAACAGTGTAGACCCCAGGCGCAGTCCTTTGTTACCTGCACTTCTTTAAGCAGCTTCGACACCTGGATGAAATTGAGCCGAGTGTCAATTGGGCAATAGATGCACTTCATGGCCAGCGGCTGGTAAGGAGCCAGGGCCTCCAGGTAGGAGAAATCAGGTTCTAAAGGGGAGACAGGGGTTAACACTCAGGCAGAGACCCACCAAGCCAGCTGGCAGCCAAGCAGACAGCCCCTGTGGAGGAAGGAGGAGCAAGGAAGCAGACTATGGGCCATGGGAAGAAAAGGGGTCCCACGAGGAGGGGAGATGCTGGGTGGACCCTTGTGATGACAACTTGGACCTGGAGGCATGGGTGAAGGCTCAAAGCTTCCAAAAGAGAGAAGATGAGAAAATACGGGGTACACAAGTTGATGAACTTTACTCTAAACAAATTTCCAGCTTACAGAAACAGAAAAGGAAAGGAACTGTGTGTGGTTTTGCACACTGTAACTTCAGCACTCTGGAGGGAGGGTGAGGCAGGAATTGCTAGTTTAAGGCCAGCCTGGGCTTAAATAGTGAGACCCTATCCAAAAAAGAAAAAAGAAAACGTATAGAAAGCTTGCCACTGGGAAGCACCATAGTGATAATTTACTCAGATTGGAATTATTAGTCAGTGCTTAACACTCTAGCTACGAAGCGGGGAAGAATGGGATGTAAGCAGCAGCTCGACAGTGGCAGGACTTGGCATAGCCACACCACACTGGCTGCTCAAAACTAACATCCAGGTGGGGAGAACGCACTATAGTTGCCTACCAGGTATCATACACCTCACAAAGCCCATGCCAACAGGCTTCTGCTGAGACTGTCACTCTCCCACCAGGAGCCCAGGTCTCACAACTAGGAGCAGTCTGTCACATTGCCCAGTTTTTCTCTCAAGGGCCACCAGTGCTTGCTTGGCAGGGATTGTTCATACCAAATGAGCTGCCCACCAGAGCCAAGGGAACACAATATCGTGCTCACTCACAATACCCAAGGGGACAAGTACAGGCTAAGACACCGAGCTCCTCCTCTCAGCTCATCCAACTACTGAGGCAACAGACTTCAAAGAAACCTCCCCACGTACCCCATGCTGGAGGCAGGAAAAGGCCGAAATCTAGTACAAGCCAAGAGGACAGCCCCCCACCCCCACCCCAGGGAGAGATTTCACAGTCCAGCAACTTACAGGACCACGCTGCAGACAGACGGTGATGGGTCAGGGATGGCAGAACACATCCTGACCAGGATTGCTAATTTTGCATACTGCTAGACTTTTATTTAAATGTAAATCTATGTTGCTACCCGAAAGATGGATCTGGGGGTGGGGTAGTCACTGGATCCTTTATCTGTTCTTTATAATATGGCCATGTTGAATAAATCTTTCTCTGCTTTTCACTATTTTGTCTCTTTAATTGGCATATTGGGGATGGGTTGCTGAGCCCAGCTTATGGTGTTGCCAGAGGCTATGCTTTCATTCTAAAACCTCTGGTAACAGGGCCACCTGAGAAGGAATACTATACGGTAGTCATAATACAAGCAGAAAACATAGATAAACTCCCCCTCACTTGAGCAGATACCAGAAAGCCAACAAGCCAGTGTAAATGTTAGCATAGGGCCTTTAACTTCTTAGCTGGCCTCTCTCACTGTGCCCATGGAACCCTGAAAGTGCTGTCACATCGGTCACAGCTCATCAGAGAGCAGGAGAGACCAGGCTCAGCCTTACTAAACATGCCCTCTTGACAACCTCCACAAAACCCAGGGATGGCCAAATTTTAGGCTTTGTGAGTCAATGTACTGTGGTCTGACAGCTTCTGATTGTGTCTTAGAGCTGGTCCGAGGAACAGCAAGGCAGTCGCTGAGGGTCAGGAGCTCCTGGTACAGCTGGCCACTGTGTCTCCACAGAGCACCCATGTGAGACAAGGCTATTCATTACCATACAGACTCCAAGAAAACCTCTCCTAAACCCAGCTCAAACACAAACACGGCCCCAAGGCCAGCATGAATAACCATTATCCTAGCCTGGCTATATTCTTGCTTCTACATTGGACACTGTCATGACTAATGGTAGAATTCCTGCACCCAATGCAGAATGAGCCCAACATTGTGAATCAGTCTCTCACCCTGTCCCTGTTGAGAGGGAGGTGAGGCTAGGGATGGTGATGGCTCTCCGTGGTTGTCAGCGTGACTGTATCTGGAACGAACGACAATCCAGAAATGGAGGGCACATGTGTGAGAGACTCCCTGCTTGGTTTGAAATGGGTGAATCCACTTCTAGCCTGGACTTCTGAGGTGGGAAGACACGCACCCCTTTGATCTGGGTCTTCACACCCGCTGCTGGCAGTCTATATAAGGACCTGGAAGAAGGAAGCGTTTGCTCTTTGCCTGCTTGCCCCCACCTTGCTAGCACTGGCATCGTTGGAGCTTATTTCTTCTGGACTCCAGCACATACTGAAGACCAGCTGAGACATTCAGCCTTGTGAGGCTGAGCAGCTACTGGATTACTGGGCTTTCCAGTCACAGGCCCCTACTGTTGGATTAGTTGGACTGCAGCCTGGAAGTCATTCCAATCACTCATTCATAGAAAGAGATTCATTGTGTAAGTTCTAGAGAACTCTGATTAATACTGACGGGTGGCGTAGCTGTCAAGATTCTGACTTCACAGCCTGGGAGATTCCCAAACTTTAAGGCAGCCGGAAGACCTCACACTGATAAAACAGGGAGATTCCCTAAGTCACCTCTGCCTGGCCTCACCTCACTAACGGCTTTCCTGAGTGGTCTGTTTCCAGAAGAATGGTGGCTGTGAGCCAGAGCAGAGCATGGTCAAAGACCTAAGGCTCAGCTAAGTAAACAATCCTCACTGGCAAAAGCAGACCAACACTTGCGACATTGGGTTCTCAACACCTTACAAAATTCTATCAAAAAACAGTCCAGCAGATTTCAGTATTGAAAAAAGAATCAAAAAGAGCAGAAATCAAAATGTGCTTGACACACAGGTGCCCAACATGGCTTTACTTATTCCTTTGTACCTCTGTTTTCCTGCTTGTGTATTTTTAGAGGTCATGTTTGTTTCCTCTCAACCCTGTAGACCCATGCACTGTCAGCCCAGTGGGAAGGATGGGGACCTGTTCCCTCTTAAAACTTACCAGTAAAAATGACAGTGTTGAGGCTGGATTTCCCCCAGAGCTCCATGAAGTGGACGACGTCCCCAAAGCGGAGGGAAGGATGTCCGGTGAACAGCACACACGGCTGCCTGAAGTCACTGCTGAAGTCTCCATGGATGCTGCGGTAATGCTTCAGCTTATTGGTCTGAATGAGCTAAAAACACAAGAACCCAAGAGCTGTTGGCTCAAGAACCCAGCTGGAAAATACGACAGAAGGCGACAAGCCACAGACTAGGAAAAGACTGTACAAAAGCTGCACCTGCCTGTGGGCTGCTGTCAAAACTGGACAGCCTGGCTTAAGCCAAAGGTCTGCAGAGACAACTCACCAAAGAGGATGCACAGTCGGCAAGTGAGCATCTGAAGATGCTCAGGCACCAGCAGGGAAATGCCAGTCAAAGCAGCAGACGCTGCGTCTTACCCTGTGCAGTGGCCAGAGGCTAGACCCACCACATCTAGTGCTGGTGAGGCTGTGGTAGAGTGCAATCTTCCCTCCTTGCTGGTGGGATGAGAAATGGCACAGCCACCATGGAGGACTTTGTTCTTGTTTATTAAACAAAAGTGCATATTCACTTATAAGAGGGCCCAGAAATCAGGTTCCTTTGGTATTAACTCAAAGGAACTGAAAGCTTAAGACCCACAGATGCGCCACAGATATCTATAGCCGTTTAATTCATGATTGCCAACACTTGAAAACAATGAAAATGTCCTGAAGTTGGTAAATGGATAAACCGGTACACCGAGACAATGGAATAGAGGCTGGAGAGGTGGCTCAGAGGTTAAGAGCACTGGCTGTTCTTCCAAAGGTCCTGAGTTCAATTCCCAGCAACCACATGGTGGCTTCACAACCATCTACAATAAGACCTGGTGCTCTCTACTGGCATGCAGGTGAACATACAGGCAGAATACTGAATAATTAAAAATAAATATTTTAAAAAAGACAATGGAATATTAATTCAGTGCTGAAGAAGCTGAGAAGCTGGGGATGGGTGTACACTAAGCAAAAGATAAAAATATGAAAAGGCCATGTACTGCTTTACTTGAACTATATGGCGTTCTGGGAAAGACAATGCTGTGGAGGCAGCAGTTGTGCCACACAGTCCACATGACTCTGGATGGGCCTCTGAGCATATAGTAAGGCCATCACCCAGAGTTCCTGTGCACTTCTGACAACACCTTCATGTATTATGGTACACAGGAAAAAAGGCATCTACTGTGTTTACGGCTGTGCCAGACACTGCTGTTTTATGAGTAGTGGTATTAGTTGAGAATTCTTTTAACAAAATGTAATAAAAATCAAGAAATAACCTGTCCAATGATAGAACTGCCTAAAGTCACTGTAGTATATTTGCGATACAGGATTGATGATTAGGCAGCAATAACATGGTAATAGCATCGTGAGTCACACAGGGGAGTTCACATGAGATAGCCTCGGTGGGCAAACAAACCATGGAAATCAAATAGTGGCACAGAAACACCCATCAGGTCTGAACATAGAGGAATTTTCCCATCTTGTTAACTACAATGTTATCTTCACTACTGAAAGTTTTCATATGGTCCTAGGAACACTGTTGTCTTTAAAAACATTCCAAATGTTCGATTTTACCAATTAAGACTTGAGAGCCAGATATTGGGGTGAAAGCTTGCTAGCTCAGAGAGTCAGAGAAAACACTCAGCTGACTTTCCTACTCAGCTGATGTCCCAGAAAAAAAAGCCCCTCTCCTTCTCTGTTCTGTCTTAAATACCCTTCAACTCCATGCCCCTCCTTCCTGTGTTTACTTATGTTCGCTCCCTGTCAGCTGGTTGCTTGCTCTGCCTCTTGGCCTGTGGTTAGCTTTATTTAGCTCTTGCTTACAGAAAACTCTTGGGTTAAAGATGTGTGCTAGGGCTGAGGCACACCACAACTAGAAACAGGTTTTTCTGGTTCACAATCTCGAGGTTCACAGTGAACACTCAGTTGGGGAAGGGCTGGCTGCCCAAGCGTTGTGAGGGTCTGAGTGTGGACCCACAGCACCCACAGAGAAGGCTGCTGTGCCTGTGTGTCCACTGCTGGGAAGGTGCGCTCAGGAGGCTCGAGAACCAGCCTGGCTGAATGGATAAGCTCCAGGTTCAGTAAGAGAACCTGTTTCAAAAAAATAGGGTGTGTGTGTGTGTGTGTGTGTGTGTGTGTGTGTGTTGGGGGGGAAATTAAGGTTGATAACTGATGCACACACACATGAACACATATGCAAATAATTTAAAATTTAAAGAAAATTTACATAGGTGATTGACTAGGAAGAACATTTTTTAAAAACCCCGCTTATTTTTATTTTGTGTGTGTGTTTGCCTGCATATATGGAGTCAGAACCCTTGGAAGTGGAGTTAAAGATGGTGTAAGCCACCGTGTAGGTACTAGGAATTGAACCTGGGTCCTTTGGAAAAGCATTTTGAGCATTTAACCACTGAACCATCTCTCCAGCCCCTAGAAAGAACATTTTGATAATAGATTTGTGCCTAAAAAGCTGTGAGTAGATATTAGAACAAAAGTCCCTTGTATAGATTACAACAGAAGTAGGGGGTGAACTGTCCAGATTTGTGGTAATATAATGTATTAATTAGAAGAAGCAAATAAATTGTGAGCCGGAGTACTTTCCTTCTTTCTTTCATTTTTTTAAAACAAGGTTTCACTGTGTAGCTCTGGCTGGCCTGGAACTCAGAGATTCACCTGTCTCTGCCTCCCAAGTGCTGGGATTAAAGGTGTGCAGCACCAAGCTTAGCCCCTGTCATCTGTGTGTGTGTGGTTTATGACTTTTTCTGGAGCCCAGGCTGGCCTGGAACTCACTACCTGTCTGCCTCTGCCGTGCCAGGTTTGTAGGTGTGCACTGTGAAGCCTCCGTGTTTTAGGCATAAAGACCACCATCCCAAGCCATGCCGTCGTCCACATTCCTTTGTTCCCTGCTCACCCGCTCCATTTTCTTACCTCTGCATGCGGGAAAGGCGGTTCTGGGAGATACACTTTACTCTGTTTGTTGTGACAAAGCCTTTAAAGAAGACACAGTGAGGCGTTAGGCAGTGCACTGGGAATCTACTGCCATCTAGTGGCAGCAGCACAAACACTAAATATTCAAGTTCTTTTAAAGCTTCCTTGCACTGACTGAATAAAAGCTCATGAAGACTGCTGACTCTTGCAAGCAGTTTTTCTAAAGAGCAAAACAAAACAAAAAAAAAACAAAAACAAAAACAAAAACAAAAAAAAATAAAAAACAAAACAAAAAACAAAAAAAACCAAAACTACTTGTATGGAATGAGCTTAGATTTATTTTTAAAAAAACTGGAGAGTACAATTATCATGTCCCCAGTGTTAACTACTTACACAACTGTAACACATCCTGCACCCCGCTCCTATGTACCCCAGGGTGGCCTGAAACTCACAAGTGCTGGTGTGACAGCTCTGCACTGCTAGGCCTAGGTGAGTACATTAGACACTCAGGCTTGGGAGCTATGATTATTATAACTTTTGCTTTTTGCTTGCTAGACAAGAACCCTGCCACTGCTCTACGCCCTAAACTTGATCTGGATGTCACCCATTTCCCACTCACGGTCCTTTTCCTGTTCTAGGATCCAGCCTGAGACACCATGTGACATTTAGCAGTGTTTTAGGGGAAAAGCACCTGCCTTTTCTGTGACATGGCGTTCTGCTGATACACAGCCTATTCCATCAGAGTAACACTGCTCACCCCAATTACAAGGGAACTAGATGGGAGGATCTGAATTTGAGGTTAGACTAGGTTACACAGTAACCCTGTGACAAACAAAATAAATAAAACAAAAGACCCTTACAACTGGCTAATCAATGGGTAGTGACCAAGTTCATCAATACACATCCAAGCATACACACCACACTGTATATTTTAGGATCTCTCTACACACACACACACACACACACACACACACACACACACACACACTGTACTTTCTTAAGACAGGGTTTCTCTGCATCACCTAGATGTCCTGAAACTCGCTGTGTAGACTAGGCTGGACTCGAACTTAAGAGATCTGCCTGCTGCCTCTGGAGTTCTGGGATTTGCCACACCACCTGGCTTGGAAACTTTCTTTTAAAGAACCCTGTCAAAATATTGTAAAAACAAGGGGTTCAGGGGTAAGATTTTATACTAAGTCCCTACAATGTATTGAGTTTTTCCTTTCCATAGTTTTCTTTAACAGTCCTTAAAAACAAAAAACAAACAAACAAAAAAAAACCAAACCAAAACAAAAACTCACTTCTTTTTGGAAGACAAAACAAGGAAGGCACTGTTAGAGAGCCACCTTATACACCTGAGCGGACACTAGCTCTGGCCTCATTTTAGCCTCAGGAGTGAGTCGGCAATGAAAAAGGACCACAGTGTGAACGGGGGCTGGGAACCCCAGGAAAGCACTTGTGGCCAGCCTACTAAGAGCTTTGCCCTCCCCTCAGTTCTAGAATCTTCATGTGGGCACACAGATAGGGACTTCTATACCCTGCTGAGAGGGTTGGGTGTTTTTTTCTTCTGGGGGGGCTGCAGCTGCTGGACTTTGGGTCTGTGAGTCTGTAATAACCCCCTTGAGGCAAATGCCACCACATCTGACTCTATTATTACTTTTTTGTGTTCTCTCTCTCTGTCTTTTTTCATTTACTTATTTTTCTGTATGGGTGTTTGGCTCACATGTATGTTTGTGTGCCACATGTGTGCAGTGTCTGCAGAGGCCGAGAAGGGCCTGGGATCCCTTGGAATTGGAGTTACAGACAATTGTAAGCTGCATGTGGGTCCTGGGAACTGAACCTAGGTCCTCTGGAAAAGTACTGTTAAGCACTGAGCCAGTCACCATCCCACCCTATCGCCACCATATTTTCAGGTTTGATAAATGTACATGCCCACAAGTGACATTAACACGGGGACAAAGAGGTGAAAGGTATATGGCAACTCTGTTATCGTGCCTTTCTGTAAATCTAAAATTATTCTAAAATACAAGTTTAGTACTTAAACAAACAGAAAAGAAATTCAAGATAAAATTAAAAAAGAAGTATGAAAACGGGAAGAACCGCTAGGGAATGCTAACAAAATATCTTTAGTACATACACAGAGTTCAACTGCACAGGACAGATATAAAACCTTTAAGAAGTAAATGGGCAAAAAGGAATAATTTACATAAAAATCTCTCTGGCAAGTAGTTTAAGTGTCAGATAATGAACATTAAAAAATATTTCTATCATTTATTCCAGTAACTCCACTTTTAGTAACTTACCTAAGGTAAATGCTATCATTTTATATATATAAAATATTATCAATTTAAGATGTATCCCTAAAAGGGAAAGCCCTGCCAGCTAATAACAAGATAATAAGCTAATTACACAGAAGCAGTGATGTAAAAGGAGATGGTTCTGTAACCATGTCTTCTCATGTCTCTGAGACAAGGTCTGGCCTTGAACCTGTCTCCTCCTGCCTCAGCCTCCTGTGTCCTGGGAATACAAGCACGACTTCTAGCATATACAAGATTTCTTAATGGCTTAATATAATTAAATGTTTTCTGCTAGACACACACTGTAACTACTGAGCAGCAACTGTTTTAGGAAAACAAACCCACAGAAAGACCCTATAGCACTCTCATCCCAGGGTGCTGCGCTATGGCCATACTTGCAGCCACAGACCTGGGGAGGCAGCCACACTGTCTACTGGGCCCACAGGGATGGACCCAGGAGTGTATTGCAATATTTTTATTGGGAATCTGGATTAAGACAAATTCCTAACATGTTGAATCAATCTGCAAGTGATGTTTAGGGTTTCCTAGTGGGAGAAGATACCCTGGTGTAAAGGATAAAAATGAGTAAGGACCAACCACAAGGAATAGTCCAACTAACTAAGATGAGCAGTGGCAATTCAGGAAGAAGCCCATAATTCAATGGGAAGGAAAAACACATACCAAAGCCAGGGGTGGGGTCAGAGATATGACAGAGTAATATAAAAATTTTGTTTTCAGCGACAAACTTAGTAAATGGTTTGCCTCTTTGGTCACCGTACTACTAAAAATGGTTGGGCATACTCTATTGTGTGTCTCATGGCTCATGAACATTTACAGGTAATAGGTACATTGTAACAGTTAACACCTACCCTCATCTCCCTCTTTTTAGCCAAGGGAGTTAGACTCTTAAGTCCATGTACATGATCAGGGCTCAGTAACCTCATGATGTACAGCTATGTGTCTGCTCTAGGATTGGATCAAGTTCCTGACATAATAATAAAACATGACTTTGATAAGCAGGCTATGGAAATAAAAATCTAGCATTTCTTATGAAATATAGTTAATTATGACAATGTGAGCTTGGGACTGAAGACCTTAACTTCTCTTTGCAGTAGTTAGGAAAACAAGCAATAATTTTTTGAGAACAGGCTAATTTAAGCCTCTCTCATCTTCTTTTAGTACCTATGCTTCTAAACTCTGTGTAAGGATTAGACTTTCAGTAGTTTAGTCTTTTGATCGCGCGCGCGCGCACACACACACACACACACACACACACACACACACAGTCTCAAGTGCTTTAAGAAATCACAATTATTTTCATTCTTACTAACTGAATATACTGAGGTAGAACTTGAGACAGGACACTGACATACCACTCAGCAAAAATCTGGGAAAACTCGAGTGAACTGTTGGCCACTGGGGAGATGAAGTAGAAGGGGACGTTGGAGAGGCCGGCAGAGTCAATGTATTGATACAAGCACTCCAGGAGGTCATAGATCACTCCTGAAGGGTAGCAGGGGACCAACACGTTTCCTCCATTCCGAACTGTCAGAGCTAGAAAAGTTGAGGAGAAAGAAGGCGGAACCAAAAGGACAGTGTTAGAAAGTGTGAATGCAACCTTTAAAGCAGCAGTTACTTCCTTCTGTTTTCCTATGCCTGATTTACTCACCTTTGAGACACGTCTTGTTATGTAGCTTTTGTCAGGTCAAAAGGAAAACTCCAGTTCCCCAAATGCAAAAGGCAGTCCAAATACCCAGAAATGAGCTCAGCCTGGACTACAGCAGATTTGGGGTGGTTAGATAAAACCTAGTGTTCCTCAGGAACTCGTGAAAGCAGTTCCATCAGCCAGAAGGAGCCAATTCCCTTACCTGCTGCAGAAGGGACATATACTATCTGTGGCATCAGGCTCCTTTAGTGTCACAAGTACCTATTTACACATTTCAGAGTCCATGCTGGTAGCATCCTAGCCCCTCTCACCTCTTCCCTACCCTAAACTTCCTCCAGTCACAGGCTTCCCTTCCTGTCCTCTCAGCCACTCTGTCTCTCTGTGTGTCTCTGTCTGTCTCTGTCTCTGTGTCTGTCTGTCTGTCTGCCTGCCTGCCTGCCCCCCCCTCTCTGTGTGTGTGTCTGTCTGTCTCTGTCCAAACCTTCCTGTTCCAGCCTGTTCTGATGACCCCTATGCCTTTACGCCCATCTATCTCCTTTGAGAGGAGCACACGTCAGTGCAGTGCAGGCTGAAGGCGGATGTTCTCATCACTGTCTAACTTAAGCCCCTGAGAAGACTGGGTTTTATTTTGTTTGTTCTTTATTTTATTTTTTAAGACAGGGTTTCTCTGTGTAGCCTTGATTGTCCTGGACTTGCTTTGTAGTCCAGGCTGGCCTCGAACTCACAGATCTACCTGCCTCTGCCTCCCGAGTGCTGGGATTAAAGACATGCACCACCACGCCCGGCTGACAGTGAGGGTTTCAGTAACTGCAGTGAACTTGAGCTTCAGGCAGCTCCTTTTCTTTAAATCCTATTTCAAAATTTCAAGATGTCTCTGCTCAGTCTCTCATCATGGCTGAGTGATCCACAAAGAAATAAAATGTTTTTCCATTTGAGTCCTTTTCATCACACTTTTTCTCACTAGTAGTTGTCTGTAAGAAGCTATCTCTTATTTCAAACACTTTGAACCACTTACAGGATGTGGAATTAATCATGACTTATGGGCTGTAGTGTATTGAAAATATGAATGGCTGAAAAACTAAGTCAAGTCTGCTTTTGCTTCATTTATAAAACAACGGGAGGGGGTGGCTTTGGGTGTTGGATCTGAAGTCTGCTGCCATGAGCCCTCCCAATCCCTGCTGGGATGGACAGATCTCCTGCAGGCTGTGAACTGCCACTACAGCACGAGATGAGGGAAGATGTCAGAGAGCCTGGCTCTAGTCTGCTTCTGCCCGACACAAGGCAGGGTCACAAAGCTGCCACCGCAACCTGCTGGGCCTCAGTTTCCTCATTAGTTATGTGAGAGGAGAGAGTGAGTCTGTGCTTTTCCAGCCTTAGCTTACATGAAAATCACCAAGGGAACATGCTGAATATGCAGCTTTCCTGCCCAGCCTAGTAGATTCAAGTTTGCATTCTTATTAGGTCACCTCGATGATCTTGAGGAGAGGGGCTAGTGGACCCCCGTCTGGCAGTGCATTAGGTGTTGGGTTTCCCCAAATCTAGAGTTCCTTGAGTCAGTGATTCTAGATTATTAACAAATACACAAAACTCAGATTCCATCTGAGACCAGTCCAACTACTTTTGCACAGTAAGAATAAATTATCTTTGGCTTTATATCAGCAAAGAATAAAACCAGAGTATGATTAGTAGCAAAGGTCAGGAGATTTCAAACAACAACGGTGCCTTCCATGCAAGTAGACAGACCTTCCTGGAGCCAGAGCAATACCACTTAAAGATGCAGGGAGGTGCAGGCCAGCTCCTCAGCTCCTCTTGGGTAGCTAGCTCAGACGTAGTGTTTTGTGCCTCCTGATTATATGTGGCAGCCAGAGGGCCAAAATGATGGTGCTCAGAAGCAGGGACTTGAAGAGGAGGCAGTTACACTTAGATTAGGTCATGGAGGTAGAGACCCCGTGATGAGAATGGGGCCTCCGTAAGAAGGGGAGCAGAAACAGCCTCCTTTGTTTCATGTGAAGATACAAGAAAAGGGTGGCCACCTGAATCTTGGGGTTCCCAGTCTCAAGACTGTGAGACAAATGCTCACTGCCTAGGCCACTTGACTGTTAGGTCCACAGGAAATTTCCAATTTCCCAAATTTCAGAAGGCAGTCCATATATCCAGAACCTGGACCACAGTATTCCTCCGGAACTTGTGAGGCTGGTTCCCATCTACCCCAAACAGAGTCACTTCACTTCCCTTTAGCACACCAGAGCCCACGCTGGCCTCTACACTCCCTCAGAAGTATCACAGGCACCTCGTATCCATTTAAAAGTCCATGGTAGCACCCTAGCCCCTCTCACTTCCTCCTCTACCCTAACCCTCCAGCTTCCCTCCCCTCCCCACAGCTAATTATGCTCCTTACAACCCTGCCCCCTCTCTCTTGCCCTCTCTTTGTTCCCAATTCTCTCACTGTGTTTTCTCTGTTCTCTTTTCCTACTATTCTCTCCTCTCTTGCAGAACGTTTTGGCCAGATCTAGTCTGCAAGTCACATTCAGTCTACTTTCTCTTTCTCCTCTGGACTCTTCCAGAAGTCCCTGGCTGTTCTTTTTCCTATATCTACAATAAAAACTGTTCCCTTAACCATACCATCAGGTGGTCATGTTGTCAGGTTTTTATACACCAAAGATGATATTTTGTTATAGCAGCCTGCACATACAAAGTAGGCGGCCAGCCTACTTCCTAAAATTGAGACAGGATTGTAAGATTTCATTGACAATCTAACCTAAAGGAAAATAAACATCTTCAAGGCAGAAAACGCCTCAGAGGGCTCTTAATTTATTTTTTTCCCCCAAAGAGGAAAAAAAAAAAAAAAAAAAAAAAAAAAAGCAATCAAATATTAGTAGGAACAATTCCATGCACCCATCTTTTCACTGCTATAAATTCCAAGTGTCAGTCATTTCTGTGCTGGTATTAGCAAAGCAAAGTGAAGGGGTGTGACTCTTTGGCTGTTACCTACAAGGATGTTTCCCCTGCCAAACCCACCACAGTGAGGGGCTAACCCACACACCTGGGCGAGAATGCTAGCCATCTGTTCTAGAAATGACCAACAGTTCTGATGCATGGCAGGACAACTCTCAGCAAACCTTCAGGTTACATTCTTTGAGAGTGGCTCTGGTGGACAACAGTTCATTTTGAGGAGGAAGCTAAGGGGTGGAAGTAAATGACAGCAGAGGCTTCAAAGAGACGCTAGAGGGCGGGGCTGGAGGGACGGGCAGGCCCTCAAAGAGAACTTAACCTAGGGTGCAGAACCCAAGTCCAGTGCTGAGGGGCCGCTTACCGAGGTTGCTGCAGAACTCGCCCACCATTCCGTCGGGATTGGCCGTGGGGATCTGTGTGAGCCCTGTGAGAACCAGAACGTCGCTGTTTTTGAGAGAAGCCTGGTCCATGGGCTGAAAGACAAAAGAAAGCTCTAATTAATTACTAATTAACAACTGACAAGCAGCAAAGGGACAAGAGTAAGTGTGGCTCTTGCTGTGGCTAGTCCAGCAGCAAGTTCTTCCACAGTGGTGACTTAGCAAATCCATGGAGTGAGCGACAGTTCTGTCATGACTGCCTGGCCTCACATCATATGCAACTTCACCGAACCAGACATTTAAGATCACCATTTCCCTATCTACTTTGTTTTCAACCACAGAAAAGGCTTTCTATTTCTACAGTGCTTCCCTCTTCAGAACGCCATGCACAGATCAGATTCACCTGTAGGGTGCGCTAGACAAGGACTGCTGAGCTCACTCTCATAGTTACTGACTGGTTCCAAGGTAGGGCCTAGGGATCTGCATTTCTAGCAAGTTCCCAGGGAATGCTCCTTGTTGGAAGTTCCTGTGAGAGGAACAAATGACTTTAGAACTCATGGAATGTTAGCACGACCAGCGGCAGAGCCCTGAGGACATCGTGTTGCTACAGGGCGTCACTCTGCTTGTTGCCTTCATGGTCACCACGTCCCTCATAATCTATGAGCTGTCTGAAAACTCTAAGGTGGCTTCCAGCCCGTCTCTGAGAGGTATCACTGGTACCTAAAATAACAGTGCTTGATCTTCTTCAAGCGCTGCTGCTGGAGCAGATTAATGACTCATCCCCCACCCTCAGAAAGGACTTCGAGATGTAGATTGTTAGTAACGCCAGTCCTCAGAAAAAAATTGGAGACGGAGATTGTTAATAAAGTTAGGTTGTTCTTGCTGACGGCCTTGACATAGAAAATCTTAAGGAACAATGTGAAGTTCAGAAAGGCACACTCTTTTTCATTTTTTGGTTTTTGAGACAGGGTTTCTCTGTGCAGCCTTTGTTATCCTGGACTCGCTTTGTAGACCAGGCTGGGCTCGAACTCACAGCGATCCGCCTGCCTCTGCCTCTGTTGGGATTAAAGGTGTGCACTACCACGCCTGGTTGAAAGGCGCACTCTTTTTTTTTTTTTTTTGGTTTTTCGAGACAGGGTTTCTCTGTGTAGCCTTGGCCGTCCTGGACTCACTTTGTAGACCAGGCTGGCCTCGAACTCACAGTGATCCGCCTGCCTCCCGAGTGCTGGGATTAAAAGCGTGTGCCACCGCGTCCGGCTCAAAAGGCACACTCTTAACAGTGGAGCTGGGGATTTTTGAGGCCAGAGAACAAGAACAATGGCAGCCTAACTAGCACTAACTAGCCTAACTAGCTCTAACTAGCACTAACTAGCCTAACTAGCTCTAGCTAGCCTAACTAGCACTAACTAGCCTACCTAGCACTGGCTGACGTGACTCTCTTGCTAGGCTGCTGACCGAGGTGATGACTAATTTCTTGTACCCATTTTTGCCCACAGCTTCTTGATATGATGTAATAAAAACTGTTATTGGGTAGATGTGTACCCTGAGGATTTAAAGTAGAAATGGATGTTTTTATATAAAAATTCAGATTCGTGATTTTAAAAAGATTTTTGTAAGATCACTTTTTAACATTAAAAGTAAGATAATTGACCCTTTCTTTGTAACTGCAAATTGCAGCCTGCCAGTAAAGAGAACTGGTGGAGAAATTTCCTTGCTTGCTTATAGTTTGTTAATCTATTGCTTAGTTACGAATGTACGTGGGTTCATGGAAACAATTTGTTTTCTACGTAATTTGCACTACATAAAATGTTTATTCATGTAAAGGTATTGGGGAATATACTGCTTTTTCAAAATCATTCACTAGAAGAAAAACAGAATGTAATCACACTGGAATTTCTGTACTTCTTGAAAGATGGTAAGTTGGGGGAGAAAAAATAAAGTTGTTGGAGCTTGTTGAAGCTTGCTTCATCCACCAAATGTGTGTGTGTGTGTGTGTGTGTGTGTGTGTGTGTGTGTGTGTGTGTGTGTGTGTGTTCCCTCACCCTTTTCACTGGCTCTGGCGAGTCAAGCTTTGCTTCCTCAGAGAAAAGTCTGCTGAGTGACCAATTGCTGATTCTATGCCCAGCCTCAGTTTACCCTGACCTGCTGAAGCTGGTCTTTGACACTGGACGTAAGTCACTGCATTATCAGAATAACTGAAGTGTAGGAGACAAGCAGGTATTATGGGAAGACAGAGGTGAGGTGATTTACCTATGTATCAAGGGTGGAGGAGCCAGAAAGAACATGGGGCTAGAAACCTATGTGCATTCCCAACTCCACCCTCAGACCCTTAGCAAGCTTGGAGCCACGTTCCCTATGAGATGGGATGGTCCTAATCTGCTTTCTTTAGTTGACTCTTTCGAGTCCCTGGGCCTCACACACTCTATCTGCTTGTGAACTGGCACATGACAATGACTGCTTCATGAAGTTGGCATTTGTTTTTACCCAGCATGACTTAAACTGTGATTATTTTCAGAGCATTTAAAAAGATTCTGCTTTTCTGCACAAATTAGGATTTGATTGGAAACGAAGGTGCAAGAACTGAGAGGCTGGAGAGTCCACAGATGTTTTCATCCTGTGACTATCTGTCCTGAAAAGCCTCGGGCCACGCATTTTACGAAGAAGTCTCATTCCTCCTTTTGGTGCCATAGGTACGCCCCTCAGCAAAGAAAGAGCATCCGAGCAGAGTAGCCCAGCAGAGCCCCAGATCTGGATTGTCACCTTTGAGTGCCCGCCGTACCTCTTGAGAGAGTCTCCTTTAATACTGAGTATTGATGTATGGAGACATGGGCTTCATTATTTACTAAATAACAAGGTATGGTCCTGTTATAAACTGTTTCATCACCCAGAAGAAACTCTCTCCCCCAGAAGAAACTCCTTTAGCTGGGCACAGACAGCCCGGTGTTGAACACGCAGTATGTGCCTGCCTTTTTCCTCTCCACAGAGAGCTATTGATGTGTCTTAACAGCCTTTTCCCTTCTTGGGCAGAACATCTCAGACCCACGCCTGTGTACAACTGTTTACACAAAAGGAAGGAAGTGTGCGTTGGTTGAGGGGCACAATGGTTTTTAACAGTAGCTATGCAATAAGCCTTGGACTGTTTCCTGTGTATACCGGAAGGAAACGGAAATGGTGACAAAGGGAACCCAGCAGCACAGGAGGTGGCATATTTGGCTTAAGATAGCAACAAGTTTATATACATATTAGAGTAAACTGACTGAGATGGAGGTGGGCCTCAGAGGGTCCCCAAACTCCCTGAAATGGTGTATTTGGTTCTGTGTGCCTCTACAGATTTGACTGAGTGGTCAGAAAGGCCACGACCCCTAAAAGTGTAAGAATGACTGATCTAGGAGGAAACAAATGGGAGCCGACCACCCTGGAGAATACCATCTCTGGGCCTCAGCCAGCAAGATCTTCTTTTAAAAACAAAGAAATGCAGGCCAGTGCACTAGTGTGAGTACCACTGAGCTGGACCCACTACAAGATACCTGGTGACCAGGGTTACAGATGTTACTAACTTCAGCCCTAAGCAGAGACAGCCTCAGTGGCTCCCAGGCTCTAGGATAGATACAAGCTTAAAGGCTTTATTTAGTGACACCCTCCAATCCCAGGTGACACTTCGCGTGTCTGTACTTCTCCAAAGGCTGATACTTACATTACTGGTGTCAATAGCCACCTGATGAGTGCTCAAAGTGGAATATTTTATTTAAACACAAAAAGAAAAACTTCTCTTGTTCAAGAATCAAAAGCACCTCACTGATGGCTATAAACAGATGGAATAAAATAGTGAAAACTCGAAGCTTAGCGGGCTGGAAAGATGGTTGGTGTTAAGAGCACTAGCTGCTCTTGCAGAGGGCTGGAGTTCACTTCCCATAACCTATATAGTGATTCAAAATCATCCATAACTCCAGTTCTATGGGACCTGATGTTCTCTTCTGACCTCTGCAGGTACTAGGCATGTATATGGTACCCCGACACACATACATGCAGGCAAAACATCTATACACATAAAATAAAAACAAAACTCCCAAACTCTAAAAATCTAGTAAGAACTGTCCTTACTGTGTTGGCCCACTAACAATTTAATTTTATAAGCACACATTTACTTATAAAATAACAGGTTTAATTATGGCATTTTCTTTTTAAAGATTTATTTATTTATTCTGTGCATACAAGTGCTCTGTTTTCATGAACACCAGAAGAGGGAATCGTATTCCATTTGTAAGCCACCATGTAGTAGATGGGAATGGAACCCGGGTCCTCTGGAAGAGCAGCCAGTGCTCATGAGCACCGAACTATCTCTCCAGCCCCTAATTATGACGTCTTCATTGACATATATAACACACACTAATCATATTTACTTCTCTGCTGCTCTTATTTACTTCCTCTTCCCTTCTAACAGTGCATGTGTGGTAGTGTGTTTGTAAATACATGTGCACACAAAGGTGTACATGCCTGTGTGTACACGTGCAGAGGCCAGTAGTAAAAAGAGAAAGTGTAACTGAGAAAGGGCTAAAAGCGTCAGAATGATGCTTATGAACAGGGTGGATAATAAGAAGTCAGAAGCCTAAAGCAGGGAATGGCTTTTGGTAATAATGACACTTATAGAAGATGATAAGGCCAAGGTGGGGTGGGGAAAATGTGGGATGACATCCCTAAGGTGAGGTAGTGATTTTACTCTTCGATGTGAAACAGGATCCAGGAGGTTCAACAAAAAGCAAGGCAGGGTGCAGAAGACTAGATGTTTGAAATGGAGAGGAGAATTGGTAGCCTCGTTGAGAGAAAGTGAATCAGTAGTCAGCAGTGACGCAGGAAATCTGAAGGTCTTTTACACCTTAAAAACCCTACATGGCAGAAAAGAAGGACTGCATGAAAGGGTTAAGGATGGATTGCCTCGGAAAGAAAGAAATCATTCCTGACCATGACATACAACTTTGCCCCCCAAAACCAATCAAACCCCACTTTACAAGCTCCCCCATTCCCTAGCCCTAGCCTCCCCGTGGACTTCGGGTCTTAGAATTATGTTGCTCAGCTGCACTGGAGAGGAAGGCTCTTCTCTTGTCAGGGCTTCTGTAATGGCCACATCCACTATGTTATCTCCCCTTGCCTCTTTAGACATGCACTGCTAAGGGGAGGGGCTTAGGGAACAGCTCTGATGCAATGAGGAAATTAATGCACAAACACAGGCAGGAATGCACTCAAGCAGCACATGTTATTTTTAAGAGAAGGAAATACTCTTAAGAGACAGTGTCCAGCCAAAGAGGACAAACAACAGGGATAGCAAATGGAGAAGACACGCAGCAGAGGCCAGCCAGCTGCGAGACTCTCCCAGCTTCCTGGGGCCCGTTAACTGCGCCAGAGGCACAGCAGACTCAGGACCTGTGTGTAGCTCAGCTTTCTTCTGGCCCTTGCTCCAATTATATAATGTTTAAGTTTCACTGTGGAGCAGCCATATCCAAGTACTGCATCAGAAAACAAAAGGAACCAACAAACAACAAGAAGAAAATTGTCAACATTACAAAATCAAACTAACCAACCAAGTGGCCACCTTAGATCTGAACAATGGTTTTAAAGGCTTTAAATTTACAATATTTTCTTTAGATTTATTAGAGGAACGCACATTTATAAGAGCACGGACAACAAGACTCCAAGAACACAAAGCAAAGATATGAACTCTGTCTAGGTGCTCCCAAGACATGGACTGATGGAGTACAGCAGCCGTCTGCACAATGTAGCTCATTTCAGTTAGAACAATAACAAAAATCTTGTGTGTGCAGCAAAATGGGTGTAACTGGGAACAGTACATTAGGAAATTATCAGCTGTAGAAATGCAAAGAGCAAAGAACTGCAAGAACTGCCTGTTCTCTCTCATGTGCAGAAAGGAAAAAAAAAAAAAAAAAAAAAGAAGAAGAATAAATAACCTATACCTGCCACCACACACAAACCAAAAGAGGACAGAGACGAGAAGGTACTGGGGAGGAGAGCTGAATGGGAGGAACATGGCTGGACGTGATCAATACGCTCTGCGTGCAAACAGCAGAGTGTTTAATTATACATCAGTCTGTACAATTAGTTGTGCTAACAACAACACAAGCAAACAAACAGCCCTATCTAACCCAAGTCTAACCAGACAGAGTGGACTAAAAACAAAAACAAAAACAAAAAAAAGGTAACATACCATTGGGTTACTTAAGAAACGAAAACTGTGGAGGACATTGTGACCTATTTAAGACGAGTCACGAAGCACTGCATGCCAAAAAGCTAACAGTTAAGTGACAACAGGAGGGGCTGGAGAGATGGCTCAGAGGTTAAAAGCACCCTTCAAAAGGTCCTGAGTTCAATTCCCAGCAACCACATGGTGGCTTCTAATCATCTATATGAGATCTGGTGCTGTCTTCTGGCGTGCAGGCACACACGGGGGCAGAATACTGTATAAATAACAAATAAATAAAATCTTTTAAAAAATGACAACAGCGGTTAAGAGCACTGACTGTTCTTCCAGAGGTCATGAGTTCAATTCCCAGCAACCACATGGTGGCTCACAGCCATCTATAATATGATCTGATGCCCTCCTCTGGCCTACAGATGTACATGCAGGCAGAGCTCTGTATACATAATAATAAATAAATAAATCTTAAAAAAAAAAAAAAAAAAAAGGACAACTCCTAGGAAAGTTTTTTTCAGATTTACAAAGCAGCAAACTTAACTTTAAGGAAGGAACTAAAGAGCAGGATAGAGAACAAAAATTCATGAATAGTCTATAGGTCACATGATTGTATCAGACTCAGAGAAAACTTCTATAAGGGCAATGCCTTCAAAAAAACTAGAAAATGAAGACTAGAGGAGAAAATCCTTGATAAAAACGTGTGAACATATTTCACCTAAGGGACGCAAGAGCACCATCTAAGGGACTGCAGAAGCACCCCCTGTAAAATCTGGTACAAAACAAGGACATCAATCGTCATCACTTGTGTCAACATGGTACTGGAGATTTCAGTCAGAAGAGAGAGATGTAAGGGGAAGCAAGTGACACAACAGTGGTGGCTTTGTAGATACCACCATCAAGGGGTACTGCAGCCGAGGAGGGGGGCATGGTAGCTGAGTGCTCGGCAGTGCCAGCACTGAGAACCATCCCCTTCCTTCCTGTCCAGGATGCTCTCTTTAGCTATGGTCTCAATTTTCTTCTCTCTTTCCAGCCATACTTACAAAAGATTGCTTTTCTTCCTTTCACAGTCTACTAGTAAATACTTTCCTACAGGTTGGTCTTTGGCCCTGAGTTTTTTATTTATATAATTAAAGAAAGAATGATGATTCTCCAATTGGTTTCTAGACTTGCCTTCAACCCAGGCTCCAGCCTTGTGTTTCTAGCTAATATTCTCTCAGGTTCACATCCACCATTATCCACAGCCTACTACTTCTGAGACAAATGATCATCTTGTCAACTCTTTGCCAAATGCAATATTCTAGTCTCACTGTCATTCACATACAGAATCTTGGACTTACATTTCCCCTTCTCTGAAGATAGTGGCCATCAATAAATGCTCTACATTAAAGAAAAAATCATATGGAATTTGTATTTATTTTGTGAGCAAGTGTGTGCACTTGTGGCATGGAGAGGAGACAATCTATGAGAATTAGTTCTTTCCTTCCACTTTAGGGGTCCCAGGGACTAGACTCAGGTGATCACATTTGGCAACCAGCACCATTAATCTGGTGAGCCATCTTGCTGCCCCAACATAAAGGCTTCTTCAATTAAAGACTTGCCTATATATCTGGGTGCAGTGGCATACACCTGTAATCCCAGCAGTTGGGCAGGTGGATCTCTGTGAGTTCAAGGCCAAAACCAAAAAATCAAACACTTGCTTATGTCATTGTCTTCCCCTTCCTATTCTTCAGTTTTTTTCCCCCGAGACAGGGCTTTCTCTGTGTTAGCCTTGGCTGTCCTGGACTCACTTTGTAGACCAGGCTGGCCTCGAACTCACAGCGATATGCCTGCCTCTGCCTTCCGAGTGCTGGGATTAAAGGTGTGCACCACCATGCCTGGCTTTGCCTGTTTTCTTAAAGCCGTCTCTCTAGTCCTTCTGCCTCCAGCCTAGGCAAAAGCCTCTTTCCTGTGTTTATGATCACTGCCACAGGTGTGTGGTGTTTCTCTGTTCACAGGGGCTCCAACCAGGTAGACCAGAGGACAGCAGACTTTCTGTGACATTTACCCTTAAAGCTGCCATTATAGTGTATACTGACTGTAAGTGAATCACACACTAGCAGGTGTGTCTGCAACTTAATAAAACCTTTTCAAAATAAGCGATGGGCTTCTTTTTCAAACTAAAGCTTCTTTATTACCATGTATTCAATCTAAACCCAACAATGTAGGGGCAAAAAGCCAAACCAAACCAAATCAAAACCAAAACCAAACCAACCAACCAACCAAACAAACAAACAAAAAAAAAAACCAACCCTAGTCTTCTTCCTTTGTTACGTTTAGCACGGGTTGCCAACTAGAAATTCAAACCAGGTATTTAGGTTATGTTGCTCATTATTCTCAAGACCTTATTTTCCCTTTAAATTTATGGCTCTTGTAAGGACAATTTACTGGAAATTATATCAACAGTACTGTAAAGGTTTTGATCCAAGCTGGGCAAATCAGAGCAGCTGGCAGCCAAGTCATCCTTCTGTCTTTTAAGGCAGAATACATCAAGAATGAAAGAAGCTGCCAATAAAAATTTTGATTCAACGAGGCAGATTATGATGACATTGATGGGATTTTGATCTCAATAAGCGGGAAGGGTCCAGAATTCTGCTAGCTACAGGAAAACATGAAAACTTGTCTCCTCTAGACCTTGAGATAAAACTTGGTTGTAAAAACAGGCGTGAGCCAGTGGTGCGCCAGAGGTACACCTGTAATGACAGCACTTTGGAGGGAGAGGCAGGAGGACAGAGTTCAAGGTCATCCTTAGCTGCATATCAAGTTTGAGGCCAGCCTGGGTCACATGAGAGCCTCAGCCTGCCCCCACAGAAAACATGAATAAACCCTGCAGAATGGCAGCAGCACCTAGTTTTTAAAGGGAACAGAAAGTTCTTTACCTATTTGAAAATGGGGTAAGCTAGTGAGCTTGGGTTAGCGATTCTGTAAGGTGTATGTATGTCTGCACACACACACAAACAGATATGTTTAAATCATACATTTATCTGTCACAAATACAGCAAATATTTCTGAAACATAAGAGCTTTCTGTAAGAAGTGTGGTAAGCACTAACCCCACAAAGGGGCACAGCACAAGGACAAGGATTTCTACATACCCAGGGAGAGAAAACTTCTGACAGGAGAAGGTGGCTGACAGTATAGACAAAAGCAGCTGTTGGGGAAAGGGCAGAACAGCCAAGAAAGCACAAGGGCCTGGAATCCAGGTCTAAGCTTCAACTTCTGTTTTATTATGAAGACAATAACATCTTAATGTTATGTTCAAAGAGTAGCAAGTTTCAAGACAAGATGTGACAGGGACTCCCGCAAGTGATCTACACATTCAGCAACTGACTACCTAATCCTGACCACTCTTCTTACAAACACAAAAGAGCCTGGGATTATAAAGTAAACAGTAAGTTTTCTATAAATACTCGAGGACATTTATGTACAATGTATTGCCAAATGTAACTGTATTGCATGACTGACTTAAACATGCTAATAGCTTCCCTTCCACATGGGTGCGCACGCCTTTGAGCCTAGCACTTGATAGGCAGAGGGGGTGGGAAGGCAGCCCAGTCTAGACAGTGAGTTCTAGGCTAACCAGGGCGACACAGTAAGACCCCGTTACAATAAGTCAAAACAAAGCGTACACTAGGAAGAGGCTTGGGAAGTGGCTCAGTGGGTAGAGTGCCTGCAGCATAAGCGTGAAGATCTGAGTTCAGATCCCCAGCACCCACTTAAAACAGCTGAGTCTAATGGCACAGCCTGTAAGCTGAATTGAGGGGGAGACATGTGGGTCCCCGAAGCTCACAGGATAGCCAGGCTGGCAGAAGTTCAATGAGAGACTGAGACCATGACACAAGGAATCAAGGTAGAGATGGATCAAGGAAAGACACCTGGCCTTGACCTTTTTCCTCATACACACATACACATGCCCACACTAACAAGTATACACACCACAATCACACCAAAACAACAACAACAAAAGTATGAATAAAAGAATACAATCAGAATTCATCAGTCTACCAAGGCATGTGTGACCTGGCCTTGCTCCTTCCCTGACTGTGTTGTATACTGTGGTCACAAGGGTTTTCTCTGCTCTCAACATGCCCGGCTTGTTCTGCTCCAAGGACGTTCATCAGCTATCTCTGTAGGCGTTCTTTAATCTTGGTTTTAAAAGGACTGCCCAACCTAACCTATCTCTACTCCTCTAGGAATAAACCTGCGGTGCTGTTCCCAGGACTCCTATCCCAGTCTAAGAGCACACAGCTCATGCATTTACTCATCTTCTGTCCTAGCCGTTGTCAACTGAAGCCAAGATTGACAAGCAGAGACCTTGCCTGTGGTCACTCAATCCTGACACTGAGATCAGCGGCCGATACCTGCCCTTGGTGAGTATTCAGCTGGTAGTATGTGCTGAGAGCTCAACAACCTCTGTGTCCTACATCAGCCCACGGTCTTGGAATGACTAGGAGTCATCATCCTAGAGGTTACCTGAGGATGACAGAATTCCTTCCAAACAAAGCACAGCCCTGAATGTAGGGCTCTAAACAGCCTTTTAGAGTAGCTAAAACAGAGAGTGTGGAGGTTTAAAAACTGCTCATAATACACTAGAGACATTCTGAATTTGAATTAAATAAGCACACGCTGGTGATTAAAAGCTAATTTACCTGAGGGTGTGTGGTAAGCAGGGAGGATCCAGAGACATATGATACTTTCTCATAATGGGACTGGATAATCCAGTTGGAGCTTCCGAGGGCGTAGCCAGAGCTCAGAGGGGTCACCTGGACAGCACCAAAAAGCTCCTAAAAAGAACCACACAGAACATGCCCGCCATCAGCAAGCTAAGTTGGTTTAAAGGAAAAAGCAACAGAAACGTCCTTATTTTAAAGCAAACTGAAAATAAATGGAAATAATGGAGTCTGTGCTGCAGACAATGGAAACAGTCCCATAGTCTAAGCCACTGCAGTGTTTTCTCATGTTTTGTCACAAGGTACATGGGGCCCAGGCATCTAAAGGCAATGGTGACAAGTTACCAAACAACTATGAGTCAAAGACTAGCTTTCCTTTCCCGATTTCAGTTGGTTCCAGTTCTGAGTAGCACAAGCTGCAGGGCAACAACAGAGCAGAAATCCTTATCATTAGGTGAGCTCTCAAGTCAGCCTTGGGAACTGCTTCTGTTTCCATTGCTTTTGTCTCAGATGGGGAAGTGTGTGTCTGGTTTCTCAGGTGGCCGGATGGGACAGATGCTTTTCTCCATACTCAGCACCAGGTGACCGGTTGGTTCTAGCTGGTGTCAGGGAATGGGGGTGATGAGTGAGCAAACACCAAGGAGGGGTCTTTTTTCTTGGGACTAGCACAAAGGTGACTGTGCAGCTTGAAAAGAGAGCTACAAGAATCCCCCATGGACTCAGCATGAACTGACAGCACTCGTGAAGACACTCACAATTTTCTGAGAATATCCCACCAGCTGGATTTTACTCAGGGCGGAGTTCACCTCCTGCATTGTGTAGCATCTTCTCCAGGTTGACACCTCCACTGCATCCTTGAGAGGAGAAGGCAGTAGCCTGCAAACACACCACAGTGCCAATCACTAAGTGAACACGGCATCAATTAATAGATATTTCTAGTAACGTGACCACTTGAGTCGATCTGTTTATTGGCATGTTCATGGATTCATTAGTTTATCTTTCCAGACAGGGTTTCTCTGTGTAGCCTTGGCTGTCCTGGACTCACTTTGTAGACCAGGCTAGCCTCAAACTCACAGAGATCTGCCTGCCTCTGCCTCCCAAGTGCTGAGATTATAGGCGTGCAATACCACTCCCAGCTTCTCACTTCTCTTTTTGTCTCTATCTTACCATTACTACTTTTTCTTTCTTTTTAAAGATTTGTCTGCATGTACACTTGCATGCCAGAAGTGGGCACCAAATCTCACTATAGATGGTTGTGAGCCACCATGTGGTTGCTGCGAATTGAACTCAGGACCTCTGGATGAGCAACCAGTGCTCTAACCTCTCTTTGAGCCATCTCTCCAGCCTACCATTACTACTTTCTTTTGCACTGTATCTTAAAAAAAATATTTATTTATTTATTATGTACACAGTGTTTTACCTGTAAGTACACCTGAATGCCAGAAGAGAGTACCAGATCTCATTATAGATGGTTGTGAGCCACTACATGGTTTCTGGGAATTGAACTCAGGACCTTTGGAAGAGCAGCCAGTACTCTTAAGCTCTGAGCCATCTCTCCAACCGCCTTTTGCACTATTCTTTGATGTTGCTTTTAATTTTCTTTCCCACCATTTTTAAGTTATTTTATTAATAGTGTCTGAACAGGTTAAGTTTCTGTTTGCAGTTAAGACAATGAAGAACAAGTTCCCTTCATTCTGTGCAGGTTCCAGTGTTGAAGCTATTTTTATAAAGCTTATTTCTTAACCCGACTATCACACAAATAATTGAGACTTTTTTAGAATACAAGTCTTTACAATACAATCTTGAGCAGTTTAAGTCTGTTCTTAATCCTCTATGTTATTTTGTCTTACTCTCAGCAAACATTACAGGGATACGGGCACTTTACAGTTTTCCTCGGCTCCAGCTCCTTCCTTCCTATCTTCTTTGGACCTCTACCCCTGGCTGAATCCCCTGCCTCTCTCCTAACTCCTCCCCTGGCTGGCAGGAAGTCCAGCTCTATTCTCTACCCTGCTCATCGACTGGCTGTAAGCTGCTTTACTGGCTTATCAGCGGGACAAATGTGGAACAGAGTTTATACAACATTTAGACAGGAAATCAGAATTTAAAAAAATACACAATAACCTTACATTAAGGTTTCTGTTTGCAGTTAAAGAATCAGTTCCTGTTTGCCCTGTGTTAAATCCTTGCAGGTTAAGGTTTCTGCTTGTAACTAAGAGTCAGTTCTTGTTTCTTCGTTCTGATGTAAACTACAGAATGTGTTTTTCTACCTACACTAAACTTGTGACCCATTCCCATGATGTATACCCTAACCCTGTTCCTTCTCTTTCATTGTGTCTCTCTAACAATATATCACAGCCAACCCTCTCGCCCTGTAAACACTTTATCTCTCCCATAAAAGGGACCGCAAGAGGCCAGCAGGGGCTGCTCTCTAAAACTCAATTTAGGGAGAGGCAGCCAGACTGGCCAGTTCTAAATGCACCCCCAAATAAAGCTTGCTTCAATTAGACAATCATGGATTTGATTTTCTTGAAATTTTCAGGTTTAACAATATGTACTTTAAAAGTGAGGTATTAAATTTTTATTTTTTATGTGTATGTGTGAGTGACTGACTGTATGTGCATCATGTGAGTGGCTGACACCAAGAAGACCGGAAGAGGGAGCCAGATTCCTGAAACTGGAGTGATAGGCAGTTATGATCTGCTATGTGGATGCTGGGAGCCAAATCCAGGTCCTCTGCAAGGGCATCAGGCCCTCTTACCACTGAGCTGTCTCTGCAGCTGCTTGTCATATGCACACTCCAACACAGATCATTTCTACTTGAGCTATATCCATGTTCTGCCGTTCCCTTCCCACAGTGCTGGGGATGAAGCCAGGCCCTTGCACGTTGTAGATCATGCTCTGCCTCTGAGCTATACCCCACCCCAGGCATTTCTGCACAACATCTCACATTCTCTTTCCTGTTCACAAAAGATACACGAAATAAACTTCACTAGTGGGGCTGAGAAAGGACTGGGTTTAACACAGGCCAGGCTTGGTGTGAAAGAGAATAAAATACAACTATGACCTTTAACACCTGCATCAAAAACAGCCCTCTGATGAACAAACATTCTCTGTCCTTTGCAGTTTGGGCGGCTAACACTTGCTCTGGGAAGATGTCTTATTAGGGAGCAGGGAAGCGGTCAGGAAGCACACCCCACAAGGCCACAGGCAGGATGCTGCGACAGCTTCTCTACTCCAGGCAGCCCAGAAACTGCTGCTTTGGGGAAGAAGAGGTTTCTCTGAGAGGTACCGGGGCAGGATGGAAAGACAGGAGTGACATCCAGACAAGCCTGGATTTCAACCCAAATGTGCGACACTGACAGACACCACAGCCAGGAAGCATATACACTGCCCCTCAACCCTGATGATGCTCTAGTGGGCGGCAATGGCTCTGACCTCTTTCTAAGGTCTTGAGAAAGAAGCCAAGCTACTCCTTTAAATCTCACCACCAAGGTCTAGTGCTAGGACCTCCCAAGGCTGCTCTCCAGGAAAAATGAGCTCTCCCCTGGCCTGCATGGGAGCCTGACTCCTTGACTTCAGGCCAGAGCTGGAAAGCTGTCATGGGAGTGGCCAGAAGAGCAGCGTGCAGCCCTAAGCGCACCACCCGTTTCAGCTAAGTGAGTTTTATATGCCTCCCCCCAAACCGGCTCCTTTCTCTAGGACACTGACTAAAAAGTCACCCACAAGACAAGACTCATAGCTACCTTCCCTCTGTGGGTTTCCTCACCCACCACCTGATACCTGGCACTGCTACCGCACAAAGCAGCACCGAGCCTTCCTTCCTGAGACCTGCAGCAGTTGTTGTCAACATGGGTCATTCTGCTGGAGATGAAGCAGCCTTAACTCAGCCAGCAGTTGGAGTCAGGGTCTGAATCTTGCGGGCACACTGCGAGCACGAACGCGGGAGGCGTTTACTGTTTTGGTCTTTGGTAACTGGGGGTCTATTTTAGAGAACGTACTGCGGTCTTTTAGGTAGGGAAGCAGGCCATTAAAGTTGTGTAAAAGAAAAAAGAAGTTGTGTAAAAGGTTTGTGAAAAACCCAGACATATTGCAGGCTAAACCTTCAAATGTGGAGTCTAGAGAAGCTGCAGACAGCACTCTTTGCACAGAAACCTCCCCTCCATGTTTCCGACAGCAGTACAGCACAGCACCGTTGTGAGGGAAGCAGGCTTGTTAAGCAGGCCTTTACTTTTAATTTTACTAATATACACCAGAAGAACAAGACATCTGTTACCCAATGCTGTCACGCACACAGTTAACTTCATTCTCATTTCGTATATGCTACACTGAGTACTCAACACAAACAACACAGACAGATGTACACACAATGGCTATCCCAGGAAAGAAAAAGACCAGTGATCCTAAGTGACGCCTATCTGAACTGCATTAGCAGGTGAAGTTTGAGTTCACTCTAAAACAGAGTGAGAACCAGGGAAAACACCAGACGAAAGCTCCAGTGAGCACAGCAGGAAACTGAGCAGCCTGGCTAACTCTGGCCTTAGGTCTGACTTTCTGGATTAGAAATTTGTGGTAGGGCACTGTAGACTGGACTCCCCATGATACCACTGTCCTGTATTTACCACCCTCCCTGAGCATGGACCAAGTGCTTGCTTCTCATGAACAGAGTATGACAAAAATGATAGGATTAAAGAGAGAGACACTTCTTTTGTCCTGTTTTTGCATCCTCTGGTGAAACCAGATGCTATGTTGTAAAAGTCCAACTAATAGGCACTCAGGGAAGGACCTGAGGGAGGCCTTAGGTCAACATCAGGTGAGCCTTCAAGCGATCCTGTTCAGCTGGACCTGAGTTTACCTGAAGCCTGCTGAGAGATGCAGAAACAGGAAGCTATACTGTGGTGGGACTGTGACGCTGTCATACAGCTGCAGTCCCAGCAACTCAGGAGGGTAAGACAGAAGCAGTTGAGCCCTCGGGGACTATATTGCGATCCATCCCCAGACACACTGTTGGCTCTGTGCTCTACTATAGAGGCATCCTTAGAATGGCTCAGGCTGCTCTTCTCAGGCACCCTCAAGGTCATTTTAATAACCCCAACTGTACAGAACAGCTGGGAGCAGACTGCTTTTCATATCTAAGGCTGACTTTTCCTGCTTTTAGTTGAAATATTAAGGATTTACTTAACCTCCTTTCTTCTCTATATCTCTAAATTGGGGGAAAATTTCTTCCTTACAAATAGTAAATAAATGACATATAGTGAATATGTAAATTTCTTTTTCTTTTCTCTCTCCTTTTCCTTCCTTTATTTTTGAGACAGGGTTTCTTTGTGTAGCCCTGGCTGCCCTGGAACTAGATCTGCAGACCAGGCTGGGCTTAAACTCACAGAAATCAGCCTGTCTTTGCCTCCAGAGTGCTGGGATTAAAGGCGTGCACCACCACCAACCAGCCAAATAAATTTTCTTAAGAAATACAAAATTAAAGCTGGGTTTGGTGGGTCATCCCTTTAATCCCAGCACTTGGGAGGCAGAGGCAGACAAATCTCTGTGAGTTTGAGGCCAGCCTGGTTTACAGAGTGAGTCCAGGATAGCCAAGGCTACACAGAGAAACCATTTCTCAAAACAAACAAACAAACAAATAAATAACCACCACCAAAAAACCCAAAACAAACAAAGACAAAATTGTTCCTCAGGCTCCATCGGGGACTGGTTCCAGGAACATACCAAAATCTGTGAATATTCAAGTTCCTTCTATGAATCAGCATAGTGTTTATACAGTCACATGCAAATTCTCCAATATACTTTATTATTCTTTAAAAATTTAGAGATGAGTCTTGTCATATAACTGATAGCAGGTCTGAACTTCAGAATTCAATTAAGCAATTTTCCTGTCTCAGCAGGGTGTGCCACTATGCTGGACAGGTCTACTACACTTTATGTAATCTCTAGGTTACTGATCACACATAGTGTATGGCCATAGTGTTATGTAAATGTACTATAAATGGCTTTACTATCGAGAAATAATGTTCAGTGCAGAAGTGATATTTTCCTGAATAGTTGCGATTAGCAGTTGAATTCATGAGCACGAAACTCCCAGATACACAGGACCAACTGTATGTAATATATATATACATAGTATATAGTATATTATACATATCTATATACACGCATGTGTATATGAATATTTACATAGATGCATACAACAGTGCCTAAATTATTTGTATAGCTTATTCTAGTTCCTAATGAACTGTTTTTGCCTTGCAGAACTGAAGTACCTGTCATCTCTCTATCTGGAAGTTCTCTTTTCATAAAAGTTTGACAACTATATTCTCATAAATAGTCTAAATGGTTTTTGTTTGTTTGTTTGTTTTACTAGCTAGGCTAAAGTCTAAAATTAGGGGCCAGTCAAAGCTTTTTCAGAAGAAAAAAACTTCATTATTCTCTGGTTTAATGCTAATGCTAACTTAAGAGTTCTTTTGTCACAAAGAAGCCAAATCTATTCAATGGAAAAATGATAGCATCTTCAACAAATGGTGCTGGTCTAATTGGATGTCTACATGTAGAAAAATGCAATTAGACCCTTATTTGTCACCATGCACAAAACTCAAGTCCAAGTGGATTAAAGACCTCAACTTAAAACCAGAGACATTAATTCAGTTAGAGGAAAAAGTGGGGAAGAGCCTGGGACACATAGGCACAGGAAACAACTTCCTGAACAGTACACCAACAGCCCAGGCCTTAATGTCAACAATTAATAAATGGGACCTCATGAGGTTGAGAAGCTTCTGTAAGGGAGGAGACACTGTCAGTAGAACTAAGCGACAGCCTACAGACTGGGAAAAGATCTTCACCAACTCTTCATCTGACAAAGGTTTAATATCCAAAATATATAAAGAACTCAAGAAATTAAACACCACAAAACCAAACAACCCAATTGCGAAATGGGGCTTGGAACTTAACAGAGAATTCTCAACAGAGGAATATCAAATGGCCGAGAAACACTTAAAGAAATGCTCGTCCTCGTTAGTCATCAGAGAAATGCAAATCAAAACGACACTGAGATTCCATCTTACACCCATCAGAATGGCTAAGATAAAAAACTCAAATGACACCACATGTTGGCGGGGATGTGGAGAGAGAGGAACACTCCTTCATTGCTGGTGGGAATGCAAACTAGTACAACCACTTTGGAAAGCTATCTGGCGCTTTCTCAGAAAAATGGGAATAGGGCTTCCTCAAGACCCAGCTATCCCACTCCTTGGAATATACCCAGAAAATGCCCTACCACACAACAGGGACATATGCTCAGCCAGAACATGGAAATAGCCTAAGTGTCCCTCAGTAGAAGAATGGACTAAGAAACTGTGGTACATTTACACTATGGAATACTACTCAGCTATTAAAAACAAGGAATCCCGAAATTTGTGGACAAATGGATTTATATAGAAATTATCATAATGAGTGAGTTCACCCAGAAACAAAAAGAGACAAACGGTATATACTCACTTATATCAAAACACTAGTCCAAGGGATACGTACCATGAAAATCTTTACTTACCAAGAGAGTGGGTCAGAGGAGAGGACATCCTATTGAGACTTTAGGCGAGAGTAGCATGGAAGAATAGCGAAATAGTAGGACCCACAGGGTCCTGGAAACCTACAAGAAGAACTTTATGACGGGCAGATCTGGATCCTGGGGTCCTCCTCAAACTAAGGCACCAGCCAAGGAGAATATAGGCAGTAAGCTTCAAAACCCTACCAAGACCTAACCGATGAACAGGATATTCTCCACCGTTGAGTGGAGAGTGAGATCTGACTCTCACACGAACTCTGGTGCCCCTTTTCTGACCACGTCCCCTGGATGGGGAGGCCTGGCTGCACTCAGAGGAAGGATAGCAAGTTACCAAGAAGAAACTTGATATTCTGAGAGCATATATAGGGGGAGGAGGTCTCCCTCAATCACAGACATAGGGGAGGGGAGAAGGGGAGAAGTGGGAGGGAGGGAAGAATGGGAGGAAACAGGGGAAGGGCTAACAATTGAGATGCAATATGAATAAATTAATAAAATGGAAAAAAAAAAAAGAGTTCTTTTGTCTCTTTCATGGTGTTTGCTGGCCGTTCTTCACCAAGCCACCTACTTTTGTTCATCCCACCTCTTGTCTTGGGATGGTTTCTTGCTACATTTGAACCAATCTTGCCTACAGAGTCTTACCCTTTGGCTGTATGAAGCTTTGCGGGAGCTTTCCACAGATTATCCTAATGCCAGGTACTTGATTGTTACTCAACAGGTGTGATTTCCTATCTCCACCTACTCCTGCTGGTACTTTCTTTACTTTCCCCTGACACTGAACCACTCTGGCTTACAGAGCTATCTCCTAACATCTTGTCTTTCTGAGCTTTCCCTAAAACTCCTATGTGAATGTGAGGTCACAGTTACAGCAGGGCACTTAGAGACCACTTACAGCCGTTAGGGCTATTAGCTGATTGAGGATAGGTAGGATAAGGAAACCCAGAGGGAACTGGTTCTGTTTCTGGCTTTCTAATTTATCAAAGTCAATTTTTCATAGTCTAAATTTTTCATAAGTACTTTCTAAAAGATTTCATCATTTCATTCTTTTCTTATCGCACTTGAGTGCCTGATAAACTTCTTTCCTGGGCTGCTGACACTGGGCCAAAGTCCTG
Source organism: Acomys russatus (assembly GCF_903995435.1). Classification (NCBI taxonomy): domain Eukaryota; kingdom Metazoa; phylum Chordata; class Mammalia; order Rodentia; family Muridae; genus Acomys; species Acomys russatus. The sequence continues at coordinate 7,920,085 of NC_067154.1, read as the reverse complement.
CTGCCTCTTCCCGCATCTCAGCAGCACGAGCAGCAAGCTCAGATCACAGGTCTCAGTTACGGAGTTAAGACCTGTAGGCCTATAGGGACCGCTTGAGGGCAGACGGTGAGCCCACTGATCGGGCGCTAAGTGCCTGTTGAACAAGTGGACAGATATAAGAACGAATGCAAAGAATACGAGAAACAGAAGCTGCCTACCCTCAATAAAGACCACCTGACGTGGTCGCACAAGAGGGACGCACAAGAGGTGGGCTTGATCCTGGTACTGAGCTTACCAGAACCAGAATTTTCTCAATATTAACTAGAAACTCTATAATCCTTGATTTTTTTTGGTTTCATACCAGATTCATTCATTCTTTCTTTCTTTCTTTCTTTCTTTCTTTCTTTCTTTCTTTCTTTCTTTCTTTCTTTCTTTCTTTCTTTTGAGACAGCCTTGGCTGTCCTGGACTAGCTTTGTAGACCAGGCCTCGAACTCACAGAGACCTACCTGTCTCTGCCTCCTGAGTGTTGGGCTTAAAGGCTTGCACCACCACACCCGGCCTACACCAGATTATTTCTAGAAAGAAAAAGATGATTACTATGGCAAAGCATGGTGAGCACTATCTGAGAGGATGCCAGTCAGGGAGAACAACACCTCTTCTTTCTGTTTTGGCTGTTTAAGTGAACTTGCTGACCAGGACACACCCACGGACAGATGAACCACACCAGCTCTAAGTCTTAGTAGGAAGTAATAGAAATGTATTTTTTCCATCAACACCCTTCGAGTTTGGGTACCAATGAATAGGTCCCTTGAAGGCTAACTTATTGACTTAAAATCAAGCAAGGAGTCTGGGATTACAAGGCTCAACACTCAACAATTGTATGTGTACATAGAGATCACACAGTTCAGTTCTATGTATCTTACAGGAGAGGGCATCAAGTCTCAAAAAGCATGGCTGACAGAGTTAAAGCAGAGACAAGTGTGGGCTTAAAACAGTTTCCTTGTCCATTTGCTTTCAACAAGAAAGGCAGCATCTAAGATGAATCAGGCCTGAAGGCAGGTGTGCTCTGCCTGCTAACTTGGGTTAGTCACATTTTTGTTGCTGTGATTAAACACCATGACCAAAAGCAACTTAAGGAATAAAATGTTTATTTTGGCTTGTGGCTGGATCCAGAGGGTTAGAGGTTAGAGTCTGTAATAGTGGGAGAGGTAGGTGACAGAAACAGGCAACCAGAACACAGGAAACAGACAGACTCAGCAGGAAGTAGGAAGAGGCCAGAAACCTTCAAAACCTGCCCCCTGAGGTGTGCAGCAAGACCACACCCCCTAAAGGTTCTGCCCCTCAAGATATGGACTTCCTCTTGCTGCACTTCCTAAAGATCCCACAACCACAGAAACAGCACCAAATGTTCAAATACATAAGCCTGTGGGGGACATTTCTCATTCAAACTGTAACAGAAGGCTGGGTGGGTGTGGCGCACGCCTTTAATCCCCATACTTGGGAGGCAGAGGCAGGTGATCTTTGTGAGTTTGAGGCCAGCCTGATGTACAGAGCGATTCCAAGGACAGCCAGGCTGTTACATAGATAAACCCTGTCTCAAAAAACTAAAACAAACCCCCAAATCCCAAAACAAAAACAAAAAACAACAAAAAAATCAAACCATAACATGAACTGTCTCGCTAAAGCAGTAAGGACTAATTCAGAGCTTCACCACAGCACTCATTCGTTCCACCCACCCTGCAAGGTGGTTAACAACCATCTCAATTTCACAAATGAGGAAATTGAGCCTAGAAGAAACGAGTTGATTTAGGTACAAGACACGGAGCTGAAATGCAGACTTTAGTTGGGATGACTGCTAAGCCTACGCTTTTCGGAGTTCTTCCTATTATACAGTTAGACCTAAATAAACACCTCAGCACACAGCCAAGCAACGGCAGAGCAAAGGAGTAACAGCTTTAACATGCACTTAAAAACCTCCTACAAGGGGAACCTTCCACTTCCAGTCTTAATTGCTTAATGCTTTTGAAAGGATTATGATGATACCTTGTGATTTTTTTTTTCTATTTATTTTTGGTTTTTCGAGACAGGGCTTCTCTGTGTAGCCTTGGCTGTCCTGGACTCACTTTGTAGACCAGGCTGGCCTCAAACACACAGTGATCCGCCTGCCTCTGCCTCTTTAGTGCTGGGATTAAGGGTGTGTGCCACCACTGCCTGGCTTATTTTTATTTTTTTAAAAAAGAATTTGTATTTAAAAAAATTTTTTTATCATTTTTTTTAAATGCAGAATCTCTCACCAGTAGACCAGCTTGCCCTGGAACTTTTCTCCTATCTCTGGTCCTTATCTCCTAGGTGCTAGAATTACAGGTGTGTGTCACCACATCTAGCAATGCCTTATAATGACATTATGACTTCTAATCTTATAAAACATTTAATTAAAAATACCAGGCACCAGAGCAGTTTCTTAGGTGGAATAGTTTGCTTTTAAATTGATCATTAAAAATCAAAATTTTAAGGTGAATGTGAGAAAATCCTATTGCATGGATTTTCTTTCCCTTCAAAACTGTACCCCTTTTTTTCAGGAGGAGTAAACTGTAGTGTCACAATTAGGAAGAAGGATGGCTAACATCATCTACATAAATTTTAGGGACATGTCAACTGAGGCAAGAAGTCACACAACTGTCAAAAAGCAAGAGTAATAGGATTTTTGAATATACATCCTAATAATAAATCAAATGCTAATTCAAACCAACTCCAAATGATTTAAGAGAATTTGTCAGATTTTTTTGACCAATAAGCTTGAAAAATTTTAATTTATTGTTTTCTTTACTTGATGGCCTTATTATACTCAAGCTACTTAGATGCATGAATTCCAGGCACTCGACCAAGATCTATTTTGAGAATCCCTGTGTAGTTTGAAGTAAAATCAGGGGCTCAAGTCTCAAATCTGACTTCCAGTGGTTTGCCTGAATCACAGGATTTTATTTTAATGTATAAGCCAACACTTAAAAAAAAAAAAAAAAGATTTAAAGAAAATAATCACTCCTAAAGATTTGAGCTTCTTAAAAAAATGGGGGGGGGAAAGGAAGAAGAAGAAGAAGAAGAAGAAGAAGAAGAAGAAGAAGAAGAAGAAGAAGAAGAAGAAGAAGAAGAAGAGGAGTAGTAGACTTGGCAGCTTGTATTCCTAAACGGCCAAGACACACACTCAGCATGCTCTGGCTGCCTCAGTGCAGGAATGTGACAGTCCAGGCCCCATCTCACATTCTATCACAGAGGAGTCAAGGCCTGCATCACCTGGGGAGGTGTGGTCAGAGAGGAACCTAAGGTAGCAGGCATCCTTCAGCACCAGATCCGTCAGCTGACCAAATGAAGCACTTCTAGTACCTAGCCCGTGGCGAGCCTCTAGAGCTCTGTTGTCTGATGCCAATTAAAAGATAAAGAGCTTAAAACAAAAATCTACTTCTTTTTTTAAAAATGTATTTTTTTTCCCCTGAGGTACAACAGCAGACCCATTCCACCTGTGCCCCGTGTGTGTGTGTGTGTGTGTGTGTGTGCGCGCGCGCGCGCGCGCGCACAGACGGGCTCACCCATGTGTGGGAGGGCAGAGCCACAGATTGATATCAGAGGGCCTCTATTATTTTCTACCTTATTTTGGGGACAAAAGTCCCACTGAACCTGAAGCTTGCTGTTTAGGCTAGACTTGCAGGCCAGCCAGCTCCTGCAACCTGCCTACCCCTCCCTCGAGCACCAGGTCACAGATGCACACCAAGTGCCTGGCTTTAAGGAAGATGCTGAGGTGGGAACACGTGCTTGCAGGGCAGGTGCTTTCCTTAATGAGCCATCAGCAGCCTCAAAGAGTGCTTCGATTTTTTCTCATATTGATGGTGAGTTTATCCAGGATAGAAAAAGGACAAAGCTGGGGTTTTTGCCTTATCACTTCAGCATATTCTTTTCAGCAGTAGATGCTCCCTTTCGCCATCAATAACTAAGCTCCATCATGTGTCCCAAAGCCAAAGTACAAGACTTCAAGACTCGATCAGGACCAGAATGCACATGGGTCTCCTCCAGAGGCACTTTCCGTCTCTATTTCCCTGCCAAGATGCCTTTTCCTTTCTACCTTTTGCCCACCAGGTGGTGAGATGAGAAATTCGTGGTTGTTTCAAGCAACACATCCTCTCTAAAGAGAGGTTTTAAATGAGCACCTCACGAACAGCCTCGAGGGCCCCGCCCTTCCCCTCTCTTCTTTCAAGCTCCATTCACACTCTTCCTAACATGTGCTGAGATCACTCTGGAAGCCAGCTATTTGTTATGTTTTTACAAAGAACGGGTGGTAAAGGAGGAAAGGGGGACTTTGCTCAAGGTCACAGAAGAGGTAAATTAAGACTCAGAACTTCCTAAGACTTGGCCCAAGGCTTGGGAAGTCAGCAACACTGACCTTTGAACACTACTTCTGACGTGCCAAAACTATTTGCAGCCAAGTACATAACGACATAAACAAGAGGAAATAGGTAATGGAGGCCAAGGCATCTGCGGTCTATTACAGGGAAAGCAAACACAGCCCTAGGATTTTTAAGGAGGGAGGTTGTCAGGGTCTGGGGTCCCATGTGGAGCAGTGTGCTCAACAAGGCAGTGGCACAGTAAGGGCTGAGAAGAAAGGGAGCTGAGACTTTAAATGCCACAAAAAGAGGGGACCGTGTTCCGTTCTGTGGGAGTGGCTGATGAAGGAAGCCATTTAAACAGGGACAGCACAGCTTGGCTACAGATGATGCAGACACCGCACACCATCCCACCAAGGAGACGTCCAGAAGATCCATGCACGACAGGAGAAAGGGGCGCAGAACACTTACTTCTCTTTTCACCACACAGGGAACTGCAGGACATGCCCTCAAAGAGTGGCAATGCCCTGTGTTCCTGGCTTCCACTCACCCTCTTGTTTACTATTTTGCAGTTCTCTTTATACTTACTGATCCCTTAAATCCCAACTCAGAAGCTTCTCTGAGTTCATAGCCTTCCTCTTCATGCTCACTGCCGCCACCTAGTTCAGACTTTTGTCATGTTTCTGAAACGGTCCCCCGCTGGTCTCCCTGTCCTCATCTCTGCATGCCTCCCCATTCCTATGCTGCTTCCAGAGTTCCCTTCTTCAAGAACAAATGTGGTCACGCCATTCTCCTTACAAGCCTCTGCTAGTGACCCACGCACACTCAATGGCACAAGTCTCAACCTCACATGCCCCTCTCTCACCTCTCTGCCCACACTCATCAACACTGAATTTCTCATCATCTCATGAAACAAAACCTGGTGCCTCTTCACAACTGCTGTGTGTGTGTGTGTGTGTGTGTGTACATGTATATGTGCACTTGTTCGCATGTGTGGAGACCCAAAGCTGATGCAGGTGTCTTCCTCAATGGCTCTCCTTTTATTGACAGCAGCAGGCCCTCTTGTAGTACCCAGCGTTCACCAGTTCTACCCAGTCTAACCAGCTTGCTCCAGGGAGCCCCTGTCTCTGCCTCCCAGGTGCTGGGATTGCTTGCTTACTCTTATCAGGGTTCTAAACTCTGATCTTCATGAATGTGGGGAAAATGCTTTATCCATGGAAATACCTTCCCAGCCCCAGCCTTTATATAAGAAAATCTTTTCATACAGTTGATTGACTTCATCTAAAAAATGTTCTCCTCAGCTTCCTTAAGCAGAAGACATTGCTTTCTTACTTTAAAAAAAAAAAAAAAAATATATATATATATATATATAATATATATATATATATATCATGTGTATGTATGCACAATGCATGTGACAAGGCACATGAACAGAAGTCAGAGGCTAACCTGTGAGGTTCAGGTCTTTCCCACCATGTGGGTCTCGGGGATCTAATCCAGGTCTTCAGGAATGGTGGCAAGCCCCTTTACCCATGGATCCTTCTTGCCATCCCTAGCTCTTTACTTTCGGAGTGTCGACAGCACTGTGGTGAAGATTTCTTAAGATAGTCCCAGAAAAACCTGAGTGACCTGGCTCCTTAGACCCAGAACATCTGGAGCCATGTCTCCTAAAGCTCCTACACCAGCATGGAGCCTGACTGTATGAATTAAACAAAGCTCTTTCACCTTTCACTCTAACAAGGTCATTTTGAAGCATAAAACCAAGACCAAAGAAGACTCCTGAAGCTTTGTAGCCACCAAGGAGAGGGCTGTTCTCACCGCTGTATCTCCTTGTTCTTCCACAAGGAGGCAGACTGGGCCTTTGGCACTCTTTCGATGAAATTCACCAGCTCTTCCATGAGAAGCCTAAGTTTAAACAAAGCATGAAGAACATTGAAGAACAATTTGCTGCTAACACTGTAGCCAGGAGAACTGATGCGCCCACCTTTCGCTAGCCTGTCTCATGAAACAGACATTTTAAATTGATGCAAAAAGCTGACACATACTTTGGGAATCAGAAATGCTCCACTTAGAGCAATGGTTCCCAAACTGTGGGTTGTGACCCCTTTGGAGGTTGAATGACCCCTTCACAGGGGACATATATCAGATGTCCTGCACAGCAGACATTTACATTATGATTCATAACAGCAGCAAAATTATTCAAGTGGCAATAAACTGATTTTATGACCGAAGGTCACCACAACACGAAGAACTGTATTAAAAGGTCACAACTGTAGGAAGGTTGAGAACAACTGACTTGGAGGGAGACCTCAAGAGCTAGTTTGAAATCTGCCCAAAATATCAGGAGTGGGACAGCCTTCTGCCATTCTGAGATGGACACCTGAGTATGGTCAAGGGAACCCAAGGAGTGCCACACTCACCTGCCTCAAGGCTATAGAGGCATTGAGAGCCCCCTGAGAGCTGGAGAATCAGAGAGCTGGGTATGGCAGCTCATGTCTATAGTCTCAGCACTTGAGAGGCTGAGGCATGAGGACTGCCATATGGTCTATGTTAGTCTAGGCTACATAGTAACTTCCAGGTTAGCCTGGGCTACAGAATGAGACTGTCCTCCAAAAAGCCATATACCCACCTTCCCACACACCCAGAAATACATTTTCAACATTTGAATCCAGTTCCTGCTCTAATACAGATAACCCACACAGGCTAATATGCTCTCTGTATCAATGTACAGACAATGGCAATATACAAATTTATTGGCAACAGAAACCCAAACAAGTCCATTTCACATCTACCCATTTCCCTTACTACTTCTGCCTCCTTCTTGAGGCAGCAGTGCTGGATGCAACACCCCAAGATCTGAGGCCTCGGCTCCTTAGTACTCTGGGATACTCCAGAGTCCATCCTTAAGGGCCATCTTTCCCAGACTATAGCCCGACACTGGCAGCTCTTCCTCTCACTACACTGCCATCTTGTTTTCCTGTAATGGTCCTTTCTGGTCCCTGGAATCCCTCATTGTTTTTGTATAAGCTGTAGCTAAGGTTGTCACCCTAAAGATTCTGTTTCATTTCTCATCACCAGTTCATCTTGTTGGACATATGTAAGACACTGGAATACAATCTAACAGTTTACAGTACATCTTGATCCTGCATATTGGATCTTAAAAGTTTTAGCTTATATTGGTTATTACAGAGCAATATAATATGGGTTCCCCCCGCCCCCCAGTAATCCTTTTCTTTACAGGATTTTTTCCTCAGTAGCTCATCCTATGGTAAGCATAACTTTCTTGGTTGACTGGAGATTATAATTTTTGTTTTTAAAGATTTATTTACTTTTGTGGCTAGAGAGATGCCCCAGTGGTTCAGAGCACTTGTTGCTTTTGTAGAGGACCTGGGTTTGGTTCCCAGCATCCACATAGTGGTTCACAACTACCTATAACTTCAGTTCCGGGGCATCTAAGGCCCTCTTCTGAGCTCCACAGGCACCAAGCACAGGAATGGTGCACAGACATACATGGAAGCATAACACTCACATAAAATGAATATAAAAATTATTATTTTGTATGTGTGTGTGTATGTGTGTGTGTGCGCGCGCGCAAGCATGTCTACACATGCATGCATGTAAGCAGGTGGCTGTGGGAGTTGTAGGCGGCTGTAAGTTGCCTGACGTAGGTGCTGGGAACTGAGCCTGGCTTCTCTGCAGGAGCAGCAAGCATTCTAACTGCTGAAACATCTCTCAAGGTGCAAGACTGCTTACTCTTAAATCCTTAGAGTGCTATATTTCACCCTGTCACCAGGGAAGGACAACTTAACTGCTTAATCACTCTTCTTTCTTTGTTTTCTACAAGCCATTTCTATTTATAGGCCTCAGTAAATCATGAAAAGGCAGATACTTCCAAAGCAAAGTAATAAAGTTTCTTCTCTTTCTTGTTCATTTAAGTATTCAAAGTTCCTTTACAACAAAGCTCTTTGCTCTGGATCTTTGTGGCATCTTTAAGCCTCCGTCCTCCTCAGCATCATCCACAGAGGAGGTGCCTATGAACACCCCTTTCAGCTATGCTCCAGAGAGACTAGGATTACCAGGGGCACTGGTCTCCAGGCATCTCCCCTGAGCATTCCTGTGACACTCCATGTGTCAACACAGCACCCTACTCTTGCCAGTTCTTGGGAAATAAATTAGTCACTTTTGGTGTCACACTCAACAGTTGGCCCCAAAGGAGCTCGGCAGCCACATTTCCTCTCACCTGCCAATCTGCATGGTAGGCTCTGTGGCATACACTGTGCCTGTGAATCCAGTGTGCTCCGTGATGTAGGGCAGCGCCATCATGCAGTGATAGTTAGAGATGAGGATCACATCGACTGTAGACAGGTCTATTAGCTCGGTCTGAAGAGAAAGGGAGGGGTGGTATGCGTCTGTGCCAGGGCACATAGATCGGCAGGACGGACTGACAAATGATGCTGTCAGAATGTAGAGTAGCAGTTTCACTTCTTCAGAATAATGAGGCCTTTCCCGCAACACCGCCCTTCTCTCACACCGCCGTCAGAATGCTGACAGCCGACAGCAGGGCAGACCGGCTAGCTACAAGAATGCGGCTGGCTCACCAGTATCAGTCTGATCTTGTAAGTTTAGCAACCTGCTCTTCAAAAGTCAATAGAAAGACAACTAATTTTATTTTTCATTTTGTTGTTTTTTAAATTTTCAAAAAATTTTCAACTTTTCAACGTTAGGCTACCATACTCATAAGGTAGAAAACAAAAGAACAGAGTGACTTTGTAGTACGCAAAGGGGGCTTTTTATGCATCCATCTTGTGATAGCATCCTGTGTGCTTTTCCTGAGACTCCGCTGCCTTCCCTCCTAACAAGTGTTGGCACAGCAGTCAGGGTGGGTGGACTCAAGCACAGACTGTGGGAATAGGGAGCTGAGGCACTGCAGCTCCCAGCCAGCAACGCTCTCTCACAGAGGAGTTAACTCCCAACCACGTGCTACATGGAGGATGAGCATAGCCGGATCATAGGGATGTGTGTGTGTGTGTGTGTGTGTGTGTGTGTGTGTGTGTGTGTGTGTGTGGTAGGAGACTGGGTGGTGGAGCTGTGTGTGTGTGTGTGTGTGTGTGTGTGTGTGTGTGTGTGTGTGTGTGTGTGTGTGTTAGGAGACTGGGTGGTGGAGCTGTTAGTCCTGCTCAGAGAAGAAACAAAGATATTGATGACATAAGCAAAGCAGTAAGGAGCAGAGTGCCATCTGGGATGTGGATACTTTCTGGCTGAGTGACTTAGCATACAAATAATTTAGTGAACCTGCCAGCATCAACAATATGTGAGTAAAGGACACAAGTGGCTCATTGCTAGGACAATGGCATCTATGGTGCTGTGTAGCAATCTCCTCTTAGACAAAAGATTCCATCTCAGATGAGAGGCAGAGAGTTGTCAAGGGAGGTGGAATATTCTATCCAGCAGGGGAGCTCATTAAAATTCAGGAAGTAAACAATGCAAAGGCTTCAGGAAGTCCCCAAAACTGACCTGACTCACTCAGCCCCTCCTTGCCCAAGCTTATATAAGCAGGAAGGACTGCTGAGGACACTCCAGACTAGCAGAGCTGCCCAGAAGAGGCTCACACCAACTGAGTTTTCTTGGAGAGACACTCCTGGACTTGTCTAGCTACCTGCAAGTTGTGCAGTACACTCCAGGTTTCTATGATTGGCGAGCCATCACCCATGGGGGGGTGGGATTTTGGTAATGTTATGTGTTATTGAGTAACTCCTCACCCATATTCCTTCAAGTAATTCTGGTAAAACTCATTGGTTACCAAGCTGGACTTTGGTGGTATTCTTACTGTGGTTTATTACTGGTTCCCTAACTGGGGACAGTAGATGTTTGTCTACATCTCCCACGAGCAATGTCATATGGCAACAACAAACCAAATAGCAATATCCCACATCTATAGTCTTAACACCATTCTGTGCCCTGTCCTCGCAAGACAATGTCCTCACGATGGCGGTGGCTTGACTCTGCTACCTCTAGAGCCACTTTTAAATGAGGAAACCCAGATAGAGTAGCAGAGGGATAAATACAGCGACAGTTAAAATAACAGTAAAGCTCAAAAGTAGCCCCATTTCCTCACAGGTAAGGACACGAAAGGGTGCCTGAGTGTTCTCTTTAAAATATAATGATCAAGCCACAGAGCCTCATGGAAAGATCTGCTAAGGATAGCTAGAAGAAAAAACAATATTCTTAATTTATTTATCAAAGACACATGATTTTATAAAAAAAATTTCCCCAAATAATTTAATATTAAAATCTCACTTATGCACTAACATTTACATATTTTCTCGCATACATTTACTGGAATAAAACTATTTTGTCTTTAAAAGTGTTGTGTACAAGCAAGCATTTGGCTGTACACACTGTGACAAGGGTCACATAGTCACGATGCGCTGGCTGCTGACTACACTGCAGTGGATCATCCAGGACACACAGTGTAGATTTGTGGCAAACGAGATAGTTAACGTAGTTTCATGGGTCATGATTGGTCTGTCAGGCTCATGAGTTTCTTCCACACTCGTGTTTATGAATAGCGTAACCAAAGGCACACTGTGAGATGTAAGCTTCTTATTGAGAAGTTCCGTACTCTGGATCAAGTCATAAAGCCCTTGGAGCACTGGTCCACATGCTCCACATTCTTGCCCATAAAGTGACAGCTGCAAGGGTCAAGCCATCTGTGATAGGCTGAAATAAATGCAGCACCTGGATATGGAGTCTTCAGGCAGATGGGGAATACCCCCACCAATTCTTTTTTTTTTTACCCCCACCAATTCTTAAGTGACAAATGCAGTAACAACACTTTAGTACACCTGAATGTGGGCTCAGGGTCATGGCATTTTATTCCTTGACTTTATAGTGACTGATTACCAGTATGCTTGGCTTCTGATAAGAATCACTTCCATCTTACCTCTGGTAAGCAGAATTCAGGCACAGAATCCACAAATACATGACCTGAACATTCTTTTAGCTCCTAAAAGAGATGGAGAGGAAAAATACTAAGAGACACTTAATGGAGACAGTACCAAGGAAATTTAATCTCCACACCTATCTTAGAGTGTGGGAGGTTATTTTTAGAAAAACCGGTTCCTATTTAGGCTTAGGTTGGCTAGGTGCCTGATTGAGGGTGAAAATGCTGCTGCCTGGCACAGACTCTGGGTTTGAATTCCCTGATGCCTCTTTAAGAAGTTAGGAAGAACACATGCTGTTATAATTTGCGATCCAGTGTTTCCTAAGAACTAGTTATCAAGTCAAAGCTCCCTGGGCCCTGTCTAATACCTAAGGAGCCAGAAACTGGAGAGGAGGCCATGGAGACTGTGGTTATGACAAAAAACCTCAGGTGACTTGGCTATGCTATCAAGTTAGGAGTCCAGGCCTAGGCAGATTATTTCGGAGCCTTTTCCCCACCCATTGAGAGTTGAAGGGGGGGGGATGTCTAGTAAGGAGGAACGAGAACGGGGAACAGGGATCAAAGCTGCCACCACCTGAGCCGGGCGTGGTGGCGCATGCCTTTAATCCCAGCACTCGGGAGGCAGAGGCAGGTGGATCGCTGTGAGTTCGAGGCCAGCCTGGTCTACAAAGTGAGTCCAGGATGGCCAAGGCTACACAGAGAAACTCTGTCTCGAAAAACCAAAAAAAAAAAAAAAAAAAAAAAAAAAAAGCTGCCACCACCATAGTGCACGTACTGTCTGGTCCACAGGACATGTACTTACTGCCCACACTTATATGTACACCCTAGTGTGGATTCTCCCAAAGTCTGGCTGTGAGAAAAGAGTCCGAGAGAGGTACCTCAGACAGGGTGCTGCTTTCCTGGTAGTCCTTCCCTGCAATGGCAGTGGCAGAAGGCACGGTGTCTGGAGATGGGCATGCTATGGAGCCATGTTTCACTCAAGGAGCTGCATGTCCTTACATGTGGCAACTCAGCACCATATCAAAGAGAGCCGAGTCCACTGTGCCAGTTCCCATGTAAGGGTAGCATCAGGAAAAACTCCCAAAGCCACACATATAAGAGTGGCTGGAATTACGTCAGAGCACACTGAGCTGGGAAGGCTGGGGACTTGAGTGGCCACTGACAGGTTGGCTGCAATGCCCCTAGCAAGCCACTGGCAGTTTTAAATACAGGGTGGCACTTCTGGATCATCAAGCAGATGTCTATGGCTTTACAATCAAGCCAGGCGGGACTTGACAGTGTCCTGCGCTCTTTTCAGAAAGGGAGATAGACAACCTCAGTTCTACTGTGTGTTCATTAGTCACTCAACAAATATTTCTTCATATTCACACATGGATCTAAGTTTACCACAATAGGAATTACTCTATGTCTTTATTTGGAAACAGGGTGACAACCACATTACATTACTATCCTTAGGAATTACTGGGGTCTTGAACATTTCTTCCCCTTGAAAGCTGCTCTGTGAGCACTGTGGTGGGGGGAGAGAGTGCGCACGCGAGAGCGAGAGAGAGTGAGTGAGAGATGAACAATTCTTAATTACATGGACCCACTAGCTTAAACCAAATGAGCAATTATGTTTACTCGGGTAAGATTCACAGCTCCGTCAATTTGAGGCTAAAAATGATGACATCACGGGCAGTTTCGAACCTTGGCATGACCTGAAGAGGGCGCTGTGATCTCCCTCTTCACAGTGCTATGCACCAGTGCCTGTTCTGTGATAAAGTCTCAGAGGCCTGCAGGAGGCACATTTGCCATCCACTTACTGTGCCACTGTCCTTCACTCACCGCTCCCTCTTAATGAAACACTCCCATACACATGCAAGTCATTTCACCCACATTGCAATGGTAATGCAATGCTTTTGAGCCTTTCTCGGGGATAATGATTTATAGCCAGCAGGAGACCCAGGCTGAAATCAGGTATACAGGTTCTTGAATGTCACATAATTTTATAGTCAGCTACGAAGCAAATCTAGTTTCAAATTATGCATCTGTCTTGCACTTGAGTTTGGGGTGCAGCTACAGGAATTAATTCTGAAAAAAAGCCCACACTTCTTCAGCAGAGTCTGTCACAAGCAGTAACTGTCTTACGCAGATGAATCATGTGAAGGGTCTTTAAACTCACTTGGCTTTTCAATTTTGAAGCTTAGGCGAGGATGAGTGATTTAGAGGACCATGCAGTGGCGTGGAGAAGCTCCGCAGGTTTTAATCTTCCACCTCTGATAAAGTGTGTCTATGTCACAGTATTTTCCCCTCTTCCTTTAAGGACTGGCTCCATTTAATAAGCTGACTAAACTCTAATAAGCATGACCTTTGAGACCCTAATTACAACTGTAGACAGTTTTCTTTCTCAGGTGATAAATTATTTGCAAAGTATTTAAGATTGTCACAGACACAAATGTGACCTGAGCCCAAATACAGATAGTCTCTAAAGATAAAGATAGCAATTACCAATTACTGAAGACCCTGACACAAATCTCAGGGTCTGGGGGAGAACACACATGAAAAAACACACTGAGACGAGTCACCAGCATGGCTCTGCAGGACAAGACAAGTTTCCACAGTGTTTAGGCAGGTTTTAGTTTTTGTTTTAGACATTACCTTGTCCAAAAAAGCATTTCCATCTTTTAGGGACCAGCCAGGAAGATTGGATAGCCTGGGACTGCAAAACAAAAATTGGATTTTCCTAAATACATTGTAATCTTCAGTGAATTCATAATGACTTTACACTCAGTGTACAGTTAAAAACAATGAAGTTACTGGCAGTGGCAGTGGTTCATACCCAAATTCACTGAAAAAATGAGAACTAACCATGTTGCATAAAGCCTAAGAGCGGTGGTCCTAGCCTATAATCCCTACACTGCGAGGCTGCAGCAAGAGAATCCCAAGTTTGAGGCCAGTCTGGATTACACAGAAAACCCCATCTGAACAAAACACAACAGCTGAGTATTATGTCATGTACCTAGGATGGGGGCATCATGACTCAGAGGGCATGCTAGGCTGTGCTGTCTCAAAAACACCCAGGGCTGGGAACACAGCCGGGTGACAGAATGCTTGTCCATCATGTGCATGGCTCCTAGTTAAATTCCCTGGTGCCATCCAAAACCAAAGCAAAGGGTGGTTATGAGACAAGAGAATAGTTTAGCACAGAACTGGGAAATGAAGGCGGTGGTGGCCCTCACCTTTAATCTGAGCACTCAGGAGGCAGAGGCACGCGGGTCGTTATGAGTTTGAGGCCCGCCCGGTCCAGGAATCAGGGGCTAAAAAAAGAGAAACCCTGCCTCAAAACAAAAACAAAAACGAACAACAAAAACAAAAAGAATTTATGAAGAATAGAAAGCAAAGAGTGCAGGTGAAATATTGAGAGCATTTAGAACTTCCAGTCACAACTACCTTGGCTTTATCTTGCTTTTGTTCAACAGCCATCGTGAGTGGAGGGAGAATGGGTGCCTTCACAGACTTTGAGAAAACCGTCTTAAGTTAGGTACTAGGCTGTGAATTCTGGTCAAATGAACACTTTGGATTCAGTGCTGACAGGTGGATCACACCAGGTCATCTGGAACTTTTTCTACCTGTGATTCTCTTTTGCCCAAGAAATTCTTCTGTGATCCTTGTATACAGGTATATACAATATGCATACAGGACTGGAGAGATGGCTCAGAAGTTAAGAGTGAGCCCTGCTCTTGTAGGACCCAGGTGCTGTTCCCAGCACCCACATTGTGTGTCTCAAAACGGCCTACATTTCCAGTTGTGCAATGTCCTCTTCTGGCTTCTGAGGGTACCTGCACAAACATAGTACATACAAATGTACACAGGTGCGTGCGCATGCATACACACACACACACACACACACACACATACACACACACTCTAAAGTAAACTAAATAAGCCTTAAAAATTAAGTATAGAGGGGTGGAAAGATGGCTCAGTGGTTAAGAGCACTGTCTGCTCTTCCAGAGGATCTGGGTTCAATTCCCAGCACCTACATGGCAGCTCACAACTGCCTGTAGCTCCATGAGGTTACACCCTCACACAGACATACATGCAGGCTAAACACCAATGCACATATAATAAAAATTAAAAAAATAATTATTTAAGTATAGAAACCAAATATTTACTAATATTCATAAGGAAACATCCTTTGGCATACACATAACCTTACCATCTACTAAAGATCAGAGTAAATCTGCATACTGAGATGGCTATGCTTATTTGATTTTACATACATAAATAAGCCTTGGCTGAATATCTGATTCTGTAGGAAGCAGATGTCTTCAATATTTTTTTCAGAGTTGATCAACATTTTGATATTGTAATCATCAATGTTGAGAATGCCACTGTGCATAAATTGAATATGTGGTTAAAAATGATAGAAATAGGGCCATTTAAGAAATCACTGGGCATTCCATCCTCAGTCTAAGCCAGAATTCATCTAACAATATGACACTCAAGAGAGCAATGTTAAATTTTAAATTGTGCTTGTTTATTTAATTAATTTATTTGTGTGTGTATGTGTGCGGACACGTGTGTGTGCCCGCATGCATACACACCAGGGATTGCATAAGTAAGGGCATTCATGTATTAAGCATATACCCTTGATATCAAGTGGCAAGGGTAACTTTCAGGAGCAGGCTCTCTCTCTTCACGAGGTAGGCGCTTGGGAGCAAATCTAGGTCATCAGCTTTGGTAGCAAGTACCTTTATCCTCTGAGCCATCCTACTAGTTCAGAAATAGCTTTTGTGTGTATGTTTTTTGAGACAGTAAAAGCACTGCAGCTCATGTCTGGAGTGGAGGGGGTTCAGGCAGTGTGTACGGGCCCTGCAGAGCTTGATGCTGTAAACTCAGAACCTGAGTGCAGTGCAGGCACATGAAGGGAAGCAGGTGAGTCCAGATAGAAACTCCACTTTGACTTTAAATTACTTTCAGTCACTGTACATCCTGTTGTCAAGTCTATTACAACCCTCATAATCAATTATGTAGGCCCCCAATCTACAATTTAAGAAGCAGGGTACTTGGCACTTGTGGCTTAGGTTTCCCATTATGGAAAATGAAGCTTCTTTTCCTAAGAGTTATAAAGTCTATTCAGGTGAATGGTTTCTACAAGGTGAGACTAATTTCATGTATATTAAGAAGGTTGAATTTAAAAAATTATGGGCTAGCAAGAGTCCTTTGCAGTAAAAGTGCTTGCCAAACTTGAAACTTGAGTTCAACCACCAGATTCCACAGTAGAAGCAGAGAACCAAGCTGAGTATTATGTTTTGTACCTGTGATGGGGGCATCATGACTCAGAGGGCATGCTAGGCTGTGCTGTCTCAAAAACACCCAGGGCTGGGAACACAGCCGGGTGACAGAACGCCTGTCCACCATGTGCATGGCTCCTAGTTAAATTCCCTGGTGCCATCCAAAACCAAACATCTGAAAGATGTTTCCTGACTTCCATACACATGCTATATATGCATGTATCCCATATGCACACGCACATCCTACACACACAATAACTAAAAATCAAACAACCATTTATTTCTAGTAAGTGGACTTATTTCTATATACTAGAAACCTTAAAATGCCAGTAATTTAGGAGAAAATACTAGAAAAATGATGATTGCAAAAGAACACATTATTGCATTTAACTGTTTTAGAAAGATTTCTTTGACACAAAGGATACTATTAATTATTATATTATTATTATTATTTCATTAAAAATCATATATATAAGAGCTGTTTTTCTAATGATTGCTAATTTTGGAAATATGCAAATTAGTCCCATAAGGAAATAACCTAAAGCATTGTAACCCACTTGCCTAGAAAAATAGTAAAAGTGAAGTGAATATGATAGGCAGATTTTTAAAAATATTTTTTACAAGTTCCTAGTATGAAATACATATATTTTAAAATCAGAAGATAACAACAACAACAACAACAAAAAAACAACAACAAAAAACCAAACCAAACCAAAACAAAACCCCAAAACAACAACAAAGACATGGTGAATTTATTTCTTTATTTAATAATATTTGTTAGCAGCTCATTACTACTCTGATCAAAGTGTAGAAAACAGGAAGAGCCTCAGCATTTGGTCAGTGCTAGAGCCCAGGGTGTTCACTTCCTCACCTTGGACCTTTATGTCAGGCACCTGGGCAGGTCCTGGATCCCTGACTATGAATGAACACGCCTGTCCTCCCACACAGACAGGCAAGACACTACATACCCGCACAAACAGCCAGAGAACAAGCTGCTCAGAGGATGAGGCTCCACAGCAGTACCAGGTACCACAGGCGATGCCTCTGAAGGACCAGCCTAGGCCTCCTCAAAGTACTTCCTGGGCATATGACTAAACGGAGGTCTGAAACACCAGGGTCCAGGGAGGTCTGGAGAGCACAGGGAAGGCATTTCACCATGCTGGCAGGAGCCAGAAGGAAGAGAGGACCCAGTGACAGCGAAGAGCTAAAGGAACATTAAGAGTAGTAAGACAAGGGCTGGAGAGATGGCTCAGCGGTTAAGAGCACTGTCTGCTCTTCCAGAGGTCATGAGTTCAATTCCCAGCAACCACATGGTGGCTCACAACCATCTAGAATGTGATCTGATGCCCCCTCTGGACTGCAGTTGTACATGCAGGCAGAGCACTGTATACATAATAAATAAATAAATATTAAAAAAAAAAAAAAAAAAAAGAGTAGTAAGACAAACCAAACACTGAGACCACAAACAAGACCGCTAGACAAGCTTGGGCTTGCAGTTCTACAGGATGATTCTGAGGAGGGTGGAATCCTGTGTCTTCTGACAGAAGAATAACTCCAGCTGAACTATCAGTAACATCATGACCACCCACACTATATATAATAACTGATCTGTATAACTGATCTGTATGTCTAAAAATGTCAAGGTCATTAAAATATAGATAGTGAGAAATTCTTTCAAATTGAAGGAGAGTCCAAACTAGATAACTGAATACACTATGTGACCAACATAGGATCCAGGACGACAAATTCCCCCTTTGCTTTTGTTAAAAATACTTTATAATGAAAGGTCAATTGGTGAAACAGAGAAATACAAACAGATACACAGATAAGGACTTAAGAAGGAAAGTCACCCAAGTGTGGTGACGCACAGCTGCAATCCTAGCATGGGGAGGTTAAGGCCGGAAGACTATGAGTTCGAAGGTCATCTGGTCTGGAGATGCAGCTCAGTAAGGTGTTTGTTTGCCTAGCATGTGCAAGGCTCTGAGCTTGATCCTGAGTACACACACACACACACACACACACACACACACACACACACTCCAAGTCTGCACAAAAGGGAAGATACAATAACTCAACAATGGCACTTTAATAATGAGAAGACTCTGAGAAGGTTAAGGCGGGATGGGCTCCAAAGGGGAGAATGATTTACTCATAAAGCCAAGTATTTTCTGAGCTGTTATTACAGGCCAAGAATTGGTCTAAGTGCTGAGAATGCAGCGGAAAACAGAATTCCCGTCCTTATAAAACATCTTTAGTAGAGAAGAAAGATAATAAATATGTATATTAAAATAATGTAGTAATAAGCGTTACAAAGACAAAGCAAGGTAAGGGCACAGGGAGAGAACAACAGATATATGTATCTCTCCCCACCTCCCCAGACAGGGTCTCTCTGTGTAGCCCTGGCTGTCCTGGACTCACTTTGTAGACCAGGCTGGCCTTGAACTCACAGCGATCTGCCTGCCTCTGTCTCCTGAGTGCTGGGATTAAAGGCGTGCGCCACCATGCCCGGCTTACTTATTTTAAGCAAATATGGCCCAAAGCTTCTGGCTTGAGTGACAAGAGCACTTTTTAAAAACATGTATTTGTGCGGTGTGCGTGTGTGTTCATGTGTAGGCCAGAGGCTCATGCTGTCTTCCTTGATCCCTCTCCACTTTACTTGCTGGCCCAGAGCTCACTGGTTCGGCTACGATAGCTGGCCAGCCTGTCCCCAGAGAGTCCTTGGCCCTGTCTCCCGAGCACCGAGATTACAAGTGCTGGCCACGGCTGCCTGGCTTTTATGTGGGTGCTAGAGATAAGAACTCCAGGCCCCACATTTGCACAGTAAGTGCTTTATTCAGTGAGTTATCTCTCTAGTCCCAAGAGACACTTTTTATAAAGAATTCTATGAATTGCCAGCCATCCTACTTCCTTCTGAAGTTAAAAAAAAAAAAAAAAAAAAAGCAGGAGAGGATGGCTGTGAACTTCCCGCCTCATCAATGCTGGAGACAAAGCAGTCACCTAAGGAGAATCAGCAGGAAGACACAAAGCTGGTACTGTCTGACCAATCTGGTTTTGGTAGTGAAATTCATGAGCCTACAGAGGAAGTGCATCCTCTTTAGAAACCTTCATGGTATTAAAAAAAAGGAGTTACCATAGAAGTTTGTTCTTCTCAAGTTCAGGCAGGCTCCAGCTATGCACTGCCTTTCTCTGTTGACAGACACCAAGCTCTCTGAGGGTAAGAAATCGTTTCTGTGGCCAGGTGTTGGTGGTGCACACTTTAATCGCAGCACTTGGAAGCGGAGGCAGGTGAATCTCCGTGAGTTCAAAGCTAACCTGGTCTACAGAGTGAGTTCCAGGACAGCCAAGGCTACAGAGAAACCCTGTCTTGAAAACCCGAGAAACCAAAACCAAAAGCCAAACAAAGAAATCAGTTTTGTGATGTCAATATCTGTGGTCCCACATAGGACAGATTTTAAACACCAAAATAATGAATATTTTGTTCTTTATGAGGAAAAAAAAGACTACAGTATCCAGCTTTTGGGGGCTGGTGTGGTACCGTGTATTCAAATGCTAAGTACTGTTCCCCCCCCCCACCCCATGATCTGGATGCTATCCAGATGAGTGAGCGAGCATATTCTCATGTCCACCAAGTGGTATTGTGTTAACCTTGCTTCCCAATTTAAAGTTGGTTGGTTAAAAAAATAGCTAGAGGCCTGTAACTGGGCAGAAAAGGAGGTGAAGCTCGGGCTCCCAGGCTTCAGGTCAGAGGGGGACTACAAGCGGGAGAGAGGAGAAGAAGAAGCTGGGGACAGCGAAGCTCCCCTGGGGCAGGATGGACCCTGAGCACATGGCTGGCTTGCTGGAGCAGAAGCAGTCCCCGTAGGAACAATTATAGCAAACAACTTGGGGTGTGTAGCAAGGAAGCAGTAAAATAGCTTAGAGGGCTGACAGCTGCCCAGTTATGGTGCTTTAAAGCTTATTTAAATCTAAAAGGTTTCCGTGTCTTTTATTTGAGAACTAAACAGTCAGAAGCGGGGTAGAAAACATAAATAGTTTTTGAAAGGCAAAGGGGGCATTGTGAACCTTCTGAAAAATAGTTATTACTACATTCAGCTCTTTAAATAAAGAGTATTCTACCAGCAGTGTAAATACTGTTTTCGCCCAGTATTGGATAATACTTGTATATAAGCCGAGTGTAGTTAAAAGTGAATCGCATCAACTTTGCAAAAAAATGTAATCTGAAATTATTTGTGACCTTGTCCCCACAGTCCTTTGTTACATCTTTTATCTCAGAAAAAAAATCATAGTTGATATAATTTTCCTGGATAGTAGATGGAGTTATCATGAATAACCACTGTACTTGGTGTCCTCTTCAGGAGGGACTGAGATGAATTAGATGGATTACTCAGTTTGCTATTCTTTTGAGCTCTTAAATTTGGCTCCAATAGCTTTTCCATTTCATCTTTTATATGTGGTTGTCATTTTTTTTTTTTTGCTACCTTGACCATATTTGATTCTAAAAGTTACTTTTCTTACAAACTGCTTTAAGTAAAAGCAAGCTGAGAAGCAGGTTCTTAAAAATCTTTAGTGTTGACAATGCTGATTGTAGGGTCAAGGCAATATAGGTGACTTAAGACATGGACTTTGAGCTGGGCTGGTGGTGCACACCTGTAATTCCAGCACCTGGAGAGACCAGAGGCAGGCTGATCTCTCTGAGTTCAAGGCCAGCCTGGTCTACAAAGTGAGTCTAGGATAGTTAAGGCTACACAGAACATCCATGTCACGGGGGGTGGGGGGGTGGGGGTGGGGACACCGACATGGAGATACACACACACACACACACACACACACACACACACACACACACACACACACACAATCTAAAATTGACTAATATGAAAACAATGCACAGAAAAGAAATGTCAGCCTCTACTCTGTCAAGTCCTAAAATTCAATTCTGGGGCTCATCACTTAGTCATTTATTAGCTCTTACATGACTTAGGAAGACAGATGAAATATACATGACCTCAGATGCACTGAGCAGTTGCAGAAACATTTTACAGAGGCCCAGAAGTTGTTGGAATAAAGGAGTCAATCAATAAATCAATAGAGCACTTTCCACCAACACAACCAAAGGAAATTATTTTGATAGAACAGTTTTAAGGGGATAAAGCAAATGTATGAGACAACACAAGGTATCAGTAATGTTCATACTAATGGGCCCTATTTTTCAGGGAAGTAAAGCTCATTTTATCTCAGGATGGATCAGCACATACCTTTGAACAAGAGGCAAAGGAAGAAAGTTGAGGGTGGAAGTCATGTCCAGTCCACAGTCCAACATAATGGTGGTGGATTTGAATTTGAGCACATTGCATGGTAAAGTCGGGTGCCCTGACAGGCAATACTGGGGAAAAAAAAAAAATCGGTTATAGGAACAGTCTAGGAAGTGAAGTAAAAGCAGTCATCATCTTCTGTAAGAATGGTGTGTGACTCAGCTAGCTTTCTATGTGACGTCATCTTCTCCCAAAAGAAATGTGTGAGCTCACTACCCTTCTACGTGATATCATCTTCTCCTGTAAGAACAGTGTGTGAGCCGGGAGTGGTGGTACACGCCTTTAATCTCAGAAGGAAGAGGCAGGTAGATCTCTGTAAATTCGGAGTCCAGCCTGATCTATAAAGTGAGTCCAGGACAGCCAGGGCTACACAGAGACTCCCTCCCAGCGCCCCCTAAAAAAAAAAAAAAAAAAAAAGAACAGTGTGTGACTCAGCTAGCTTTCTATGTGACATCATCTGCTTCCCATAAGAAGTGTATGACTCAGCTAGCCTTTTATGTGACATCATCTTCTCCCATAAGGGCAGTGTGAGCTCAGCTAACTTCCTATGTGATGTTCTCTCTCCCATAAGGGCAGTGTGTGAGCTCAGCTAGCCTTCTATGTGACACCCTTTTCTCTTGTTAAGCTCTAACTATTTGTAAAATACTCAAAAGTCTCTGGTCCTAACAGTTTGGGATAGGTCACAGTTGTTCAAAGGAGAGGATTTCAGTGATTCAGCCATGTACTCAACTGCCTAAGGGCTTGCAGACCCCTACTCCATTGCACCTCAGTGCTGCTTGAAGCTGGGGAGAGTCCATGAAACTCACCGAGTCCTCAAATTATGTTTGAGTTTTTCTGCCTTTAATAGTGGATTTTCTGGAAATTGTTGTAAACTACATGTTAGGCAGGGGAGTCATATCTAGAATATACATGGAACTGAAAAAAGTAAACAAATAATTTGATCAATGGGCTGATAAACTTAGCAGAGACTTCTGAAAGAAGAAATAGAGATGACCAATATACATTTTAAAAAGTGTTCAATATATTCAGCTATCAGGGAAATGCAAATTGAAACTGCTCTGGACTCTGTCACACCCCAGTTATAATGACTATTAAGAAAACAAGTTGCTGGGTATGGTGGTACACACCTGTGATCCCAGCACTCAGGAGGCAGAGGCAAGCGCATCTCCATGAGTTCCAGGCCAGCCTGGTTTACAAAGCGAGTTCAGGGCAGCGAAGGCTACACAGAGAAGAAGAAAAGTCTGTCTCAAAGAAGAAGAAGAAAATAAAAGGGAAAAACAAAACAAACAAACAAACAAAAAACACACCAAGCTGAAAATGGTGGTGTATGGCTGCAATCCCAGCACTTGGAGGCAGAGACATGAGGAGCAACATAAATTTGAGGCCAGAAAGGCTTTTATGACCCTACCTTTTGGGGGGGGGAGAACCCGAACAAAGACGACAAGTGCTGGTGTGAGGAGAGAGGAGCCTTTACACACTGCTGAGGGGAGTGTAAACTAGTACAGACAGTATGGAGAGTTCAAAAACAAGAACGCCCATATAAAGCATCTGTACCACTCCTGGGCAGACACCTGAAGGACTTGAAATCAATCATAAGCACTATAGAGATACTTACACACTCATTTTTATTGCTGCCTTACTCACAACAGCTAAAAAAAAAAAAAAAAAAAAAAAAAAAAAAACTAGAACCAGTTTAAATATCCAACAAGAGATGAATGGATAGAGAAAATCTGGTGCAAATGTGCCATGAAGTTTTATTCAGCAGTAAAGGAAAAAAAAATTGTGGAATTTATGGGAAAAAGGACAGACTTGGAGATTATGTTATATGAAACAAGCCAGACTTAGAGATCTTGAGGGAGCAGGAGGGGCAGTGGGATATATGTTATATGAAGGTGAAATGGGGGACTATTTGGGGGGAAAGGGAACTAGTACAAAGGAAAGAGCATGTGAGTGGGGCGGTGGGGAAGAGCTTCAGAAGAGGCAGCATATGGTGAGGTCCCCTGCCTCCCAGGATCTGAGTTTTGTCTCCCAGATGTACTGATCACCATGGGTCACTGGCATGGAGACACGGCGCTGGCCACAGGTTCCTCCAGCCAGTAAAGGAGGCATGCCTCAGACCACCCAGAGCTGACTGCCTCCAGAGATGCTCTCTTGATCACAGTGCAGCTAACACATAGTGAGGGTTAGTCCAAGCCACAGAAACCCAAGTCAGCATGGAGCTTCACTTTTAAAAGCAGAAATACACACCTATGTTACAAAACCTTCAAAGACAGGGGGAAGTAGTAAAGGCATCCTGTCTAATTATTTAAGTATTTCCATCACTTTATATAAAGGGTGTGATTTGTGCTGTGTGCCAGGGGCCAGGGGGTAGAACCACTGGGAAGATGACTCAGTGGCTCAGAGAACTGTCTACTCTTACAGGGGATCCAGGTTCCATTGCTAGCACCCATATGGCAGATCACAATCATCTGCAGCTCCAGGGGATTGGATACCCCAGTTCTGGTCTGAGGGCACTGTATGCACATATCTATACACAGATATACATGCAGGTAGAACACCCACACACATAAAATAAATTTAAAAGTTTTAAAGGTGGAATTTATCATAAAATCTGGGTGCTGCTTTTA
This sequence comes from Acomys russatus, assembly GCF_903995435.1. Classification (NCBI taxonomy): domain Eukaryota; kingdom Metazoa; phylum Chordata; class Mammalia; order Rodentia; family Muridae; genus Acomys; species Acomys russatus. Next base: position 7,895,574 of record NC_067154.1, on the reverse strand, counting down.
AAACTCATGATGATTGTTTTCTTTGTCTCTGTCACATAACATTCCATGTTCGTTGGTCAAGCAACTATCTCGTCACTTGTCAGCAAATCATCCCCTTCTGCTTGAACACCTAGGTTTGCACAGGCACTTAGTTACATATATGGCTGTGCTGATCACATGGTGTTGGAGGTTTTTTTCCATACTGGACTGCTTCTTTTGTGTATTCTCAGAAGTGGTATTAACTAGGTCAAAGAGTATGAGCATTTTATGGCTCTTAAAATCTGCTGCCAAAATGCATTCCATAAAGCACTGGGCCTATTTACATCATGGCTAACAACTCAGATTTGTTCTCCTGCTGCCTTACAGTCAATAACATCTAGATCCTACAGTCTCACCAAAATGTCCCTAGAACCACTGCAGCAGCCATCTAAAGGCAATTCAATGGCCCAAGCAAGAAAAATCAACTATTTGATTAGTGACTTTAGTTTTGAAGCTGTTTGATTAAATATAGAAGGTTGGGGTTCTGTATCCTGCTCTGCTTTGCTATTGATGTGAGACTTTCTGAGGACTAAGTTCCCTCATCTATAATAGAGTATATATAATAAGAACTTAGTGAATGGAGGGTGTATCTGGCACATTCACTCTTTGTTGCCCTAGTTACAATAGCATTAAGGCAGGTGGTGGAGAGCACCTGCCTATAGTGGCATTTACTTTTGCCTTAGACATTCATGAATTTATTAGGACTAGATAGTCTTATTGGTTTATGATTTTAAAGTACGAAGATTCAAGACTTTCATGACTTTTTGGAATCAAAATAAAATATAACTATCAGCCACTGGTGTGTGTGTGTGTGTGTGTGCGTGTGTGTGTGTCTGTCTGTCTGTGTTATATCCAGCCCATTCTTTGTACTTCTCTTTCTGAAACACCTATGGAAGGAAGGCTGCAACATTTTATTTTACCCTGTCCCTCACAACTAAATTGTTTTGATTTTTCTTCTCATGTTGTACACTTTATGCCTTTCCCTCAGACTTATTTTGTTAATTTTAGTGTTATCAAATCTGCTGTTAATCAATGGATTAAATTAATAATGTCCTTTCTCTCTCTTACACACACACACACACCCCTCTCCCCTTCCCTCCCTTGAACACTGTAAATGTTCCTTTCAGTAACCTGTTTCATTTCTACACCTCTCCGTCTGTTTACACTATGGTCTCATTCTTTTTAGAGGTCCTTTCACAGCTAACATTAGCATTAATGTCAGTGTCTCCAGTGGTCGCGCAACTGTCTGAAGTCCCTGGAATCCTTTAATGTCTGCTGATTATAACTTGAGAAAGACTTCATTACTTCTTACTGTCTTAACGTTTTCATAGTGAATTCATTTGGTGGGGCTTTCTTTATGCACGTTTCTGTAAGAATGGGCCTGGGCAGGTAACTATTTTCCTATCCTAGCTAACAAGAAGGCGGTTGGGTCCTGTGTCAGGATGCAAAGAAAGGCATGCCCTCTCCCTTGGATGAATTCTCAAAGTGCACGTGCCACTTCGATTTACCTTGGCTGAAATTCACTTTCTTGGTTATGTCTGGTTGCAAGTGAGACTAGCAAATACAGTCTCTATTCCAGATAGCCACGATCACACCTTAGATTTGGAACTCTAGTGTAAAAAGATAAGCCAATCTTTAGTTGCTTTTGTTTTCTTTCTTTTAACAGGGTTTTTCTGTGTAGCCCTGGCTGTCCTGGACTCACTTTGTAGACCAGGTTGGCCTCGAACTCACAGAGATCCACCTGCCCCTGCCTCCTGAGTGCTGGGATTAAAGGAGTATGCCATGACCACGCCTGGGCAGTTGTTTTGCTTGTAGCTGTGACAACATACTTGACAAGAGCAACTAAAGGAAAGGGTGTACTGTGGCTCAGGGTTTGAAGGTGTAGTCATGATGGCAGGAATGTGAGGCAACTGGTCCCATTGTGTCTGCTGCCAGGGAACAGAGCGTGACTGCTGGCTACTCTCTCCTTTTTATTCAGTCCAGAACAAGAGCAGTGAAATAATGCTGCTCACACAGGTAAGTCTTTCTGGAAGCACCCTCACAGGCATGCCAGCAGTTTGTCTTCCGGGTGATTCTAAAGTCCCTGAAGTTGATGATCAAGATTAACTATCACAAGGTGACAAGAGTCACTGTGGAAAGCTTTTCATCTGAGTATTTATACAGTTCACTGTATTTCAGTGTGGCACTGAGGGTTCACTCCAGCACTGAACACTGGCTTGCTTCCCAGTGTGGGTCCTGGGATCTAACTCAAGTCATCAGTCTTGGTAGCAGGTGTATTTCCCCAATAAGTGGATACGCCATCTTGCTCACTGTGTTTGAGGAAGGTCTTACTATGCAGCCCAAACTGGCCTCATTCTCAGGAGTCCTACTTCAGTTTCCTGAGGACATGCCTGTATTTTTTCTCCTTTACAAACTGACCAATAGAAACTGGCTAATGTTTAAAAGAAGTAGTCAAGAGTACAGAGTGAGGAGTACCCGGTGGAAGGATGTTGTGATGCCAGCTTGAAGTGTCTTCTTTTTGTTTTATGCTGAAATAGCATGAATGTGCTTAGAGATCACATCTATGCCACAGAAATAAAAGCACCGTGGCTGTGGAAATTGCTAGACGCTTGACGCTCAGTGTCCAAAGCAAGCATACTTCTACTTGTGTCCTCAGCCCATGGGCTGCATCCTTTGAAGCTATGAGCCATGCCTTCATTGTTCAGAAACCCCAGTGCTCACATGGAAGAGGAAACAGGAAGAGTCATCATCGTCTCAGGAAAGAGACAGTGCTCTGAGCAGCTAGTCATGCATTTTAAGTGTGCTTTATCTTAAGAGGAAAGCTTTAGCATCGACCACATTTTGATTTTTTTTTTTTTTTTCCTCCACAAATTAAGATAGCATATTGAAGCGTTCTCTCTTAGGTTCTATCAGTGAGACAAATAGGAGGGGGAAAAGAAAAATAAATGGGTGTGTAGGATGGGGGATTATTTAAGAATTCGAGATTAGGGAGAAATGGGGTAATTTGCTTCCTTTTGCATAAACAGTCACATAAATAGGTCTGTGAACTTTTCTCATCTACTCTAATTACTTCTTCCCATTTGTCACTCGCTGGTGCCAGGCAGCCTGCAATCCCCAGCCAAGCCTGACTTGTCTTACTTCCCTCAACCATAATTTTTCACTGAAGCATTTCCACCCCCTTCTGAGCATCTATTGGCTGGGACATTGCTTTACAAAATGTCCCTCTGCTTCGTGACTTGTTTTCATGGATGCAAGGCACAGGACTAGGGTCCAAAGGAGCGAGAGCTGTGAGTGTCACTCAGCTGTGCGTGGTGCCTAGTCACCCTTTAGCCCGAAAGTACCTTTATTGTGTATGTACAGATTTTGTACATGCATGCTGAAGACTTTCTGCACATGTGGAAAATTAGCCCTCTTATCTTACCAAGCTGTGTAGTTAGTTTGACCATGAACAAGACTGGCACATTTAGCTCTCCTGAAAGATAGGATCAAGCTAAAAAGTGGAATAAAGTAAAAGATTTAACAAATCAAATTGCAGTACATTTGAAGACGCATCTGGCTATTAGAGGACCTGGCCCAAGAAACTCTTAGTAGGGGTGGTCATAGCTCTAGATCCAGCACATTTGGCCCAGTGGCTCAGGGTGACGAGGCAGGCATAAGGCCGGGGTTCCTAAAAGAGAAGGCCTCCCCTTTGCCTGCTGCAGCAAGAATCCTATATGTCCTTGCTAGGACACAGAGCACCTCCTAGTGAGCTTCTGTCACTGAGGGCAGTGACTGGTGCTTGGCTGGAGTGGAGAAAAGCTAGTAAGCCCTTGAAGAACTAAGTTCCTCCTTTTTTTTTTAAAGGTTTATTTATTTATTTATTTATTATTATGTATATAGTGCTCTGTCTGCATGTACATCTGCAGGCCAGAAGAGGGCATGGGCATCAGATTACTTTATAGATGGTTGTGAGCCACCGTGTGATTGCTGGGAATTGAACTCAGGACCTCTGGAAGAACCTCTTAACCTCTAAGCCATCTTTCCAGCCCCTAAGTTTCTCTTTTAAAAACAAAACAAAACAAAAATGTAAAGCTTAAGTAATGGAATTCGTCCCAGCATGTTCATCTTGTAAATACATCGATAGAATAAAAAAACAAAACAAAACAAAAAACCAAAAAACCTAGCATCTTTGTGTTAAAAGAAAGTTGAGAAAGGATTTGTTTAAATCTCATTTATCCACTGAGAAATTTGAAGCCAAAAGATTTTCAGCTTCTACTCAGGATAATACCACCTTAGAGACAGAGTAAGTACTGCTCCCTATGCCCAGGTTACATGCAATACTGGATGCTGGACACACAGTCCAGCAATAAAAACTAACTAGTTTTTTTTTTTTTAAGCCAAAACCAATATTTCACTTTGGTAGATAGTTTAAAAAGCTAAACATGGGGCCGGGCGTGGTGGCGCATGCCTTTAATCCCAGCACTTGGGAGGCAGAGGCAGGTGGATCACTGTGAGTTCGAGGCCAGCCTGGTCTACAAAGTGAGTCCAGGACAGCCAAGGCTACACAGAGAAACCTTGTCTCAAAAAAAAAAAAAAAAAAAAAAAAAAAAAAAAAGCTAAACATGTCTTTACCATATCACCCAACAGTCCTTACCTATTTGCTGTAGAGACAATTTATAAAAATATATGCTTCTTCAGAAACCTGTATGTAGACATGTACAACAGCATTATTCATAATCACACAAAGTGTGTAGACTTTTCTGAACCATACTGCATTTAAGCACAAGCCAAGTATCCATCACTCTGTGGGTATGTGTTGATTCTGGTACACTCATACAATGAAAAGAGTGACCTATCTGTGTGTGCAATGAAGAGTCGGCAGTACTGTGGAGGTGTGTAGAGTCTCAGTTGTTACCCTGCATTCTGGCCAGCACTTGGTCTTTAATTTTACCCCTTCTAATACAACAAGTGTCTTTCTAAGGATCGCTGTTGATCAACATTTTATGTACTGACCAGTGTCATTTTCCTGTTCAAATCTTTGTTCACTTTGTTGTGTTATTTGTACCTTAGTGAGTTGTAAGAGTTGACTGGCTGATTGGCCCACGGTCTTGATGAAGCCTTGTTGCAGGATATTTGATTGCATTTTGGCAGCCTCCTCTCCCCTCCTGCCCCCCCCCCCCCCCCCGCCGCAGAAATTGTGTACTGGAAAAACCTGTTTCTAATTGTGGTGTGGCTCAGCCCTAGCACATATCTTTAATTTAAAAGCCTTCTGTAACCAGGATAAAATAAAGTCAACCATAGGTCAAGAGGCAGAACAAGCAACCACTTGACAGGAGTAAACATAGAAAAAAAAAAAAAAAAAAACAAAATCAAAAGCAGAGAGTAAGAAGAAATCCAGACCAGGAAGTACAAAGGCTAGACATTCAGTTTGAAGGTTTTTTGGTTTTGGGTTTTTTTTTGGGGGGGGGGGCTGGGTTTGTTGGTTTTTGTTTGTTTGTTTGTTTGTTTTCAAGACCGGGTTTCTCTTGTAGTCCTAGCTGTCCTGGACTTCCTTTGTAGACCAGATGTCAAACTCACAGACATCTGCCTGTCTTTGCCTCCAAGTGCTGGGATTAAAGGCGTGCACCACTATGCCCAGCCCTAAAGGCCTTTTTCTTTCTGGAACATCAGCTTGACAGAGTAAGAAGGTCAGCTGGGTTCTTTCTCTGCCTTTCTGAGTTAGTAGGCTTCCATCCCAGCATCTGTCTCCCGAGTCTTTATTGGTAAAATCAACCATTTGGGATTTTGTTAAAAACAGCAATACCTAGACTGGCCTAAACCACCACTGTGGCCCAAGCTTTTCAAGTTGGGATCCTCTCACTTCAGTCTCTCCAGTGCTTTGATTACAGTTGCCACCACACCAGGGACAGATATTTCCTTCTCTTTTTTTGTTAACATGTATTAACTACACATGATGACTTTCATCATGACATTTTCATACATGTACACACTGTTAGTTCAAGGCCAGGCATGCCTACATAGTGAGCTCAAGGTTGGTGTGGCAGCCCCATTAAAATACTGTGCCACAAAACCAAACCAGGAGCCAGTAGGCATGGCTCAGTGAGGAAAGGTACTTGCCCCGCAAGGCTGGCAACCTGAATTCTATCTCTGAAAGCCACAAAAGGAGAGAACCAATTCCATAATGTGTCACCTTGTGACGTTCACATGTGTGTCACAGCACATGCATTCTCCACACCCACCCACTCCATGTAATAATAATATAATAACGATAATGATAAACTGAATCAAAACAAAGCAACCTCACAATTCTGAACATAGCATCATATTGTTTAGTGATTCATCTCTTGATGGTTCTGATGATATTCAAGCTATTTATTGAATCTGGAGGAATGGGATCCTCCTACCCATCCCTGCCTTTCTCATCAAAGACAAAGAACAAGGAATTATTAGCACTGTTCTCTCCTTTTTAGATCCAGATCTCTAGTTTAGCCATCAGCTAGTCCCATTGCTTCTCAGGATGCCTTTGCCTTCTGCTTCTGAGGCCCTCTGTGAACGGCAAGCACACCCTCTGTTCTAGACAGGCGGTTCCAACTTTGGACTTGCTTTGATGCATTTGCTAATAAGTTCTCCAACTCTTTGTGTTTTGATTATATGCCACTTTTTCCTTTTTTAAAAAAAGATTTATTTATTTCATGGTATTCTGCCTGCATACCAGAAGAGGGCACCAGATCTCATTATAGATGGTTGTGAGCCACCATGTGGTTGCTAGGAATTGAACTCAGGACCTCTGGAAGAGCTCACAGTGCTCTTAACTGCTGAGCCATCTCTCTAGCTCTATATGCCACTTTTCAAAAACACTTTCTATACCTGCATCCAAGTCATACTTTTTCTTTTGCATTCCAAAGTTTTAAATTGTGCACAATGTGGTTCTTATTCCTGTCTTAGATTTCCAAAGAGATGAATTTCAAGTCTTTACATGTTCAAAATTTGTACTTTTAAGATTTTCTTGAAACTTTCCACGTGAATGAAAGATCGTCAGTATTTAGACCACTGAGTTTGTGTAAAAGCTCTACAGCTACTAACCCTCCCTTGCTAGCTCCCTTCCAACAGTTCCTGAGTCATAAGTCTGCCGGGTCTCATTACAGCAACTGCTCCCTAAACACACAGCCTTTCAGATGTTAAAAACATGAGATGGAAATGATATTCCACAATAATGAAGTATAAGCAACACACACACACACACACACACACACACACACACACACACACACACTGCTACAAGCAGTAAGAACCTCCTGGTTGTACTAGCCCATCACTGGAGAAATGGATTCCTTACGTCTACATCCTTTTCACTTTTAACTGTCTTTTCCACCCAGAATAAGACACAGCCCTCCTATTCAGACATTTGCCATCGACATACTTTTGTGTGAGTGGTGCTGAGGATGGAACCCACGGTCTAGTACATGCTAGGCAAGCACCCTACAATCCACTGTCCCAGGGGCTTTGTAAAGGCCAGCTCAGATTTTACATCTGGAAGAATCTGCGATTCTCTAGATGGGTCTCTAGATGGAACTCATCCGTTACAGCCTGTGCCTCACACAGGCAACTACTGCCTTTTTCACAGTCTATACCCAAAAGCCCATCAATCAACTGCTCGAATACACTGTGTCTGCAGGCTGATAGGCACGTCCCACACCCTGAGAGTGTGCTTACACGGCAGGCTCAGTATTCACTTAGTAACACTCCCTGGACTGCCCAGACAAGCAGACCATGGCCTCTGCTTCTGCCTCTCTTGCTGGTGGTTTATAGTTCATCCTTCTGCAGCAGTTTCTTCTTCCTACTGGACCTATGCGGCTTGAATCAAACACCCTTCAAAATCAATAAACTGCCAGGTACGCCTGGCTCTGAGCCCCCTTTTGTTCCCATAACATTTTTTTTTTTTTGCATGTAAGTGGAAATTATATTTATTTTAACAGACGATCTGTTTACATTTCTTGCCTTGATAGGGCCTGTCTCTGGAGACAGAGCTATTTCTGGTTGCTATTTTTTGAGGAAACTGCCATTTCTTTTGAGGTCACAGAAGTCTTATTATTTTGGTAAGCTGCTAAGAGTCACCTAGGACATCAAGTTGTAAAATCCATTGTTTACGTAAAACTCTGGAAATGGCTTACAAGATATAATTAACTGCCTAGGGCAAACAATCAAACACAAATAGATCTTTTCTGAAAAAAAAAATAACATATTGTTGGACCATATGAAAAAATTTCATTTTAGTAATGACTAGAAAATTCTGGAATAAGAAAGCAGCTAGCTATAGAACACAGCTAGCTATAGAACACAAATCATTCAAGAAATTCAACCCAAAGTCAGCTTCAAGGTGATGTGTTGACCAGGCAAGACGACTCACACCAGAAACAGAATGGAGATGCCTACCACCATCACCACCCCAACCCAAACCGCTGCACATGCATTCAAACACAACTACACATGATGGAAATGAAGTCTGAAAAAAAAAAAAATGAGCTACAAAGACACACTCCTAGAAATTTCATAAAACCCAACAGGATAAATGAAATTGTGAAGTAGGTTTAACAAGGAGGGGTATGTGTTTTACATATGTAGGAAAAGATTCCAATTCAGTAACAATAAAAACAGAACCCAAAACCCAAAAAACCAGTATATTTAGGGCTGGGGAGATAGAAGGGGGAGGGGGCAGAGGCATTTGCTGTGCAAGCATGAGGACCTGAGTTCAGATCTTCAGCACCCTGTAAAAATTTGGGTGTAGCTGTGCCCCGTAAGAAGAGCAGAGACAAAGAATTGCTGGGGCTTCTGGCTGCCAGCCTAGCTCCAGGTTCAGTGACAGACCCTATCCAAGGGCTAAGGGGGAAAGCGATAGAGCACACACAACCCCTGTACACACAGGTGAGCAAACATCACACACACACACACACACACACACACACACACACACACACACATGGAAACAAATAACTAAGTTTATAACAAAGTGAAAGGTCTAAAGTTTATAGAACATGCAATGTCTGGCATGCTCTGGAGTCCTGGGTTGAGAAGCAAGACAAGGAAGGAAGAGACAGAAGTACTGGCCGAAGCCCCACAAGCCACACAGTGCGGAGCTGGGTTGTGACCAGACCTGCAGGGGGTGGTGCTTACAAATACACACAAGAGCGGGAAACCATTGCAATCCTGTTGACATACCATGTTTTCACTTTTCAGCCAGGAAAACACAGTTTTGATGCTGACCCGGAAGTGGTGTGTGGAAGGGGAGCAACTGGCGGGAGGCAGCGACAGGCTCAGGGCCACAGTTCTAACTATCCCTTCAAGAAACCAAAATACAGGGCTTGTTAAAAATATTTCTAAAAATACTTGAAAGGCACATTGAGAACATTTCCTAGTTTAGAGTGAAAATATGTAAAAACAAAATCCTTGGACTTTGTCACATGCAGGTTCTTGTTCATTAGAACGTGAACAGTTTTAGATTTGTTTTTAAAACAGGGTCTCATGTAGCCCAATCTGGCCTCAAACTCACTACATAGCAGAGGATGAACCTCTGAGCCTCCTGTCTCTGCCTCCAGAGTGCCGGAATCAAAACTGGGTGTCACCATGCTCCGTAGTTCTAGAAACTGATAGGAAAATATCTGTGACAAAGCAACATGTCACACACCGTTTATACAAAAAATAAAAAAGGAATGCTAGCCACATAAAATGTCAATATTAACACTGTTTATCCAAGAAATAAAAAGGGGAATGTTAGTGGTATTATGTATATAAGCCCACAGACTGTCTCCAAGGACGCACAAGAAACCAAACAATGAAGTTGTTCTGGGAACCAGAGAAAGAGTAGGAGAGAATACACGTGCGTATATGTAAGTATACATATATATGTATATATTTAAAGATTTATTTACTTTCATATTATATGCACGAGTGCTTTGCCTGCATTTATGACTGTACACTGTGTGCATACCTGGTAGCTACAGAAGAGTTTGGATTCCCTGGAACCGGAGTTACAGTCTGATGTGGGTGATGGAAACTGAACTCAGGTCCTCTGCAAGAGTACCACCTATTCTCCACACTAAGCTATCTCTCCAGCCTCAAGGGAATTAGTCTGCTTTTTGTTTTGTTTTTTTGAGGTTTGAGATAGGGGTTTATATTGCCTAGGCTGGACTAAAAATGACTGTGTAGCTCGGGATGACCTTGAATAAGCCTCCTGCCTTCACCTTTGGAATTCTGGGGTTACACTGTGCTACCACACCAGTCCAAGACAGAACCTTTTGACTTTTTGTTACTGCTTATCATTTTTACACATTCAGTTTGCTTTCAAAAATAAAACTAAACAAGACAATGTGGATGTTTCATGAACAAAACAAAACAAAACAAAAATGTGCACAACAGGAAGTCTCAGCATAATCATTAGGGAAATGCAAATCAAAAGTACCAGATATAAGACGGCTATGACTAAAACAACAGCTTAGCTATTAACCAGTACGTTAAGAAATCAGAAGCTTTGTGCATTACTGGTGAGATTATAAAATGGTGCAGGTACAGCAACTATGGAACATACTATGAAGGCTCCTAAAAAATTAAATTCAAAATTCTTGGTAATTTAACAGTTTCATTTCTGAGTACATACTGAAAACAAAAACAAAATACAAGCAAACTGTTAAACAAGGCCTTGAACAGGTACTTGTACTCACAGGATCTGAAACAGGCAAAAGGTCTGATTAAATAGAATGTTGTCTATACCACAGACCATTACTCAACCTTTAAGGGGAATTCTGACAACATGAATGAATATTGTAAACGTCGCTAAGTGAAATAAGCCAGTCAGAAAGTGCGCACTGTACGACTGCTGATGAGGCACCTAGAGCAGCCAGGTTCACAGGGACAACCAGAGGCTGAGGGGAGTGGGAAGTAAGTAAGATTTAATGTGCACAATCTAAGAACATTCTAGAAATGTAAGGTCATAGTTGCATAAAATGTGAATGTACTTAATGCCATAGAATTGTTTGCTTAAAAGTGGTTAAATGGTGGCCAGGTGGTGGCGCATGCCTTTAATCCTAGCACTGGGGAGGCAGAGGCAGGCGGACCTCTGTGAGTTCGAGGCCAGCCTGGTCCACAAAGTGAGTCCAGAACAGCCAAGGCTACACAGAGAAACCCTGTCTCGAAAAAAAACCAAAAAAACCCAAAAACAAACAAACAAACAAACAAAAAGTGGTTAAATGGTACATTTAACATTGTGTATGTTTTGTCACATCTTAGACAACAATGCGCAAAGTGGAGTTAGACATGCTAATTAAAATATTCCCACAGCTGAGCATAGTGGCAAAGGCAGTCAGACATAAAAGACTACACAGTATACGAATCAATTCATATGAAAAGACTAGAAAGAGTATGTCTCCAGTGACAAAGAGTACATTAGAGGCTGTACTGCCCAGTAGGTTGACTGATAAGAGACATAGATCTTTTTGGAGAAATGAATGGTGATGATAGTCGAATAACTCTGTAAATTTATTAAAAAAAAAAACAAAACAAACCAGTATGTTTGACTCTCAAATGCATGTGTTTCATGATATATAATACATCAATAAAGCTGTTTAAAATATAAAAAATGGTAAATATTATAAAGGCCTTTGTTAAAGTTATCACTTTATATCCCTATTTCTACATATTGGAATAAATGTGGGCAGGAAGCCTTAACTAGAAGGCAAAACCATGCCACCTTAGCGCCTCTCCTACTGTTGGGCACATGCCCTACAAAGCAACTTAAGGTAGAACAACTTATTTTGGCCACTGTTCAAGGTACAATCCATTATGGCAGGGAATTTATGGCAACAAGAGTTTAAAGTAGCTGTCATACTGTACGACAATCAGGAATACAAAGAAACTCTATCTCAAAAAACCAAACTAAGCCAAAACATGAAAACAAACAAACCAAAACCAAAACAACAACAACAACAAACAAAGCCTTGTCCTCCTCACATCTAATGCTGACCTCTCAAGCCCCATCTTAGGGGGAGGCAGCCTGCATACAAGAATAAAAAAGCTTGCTTAATTAATTTGGCCATGATGATTTGGGTCAGTGGTCTTTCTCCTCCTATCTCTGGGGTTAACAATCTTCCAGGTGATTCTTGACTCTATCAAGCTGACAACAGATATTAATCATCACATATGACTTATTTTAATGAAAAAGGAACATACAGAGAAACCGTACTTAGAAAAAGACAGTATCAGCTGGGCGGTGGTGGCACATGCCTTTAATCCGAGCACTTGGGAGGCAGAGGCAGAGGCAGGTGGATCCCTGTGAGTTCGAGGCCAGGCTGGTCTACAATATGAGTCCAGGACAGCCAAGGTTAACACAGAGAAACCCTGTCTCGAAACCCCCCCCCCCAAAAAAACCCCACCAAAACCAACCAAACAAACAAACAAACAAAAAAGAAAGAAAGAAAGCAAAAAAGAAAGAAAGAAAGAGACGGTATCTATTTAAGTCCCAAGTCTGAGATTTTGATTACGTCAGACATTTTGTTATGAACTTTCTCCGGCTGTACTACAGGAATCAGCACACACACCACTGAGGCACCAATCTCAGCGAGGTACTGATGGTTTACTGAACGCCTTTTTCAAGCTGAACGAGATCAGGGCCACAGGAAGGACTCGGGAGCCTAATTGTGACATCGGCCTGCTTTCAGGCAATCCTTTTATAGAGAAACAAAATACAAAAGGCAAATGTAAAAGATATAGGGAGGGCAGTATTACATTTTTGGCTAACTCGACAAAGTATTACCAGCTAACCTTTGAGCTGATTGGTCACAAGTGAGGTGAGTTAGGTAGTGGTTAGGGTCTTTCAGAGTACATCCAAAGTGTAGCCAAATGTGTAGATAACTAGAGTGCAGCCAGAGGGTAGCCAAGTCTGTAGATAAGAAAGTATGAATTATGACATCACTGAATCATCTAGTGTAGGTTAACTTGACCCTTTGGCAGGGAATGCTAGTGTCCTCTATGAATAACTGCTTCTTGGAAAAGTTAAAAAAATTTGAACTTAATTCTACCTTATAAACAAAATGGAAGCTGAATACAGAAATGGCTGCAGCTATATCAAAAAGAGCAGGTCTCAACACTCCATCCCTTTATAAACATGAATGATTTATAAAAAGTCAGCTACCTTAAGAGCAAAAGGGGGCACGAATTTCAGTTTGTACCGAAGAGATGTCTTTGTGAACATCATCTGCCCAACTATCCATCTTGGCGGAAGCTAAAGTTCACTTATAGTTGTGCTTTCAATAAACTTAAACTTTTTAGATCTTTAAGGCTGGACATACAGCAAATATGGAGTAATTTAAACTTGCTTTTCTCACAACAAATTCTTGACACTGCTCAATGATTGGTTCTTCTCTTACAAGTTTCCTCTAGAGGCTGGAGAGCTGGCTTAGCAGCTGAGAGCACTTGCTCTTGCTGACGGCTAGGGCTCTAGTCTCCAAGCACACTCTAACTCCAGTTCCAGCGGATCTGATGCCCTCATTGGGGCATTGGGGATCTGACCTCACTGGGCATGACAAATTCACCTGGTACACAGACATACATGATGCATACACATAAAATTTAATTTAAAAACCTAAAACAAAACAAAACCCCCTTTCTCTAGTCTCTTTCTTGTTTTTTGTGTCCCTGTCTTACTTTTCCTCAGAACCTTTGACTAGTATCTACCCTCTTTGTAGTCCTACCGAGTATGCCAGCTCTTGGCTTCTAGCTGGGCCTTGTCTGGAGGTCTGCAGGATCCTTGCTGCTCACTTCTGTTGCCAACCTGCTTGATTCCATAATCCCATTCACTTAATGCCTCATGTTCATACACTGGCATTTTCAAAACAACAGTAGGGATCTTTTGAAAAGGTTCTTTAAAGATTGCTTATGGTTATGTGTTATAATATAAATGTTTATGTAAAAATATTTTAACAAAAATAAGATTGCTTATGGTACCACACTATTTATTGATTTGTTTGTTTGTTTATTATAATGGCGGTGGAGGGCAGTCTTACTAAATATCTCTGCCTGGCCTGGAACTCACTAAGTAGATCAGGATGGCCTTGACTTTGCAGGACAGTCAAGGCTACACAGAGAAACCCTGTCTTCAAAAAAAAAAAAAAAAATGTTGGCATTCTTTAAGGATGGGCATGGTGGTGCACACCTTAAATCCCAGCACTTGGGAGGCAGAGGGCAGGTAGATTGCTGTGAGTTCGAGGCCAGCCTGGTCTACAAAGGGAGTCTAGGACAGTCAAAGCTACATAGAGAAACCCTGTCTCGAAAAACCAAAAAAGAAAGAAAGAGAGAAAGAAAGAAAGCTTTTAAGGAGGCATATTATTGGCTACAAGTAAAACTAAAATCTCTACTATTTTATTACAAGAATACTTAACCCAGTGATCAATATATCTAAACCATGGCACTCACTCTAACACTGTCTGAATGCTATAGTAAACCCAGCAAGGTATATTTTCATAAAGGCAGGAAATGTATCTGGTTTGCTCTCTGCAATATACCAGACCTGTGAGTAATGCCTAGTACAAAAGAGGTGTTCAAGAATATTTGCTAAGTGTCTGAAGGAGTGAAGATGGAGACATGAGGGATGCTTTATCTGTGGATCTTTGCTGATACTCAGTAAGCGAGGAACACATTTCCCACCTGAGTTTGGAGGCCAGACTGTACCCTCCCTGCTGTGAGCTGTCGAAAATACACTGCAGACAGGAGAAAATGGTAAAGGGCTATGGGTACTCAGGGGAAGCCACTTGGCACAAGTGTCACTGTTAGAGGAGTCACCTCTATTGGAGCAGCACTGGCTTAACCCAGGAGCCACAGTTAGAGGTGCCACCCAACCCCATTCAACTATTGCTTCCTGGAAAAAAAGTCGGCCAGCTATATAGTTTTTGCCTTGCTAACTACAAAAGAAAGATCAAATCTCAGAGAAACAGTTTAGGATTCCGAAATGCAAAATGTCCACTTTTATCACAGGGAACTACTGCACAAGGTGTGCTGCATGGCTATATGCCACATAGGCCTTTTTTGGAGCTTGAGAAAATTAAGAAAGGAAGGCATCTGCCTATCTTCCTGGGGCTGTGATAAAGTCCCGGTTTCAAAAGGCGTGATGTGACATTACATGAGAGGGACACAGGAGGGCGCACTAATCAACCAGAGAGGAAAAACAGAACCGCCTGAAATCAGGTTGACATTTTAACAGTCAAACTGCGACACAGGCAGCACATTCTGGTGAGGTTTTGAAGGACTAGCATCTATAGAAAAAGATGTTCTGTTCCTCATTCAACACCAAGAAAGCCAAAAGAATCTGTCAGTCTGTCAAGGAGAAGCCAGCACTTTCGCATACCAGGCGAGGACCAACCACACCCTAATCTCTAATGATTTGCTAGATGACCTTGGGGCACGATCTGCTGTTTTAAACAAAGACCATCTATATAATCTACAACTGCACCTGAGTACTATTTTCCACTTGTTTCCCCAGAGTACTGGTGTGTTAAGTTTGAACAGGTAAAATACGAAACTGTTTTGCAGCCTAGACCTTTGATGCAGCCTGTGGCCTTTCCAAGTTTTAAGTTTGTAAGTACCACAGTAGTATACGGTTCCTCTCCTGAGACCCAGTAAGCACGGTATGGTGGAGCTCAAGATGACTTTCCTTGCAGTCCTTTAAGGAGAGAGTGACAGCAATTGTCAGGAGCCATAGTGGGTGCAGAGGCAAGGTACCTTACTCAACAGGAGTACCATTAATCCCAAAGTACCATTCAGGTTTGTGTCTCAGCAAAATTATACATAATTCCGTGCATAGCTCTTTGGGGTCAAACATAAAACTTTGAATGTTAAGGGTATACCGTGGCTGCATAATAAACATCCGTGCAAAGATTCCGGCAGCCAGTGGAACTAGCTCAGAAAGATCCTGCCGGCATCCTGCATACTAGTCCCTTCACTTACTTGACCGACTAGATCCCTGGCCATTGTGCTTCCAGCTCACCTGCTGTTAGTCAGTGTGCTTCGTGCATTTTATGGCTCAGGACTTTAGTGACTTCTACTTCTCATCGTTAGCTGAACTGACCACTAGGGCGTGCCTGATCAGGCTCATGTGCTCTGAAATGTGCCAGTTTAGAAGATAGATTTCCAATTTTCTTATCTCCTCTAAAATAACTAAAATTGGAAATACCAACAGATTTATTTTGTTAAACAGAGCTGTGAGAATAATGTATATTATGATTATAAATATAGGCAGTTGTTAAATCCCTTGAGTTAGTATCTTAAGAACTCCTCACACATTATGATGATATTCAATGTCTTTTTGTTTTGTTTTGTTTGTTTTTTGGTTTTTCAAGACAGGGTTTCTCTGTGTAGTTTTGGCTGTATTGGACTCCTTTTGTAGCCGGGCTGACCTTGAACTCACAAAGATCCACCTGCCTCTGTCTCCCAGGTACTGGGATTAAAGGCGTGCACCACCATGCCCAGCGGCATTCAATGTCTTGAGCGTGAAAAGCCATCAACAAAGTGACGTGCAGGGAACTGGAGAGGTGGCTCAGTGGTTAAGAGCATTGCTGCTTTTCCAGAGGATCTGACCTGGGTTTGACTCCCAGCACTCACAGTTGTCTGTAACCCCAGTTCCTGGAGATTTGGCATGCTCTTTGTGCTGCCTGGGTACCAGGCATGCACATGTTGCAGGGATGTGTATGGGGGCAAAACACCCATACATGCAAAATACTAAAATACACTTTAAAATAGAAACTGGAGTGTAAGGGGCTGGAGGGATGGTTCAGTGGTTAGAGCATTTGTTGCTCTTGAGAAGGGCTGTGGTTTGGTTCCCAGTACCCACATGGGGTGGCTTATAACTCCAGTTCCAGAGGATCCAACATTATCTCCTGGCCTCCTTGGGCTTCTGCATATACATGGTACACACACAGATAAGCAGGCACTCACTCACATACATAAATACAAGTAAATACTTATATTAAAAAAAAGTGAAGTGACAAGTTAGAAAACTTACATCCTATAAAAGAAACTGTTTAAACATGCGAAAAACAAAAAGCTAACTAACGTGAAGAGTTAGCTGCGGTCCCAGTAAAGCTGGACAGTTAGGCAGATGATGGTCATAATACAAAGTATGAAACTAGTGCCCCCTTTAGCTTTAGAGGTAACTAATTTTTAAAAAATCATTCATGTTTACAAAGGGATGGAGTGTTGAGACCTGCACTTTTTGATATAGCTGCAGTCATTTCTGTATTCAGCTTTCATTTTGTTTATCAAGTTGACTTAGTTGTGCTTTTAATAATCTTAAACTTTTCAGAGATCACTCTGCCTCTGCAGGGATAGGACCATGGATACGTGCTACTATGCTCAACACCAATAATCATCTTCAAGGCTGTAACCTCGGTCTGCACGCCTCTAAGAGTTGATCTAGCCCTGTGCTGCCGTTGTGCAGGTACTTCTGACTCAGCCCTCACTAAGCAGCGGACATGGACTCAGACCCTGATTTATCACTTTGAATCTGTTTAACTTGGAGTCTCTTCCCCCACTTCCCCAGAGGCCTGCTCGACACAGTGAGTTCCGAGACAGCCAGGGCTACATAGTGAGACCCTGTCTCAAAACAAAACAAAACTAAAGACAAAACCAAACCAAACCAAAAAGCAACACCCATCATGACCAAAAGGAAGGAAAGGGTTCAACTGGATTATATATTCTCATTAGCCTGTCACGGAAGGAAACCAGTGCAGGAATTAAAACAGGAGCCGGGAGGCAGGAACTGAAACAGAGGCTATGGAGGAACACTATTTACTACTTGCTCCCCACTGCTTGCTGAGCTTGCCTCCTTATCAGCTTCAGGAACATAGCACCACAAATGGTGGGCTGTGCCCATCCATAACAATCATCAATCAAAACAAACAAACAAACAACAACAACAACAAAAAACGCCCTACAGATTTAATATCGCCATTTTCTCATTCGAGGCTCCTCTTCCCAGATAACTAACTCTAGCTTTGCATCAAGCTGATGAAACAAACAACACGAACCAACCAGGACAGGAGGTCTCATTGCTTTCCAAGTGCCAGTGAAACAAACCACTACAAAAGTATATTAGCAGAGCTATTCGAGGAATTTTCATTAAGGGAGAGGAACCAATGAGATGTAGCTATATCTTATGTGCTGTGTTGTGGAAAAGCGCTGTGCAAAGTCTCATCTCAAAGACAAGGTCATTCAGAAACATGGACATGTGTCACAATAGATCTCATTACCCCCATGCTGAAGGGCAAACCCAATGCATTGTGCATCCTAAGCAAGCATGCTGCCACTGACCTACATAGATGCCTGGCTCATGCGTGTGTGTGTGTGTGTGTGTGTGTGTGTGTGTGTGTGTGTGTGTGTGTATCACAGCCAACCTCACATTCCAAAAGCAGTACGCAAAGTTAAAACCTAAGGACCTGAGAAAATTTACTCAAACCCTTTGTTAAGCACAGCATACAAGTTTAACCTACTGAGAATGTATTTTTGAAAATGCTTTGGTATGTGGACTGTAATTACTGGATTAATCATGGGATCTACAGCTGGTTTGAAAGTGAGGCGGGGGAGTGTTAATTAGAACACTTCCTGTTCTTGGTGTCAGCTTTTGATTCTGAAAGGAAAAGGCTGATTTTTCATTTGTTCCTTCCCCATTTTAACTCCTGTTTATGAGCCAAGCAAGAGGATTTTATGAGTAAACAAACAAACAAATACATAAACTCTGATATTGCCAAAAGGAAGCTGATCTGAGGCCTCTCAGGCAAGTGGATTTCTGTGAGTTCAAGACCAGCCTGGCCTATAAAGAGAGGTCCAGGTCAGCCAGGGCTACCAGAGAAATCTGTCTTGAAAAAACAAAACAAACAAACAAACAAACTTACTGGAATAAACGTTTGCATATTACTTCCTTCTTAAACAGAACCTACCAAAACGCTTCACTCTTTATTGAGGACATTTCTCTCCATGTAGCAATTATGAAAGTTCTACAATAAGTTGGTAGTTAGAATACGGGGTATAAGAGGTTGAGAATAGCAGGGTGCGGTGGCCTACCCCTGTAATCACAGCACTCGGGAGGCAGAGTTAGACGGGTCTTTGTGAGTTCGAGGCCAGTCTGGTCTACAAAGAGGGTCCAGGACAGCCAAGACTATTCAGAGAAACCCTGCTTTGAAAAAACAAAACAAGCAAACAACAAAACAAAACAAATGAAAAAAAAAAAAAAAAAAAAAAAAAGAGGCTGAGAACAGGCCCTTCGTCCCTGCTTTCAATTCTCATTATTCTATTACTTATTCCATCAAGTTGTGTAAAATGGCGCAAAGCAAGAATCTGAGAAGTCCGCCTGTGAGCCAAGCGTTTTGAGTTGTGCCACACAGTGACTCCTCCAGGAGGCATGAATCATCTTGAGTCATTTATTACACGCGGGCCCTACACTGGAATGCTTCAACGCTGCTTTAGCTAACTCCTTCAAGAACACTCTCTAGTAACGTTTTTTCCTAATTCGAGAGGCAGGAGTAACGGGATATGTAATGAGTGGATGGAAGAACTTCTAATAGATTCTACTTTCTGTTCAGATCGAAATTCGGCTTTGCAACACCAGGCGGGAGTCTGCACAGGTGCTCATTAAGTGGAAAGAGGCTGGTTACCTATTATAACTTCCAGGTGGAAGCTAAGAGACATGACCAAGTTTTGAAGCCTATCCATAACTCGAAGGTGAAGCAATGTAACATTCAACTTCATGTTTGGCCAAAGGGACCTCACAAACAGTGATGAAGACCTCTTGACAGATGCAGGGTGTGTGGGATGTGTGCAAGAGGGAATTCAAATCCAAATCGCAAAACCCACCTTGCCACAGTCTACCTCATTTTAATGCTGACTTCCCCCTGTGACAAGTGATGGTGGAGGCGACAGAGTCCAAAGGGATACAACATTACTTTTGCCCTCTGACTTAGTAGCGGAAACTCACCAGTTTCATATCGGACTTTTGCTTGTTCAATATCAGTGTCTTCACTTCTCAAGGCAAGGAAGGGTCTTCCGGTTCAATCTCCGTAGCCGAGAGCATCGCGGGACTTGGAGTCTTCCCGTCTCACGCACTTTCCGGAGCATCACGGGACATGCAGTTTTACTGCAGGCATCATGGGAACTGTGGGCGCCTTTCCTTTTCCTCCCTTTTCTCTCTAAACACCTCCTTCCGTCCGCTCAAATTAATCGCCGCCGCCAATTCATCATTCCTTTCCATCCCAGCATGATATCATGTCCCTCATCTGGGTCTGGCATCCATGGTATTCTGGGAGATGTAGTCCGCACCGCTTCAGCTCCCGGCTGCCCTCCTCCCTGTGGGAAGGCGTGTAGTCGCAGTGCCTCCTGGAAGTTGTAGTTCCCTAGGGTTTCATACACTCAGCTCTGCGCTTTTCCTCTAGGGAACCGGAAACTACAACTCCCAGGGATGCCCAGCGGCAGCAGGTGGGAGCCGGGCTGTTGCTATCAATATGGCGGTTGTCAGCCAGACAAAGACAGTCAGTCTGGTGTGATTGAGGCAAGGGAGGTTTTCAGGGGGAGACTGGGAGATAAGGGCCTCCCCTCCCCCCTCGGCTCTTCCTGCGCGGGCCTGGAGCCCTCCTCAGCCCCTCCCGCAGGGCGCCCCGCGGTGAAGATCCCCTCCCCCCCCTCCCGCCTTCCTCCTCCCTCCCTCAGCCTTGCGCTGGGACGCTGGGGAGGGGGCTGAACCCGGTGCAGAGAACTCGGCTGGGTTTCTGAGGTGAGTGGGGTCGTTTGCAAACCGGACTACCTCAAGTCTCTTTCCTCACTTCTCTCATTACTTTAAGGGAAAAAAAATGTTTTGGAGGGATTGGAGCGGGAGAGAAAGTGAGTAGGCGCCACAGATGGATGTCTGGAGTGGCTAGGTTGAGCATGGGGGGGTGGATCAAGTGGGGGGACTTCCAAAGGGGTGGCCGTGCGCGGGCTGTGGGGTGGGGCAGTTTTTAAGGGGCGGGTGTGGAGAAGCGTCGACGGCTCCCTAACTTCTTAGGTCTCCAGGACCGGCGGAAGGTTTGAATTCTGGAGGTGGGGTCTTTCCTTGCTTAGGAGTTTTGAGAAACTGTGAGGTGGTTTCGAGGTGTGCTGGTGTGTTTGGGGGAGCGTCTCGCTGTGTTTTAAACTGTGACGTGTACTTGGGTGCTGGGCTCGTCTTGAAGGAATGTCTGTAGATGGTAAGTTACATAGCCCCAGTCAGAGATAAGCGGCCTGGGCTTGGGCAGCATGCTTGAGTCCCGGGCAGGACTTCTGGTCTGTGGACCTTGTGCAGGGTTTTTTTTTTGGGGGGGGGGGGGCTCAGCAACTCGTTCGTGTCTGGCGTCCAGTTCACACTCGGTGTCCTCCTCTGGGCCAGTCTCCACCCCAAACTCCTTGCCTCCTCAAGTCGGCAGCTAAAGGTGGGAAAGGAAAAGTGTCTCTTAATATTTTATTCCGGAACCGTGTTTTGGTTACACTGTTGGGGCTACTTTGAAAGAAGTCCTCCGCCCACGTTCACCCCGAAACAGTAAGTAGAGGTATCTTGTCATCTTCATGCTCCGTGGCTTGCCAGTTATTTAAAATTTCGGGAACGTGGGGTTGGGAGTCTCGGTGCTAAATGCCTTACGCATCTATGTCTGCTAATGAGAGGCAATGTCTGCTGTGTGCCCCTAGGTAGATAGGGCGACTTATTTTCGTAGTTCAAAAAACTGTTGGGAATTA
Organism: Acomys russatus; assembly: GCF_903995435.1. NCBI lineage: Eukaryota > Metazoa > Chordata > Mammalia > Rodentia > Muridae > Acomys > Acomys russatus. Next base: position 7,873,803 of record NC_067154.1, on the reverse strand, counting down.
TTTGCGAGGAAGAGGGTTGGCGGTGCGCTGAAAGGCGCTACATGTTTTTTCTTCTTCTACCCCACCCTGTTCTGTCTCACATTTGCCTGAAAACTGGTATGGAAGAGTGAGGAAGCACTGGGTGAGTGAAGCAAAGAATACACTTAGCAGTAAAAATACCCGCTGTGTAAAGTTGAATGATAAAAGTGATTGCTATTTTTATTTTTGTCTGAAGCTTAAAAAAAAAAAAAAACAACAAAAAGCTTCTTGTGTTATATAGGGTATAGTCACGTGCTCCTTTTTCTGGGGACCTGCAGATAATAGAAATCTTTGCCTCTCTTTTCCTATCTTTCTTTGCTTCCTCCCTCCCCCACACCCTTCCTTCCTTCCTTGGCACAGAACATTTCTCTTCCCGATGGACATACTACCTCCTGTGCATTTTTGCTTAGTTTGTGCTAATACGGGCTGTGTTGTTTGTGGTTTCACTAGAAAATGCCGTCGTTAAGTAAAAAGGACCCGAATTTGTTTTTATTTTGCATTTCTGCCACAAGTAATGATCCCATCAGGTTTGCAGTGCTTTGCATTAAACTTATTAAAACTGCACAGCTAAGTTGCTAGATCTGGTTGGGTTATGCTTAGAAGTCAAGTTTGGGAAATTTGATTTTATTTTTCAATTTTCAATTAGGGTTGGAATGAACGTCTCTTGTTTCTCACAGTCTTGAATATTTAATGACATTACACCAGGAGAATTTAAGATCATATATTTTCTACTCCCTCAGTCCAGAATACAACTTCTTCAACCACTCTCTGTGATCATTTTGTGGTATCACAGATTTTTAAATAACTAAAAGAGTAGTGGGCATCATTTCTATTTTGACTTGAAATTTTAATGTATTTACATGTTTGCTCAGAATATATTAGTTCTTAAATGTTTCCTCTATCAGCAATGGGCTTTTAAATTCCATAGCACCTGAAAGTCACATAGATACACTGAGATTTTATAGTAAGTTTAGTCTTTGATTTGAAATTTTTGCTGTTGATTATTCCCATTGATAAGGGGCTGTTTGCATGCATTCTGCATTTAAACATTCTGCATTTAATTTGACCTGAGGAGAATTTTGTATACCAGATGTGCTGTTCCAAACCAATCCGTTGGTTTCCTGAAAACTGGAATTTTCAGAATTACTTGCTTGAAGCTTTATCTTAACCTGAAACATTAATTTTTAAAAACTGCAAGAAAATTTCATATAACAACATAATAATTGTTTACTTGTGTTTATCTTAAGTCTAGTAGTTAGGGAATTTTTAAATGTTTAATAATCATTTTAGATATAACAAACTAAGATACGCCAAGATACTACCCTTTCCTTGAATCTTCTTTTTGTTTCTTTTCATCAATGGAAATACGAAGTTACTTATGAGGAAAGCATTCGTTAAACTTTTTTTGACTAGTGTTCTGGTAAAAATGACTCCATGGACACCAAATATTCCTTGCATTCACTGGGCTGGTTCTGTTGCATTTTGAGCGCTGGGGCATTAAAATGATGTAAAGCTTTTACTGCAGGCTAAAGCATAAAACATTCTCAGCATGTGGAAGTCATATGGCTTATGAAAAAAATAGAGAACGAGGGCATTGGTGCCTATTCAGCTTAAAATTTTATCCTATAACTGTAAAGACATATTTATTTTAATCTGATCATTTCTTTAAAAAAAAAAACAAAAACAAAAAACAACTGGCCTTTGTTTTACGGGAAGTTGAAAATGCAAGCTGTTTTTAACCAATCTGCTGCTAGTTTGTGCACTGCATATACACAAATGTGTTTAGTTACCAAAGTGCATCAAGGAAAGGAGCCCTTAGCAGTGTGTTGAATGCCTTTCCAGAGGCTTCATTTGCACAGCTGGGTGCATCTCTGCTTCTAGCCCAAGTAGAAATTTAATATCTCTGTTTTCTAAGTTATTTCACATACTGTAACAAAGATCTCATTCTTCTATTCTTGCAATTTTATACTGAGGGTTGATGTGTTTTGCTTGCTTCATTGTATATTGTATACTCATTTGTCCAAGTCTCCTTTGTGTCATGTTAGTTCTGTCTCTAGTTCCAAAGTTCAGTTGGATACCTTGTTTCTATCAAAAGCTGGTTTATTGTTGGGATCATCTATTGCAGCTTTTCTATTGTTTTTGTATTCTGCTCTTTAAACGTGGGTTATTTCTCTTAGAAATTGCACATTTATTACAGAATATTATTTTTCATAAATAGGAGTTGGTGTACTTTTCACCTTTCTAAAATGGTGAACACATATAGATTAGTTTTAAAAGCACCCAGTAAAAACGTGCTTGGGTTTGTTCACAGGTCCCTGCTCTACGTAGATATTTTGGCTTTCAGAATCTTACTGTTCTGTCCTTTGGCTAGATTTTTTCTGTTAACTACTGATTTTTCTTCTTCTTTTCAATTTTGTACAACTTTATACAAGGCTGTTATGAATAGAAAATGGAGCGTGTTTAGAGTGTTATATATATGCATATTCATATATGTACTCAAATATATAAAGTGTGTGTGTTTGTGTGTATCAGACCTACAGCCGTAAAACCAGTCTGACTCACACATAGCAGAGACTCAGAGTAGCCACTAGTCATGCTGTCCACATTATAGGAACGTTGAGGCTCCCTTATCACTGTAAAGCATCATCTTAACCTAGTCTGCCAAACTCCAGTTCTTTCAAATGGGAGCCTCTCAGTCTGCCATTTTCCCTCAGCTGGTACTAAATAATTAGTATGTGACTCAGATTCCTAGACACAGCTGTGCCCAAGATGGCCTTCACTGAGACTGAGGAACCATCCAGCATAGATACACACCAGTAGAGACACTCTCTGGTGATTATCAAATGTAAAACTTTTAGGTTTTAGTTAATCACTGTTTATGGACCCATGATGTAGGAACAACATTGTGGGTTTATTGAAAACTTGTGAACAAAAGATAAAAATTGTAATTTAAGTGATTTCTGAAACAATGGTTTAGCTTTGTTGTCATGGCTATTTTTATTTATTTATTTTTGACTTCTTTCTTGTGGGTTTTTTTTTTTCTTGGTTGGTTTTTGTTTTTTCCCTTGGAGACAGGGTTTCTCTGTGTAGCCTTAGCTGCTCTGGACTTGCTTTATAGCCCAAGCTGGCCTCCAACTCAGAGATCTACCTGCCTCTGCTTCCCTGAATGTTGGGATTATAATTATATGTGTGTGCCACCACGCCCACCTGACACTTTTTGAGTGATGAAATGATTCTAGTCCATTCTAAGGCCATTTATATTTTCACTAGGTTGTTGATTATGATTGAAATATTTACTGGATATATGTCTTGACTAGTGGTTTTGGGTTTTTTGTTTTTGCTTTTTTGTTGTTTTGTTGTTGCTGTTGTTGTGGTTTGTTTGTTTGTTTTTGCATTTTGGTCACTGTGAAAAAGGTTGAGGTCAAATGGGAAGAGGACCTGAGTTGTAAAAATGACTCACTCAGATTGCCGGTGGGAAGGTCTGTGGGCATTTTGTCGCTTGCTAATTGATAAGAGGCGGGTCCAGTTTACTGCAGGCAAGCCCATGGGCTGGTGGCCCTCTGAAGTATAAGAAAGTGCTGAGCAAGCCATGAGGAACAACCCAGTAATAGGTCTTTTTGTGACCGCCACTTTTCTGCCTCCAGACTGATTCCTGTCCTGCTTGAGTTCCTGTCTTGACTGTGAGGTGGAAGTGCAAGCTAAACAAACCCTTTCCTCCCCACGTTACTTTTAGTCATAGTGTCTTTATCACAGCAATCAAAAGCAAACTAAGGCAATGTACTTGGTAGTTCTGTCCATCCTTTCTCAGAGGCCCATATGTGTTGTATTAGAAACATTAGTAATATTCATATTTAGGACCAGTATGGAAGTGCAAAGGAACAGTAACTTTAGTGAATATAGTCATATTCTTTTTGCATGTATTTATTTATTATGTGTGAATAAACACACCTGGAATGGTGTACACGTGAGTTTCAGAAGACCGCTTGCAGGATTTGGCTCTCTCTCTCACTGTGTGGGTCCTGGGGGTTGAACTCCCTTAAGCTTAATAGCAGATGTCTTCACCTGCTGAGCTACCTGCTGGTCCAGGATTCAGTTTTTATACAGGGAAAAGTTAAATGTGAGTTCTTCTGAAATGAGAACTTTGTAATACTGAAACTATCTACCTTGTGATTTTGATAAGGAGTAGTAATAGTGTTAAATCCTGAAGCGCCTGGTTCGGTTAGTCAAGCCTTGCAGCCATGAGATGGAGCTGGTCTTGCCATCTGTGTATTCGTCTTATTCTCCTGCTGTTCTCTTAATTCATCGTTTCTGACTCATTACATCAGTCTCTTAACTAATCTTGTTGCATGCAGTCGTTTTTCATTAGTCATTCTACACTGGTACCTGAGGGATCTTGCCAAAGTAAAATGTGAATTTGATTGTCAGCCATACTTTTCCTGTAATCCTTCAGTGGCTCTGCGGCCTTTCAAATAAATTTAAATTTTGAGTCATTCCACCGGTGTGAAAAACAGCCTCCACCACGGTGTAACCTTGAGCAAGGGATTAAAATGCCTCTATCTCAGTGCCATCATCTGTAAAATGGGGATAGAAGAGAAAGCACTTCTCAGGATTGCCTCACAAAGCCCTTAGGGCGCTTTTGCTGTATCATCCCATTCATAAGGAGCTGCAAAAAGAGGAAAGGGCGCTGCCCTCTTCATTCAGCTTTCCCTGCTGGTTATGCACACATAAATTCTGTAAGGTACAGAGAGAGAAGGGGAAATTTCACAATAAGGATGAAGCTTTCAGTGAAAGTGAGAAATTAAGATGAATTCCTCCCTTCCTACCCTCCCTTCTCTTCTTACCTCTTTTGAAACAAGGCCTCGTTCTGTAGCCAGACTGGCTTGATGCCTTGATTCTCTTTTCTCGCCTTCTGACTGCCAGGACAGGATCAGAGGTGCTCACCACTACACCCAGCTAATATATTTCTTCCAAGGCAGTAAGATGCTAGCTTTTGTATGAGATGCAGAATTACACCTATTCAATCTCATGTTGGTCTTGGTGTTAGTGCAGACTTGCCAGATGAATCGGAGCTCATGTCATAGTCTTATTTCAGACTTAGAAGGAAATTAGCTTAAGAAAAAGGACTTCTGGAATTATTTCTGGAGAAATAAAGATTTAAAGAATAAAAGAGAGATTTAGATACTGTTGCCTTAGTTTGGGTACCAGAAAGGTGTATCAAGGGCTGCTTATTGTTACATGTGTGATAAAGAGAATTTTTAAATGTCACAGCTCCTGCTATTAACACAAGGTAGATAGGTCATATGATTTTTGTCTTTGAAATTTGAGGTATTTTTAATTGCCAGCATTGATAATTTGCTTTGGGGAAAAAAAAAAAAAAACCCTAAAGAATGAACTTGAAGTTGTTTCATTGGCAAGAATAAGATAAATATCAGTGGAGCTTCCTGGTAAGTCGGATTCATCCTTGCAGGGCCTTTGGCTACCAGTGGTTTCATTTTCTTCCTGGTACTTTTTTTCCTCCTTGTATTTATCTGGCTTCCGCTTTTCTTTCTTGGTGTATACTCTACAATAAATAATGTTTTAATTAGAAATTATTTGGCTTTAAAGAGAAATTGTTATAAGGGTATAGCTGTTTGGGATTGATGAAACTAGATGTTTTTTAAAAGTTGAGGGAGGGAGGGAGGTGGGGAGAGAGAGAGAGAGGGAGAGAGAGAGAGAGAGAGCGAGAGAGAGAGAATATGAATAAGAATGTGTATCTGTGCTCACATACAATTACATATATGCTTGTCAGGGTGCATGGGTAGAGGTCAGAGGAAACGAGCCCTTACACGAAGAACACTGTTAGGAATCTTCGAAGCTAGTCTTTTCCTCCTAGTCTGGAGTATATGATTTCTTGTCTCAGCTTTATTCTGCATCCTGCCTCATCTGTTTCTCACTTCCCCCTCTGCTTCTGTCTGTCTCAATGAGTTCTGCAGTCTCCTCTTCCCCTTATACTGACTTGTATATTATAGATGGGCGTGGTTTACCACGGTGCTGTTGGAACTGATTCTTCAACTAAGGCTTACCTCTTAATATAGTGATACTACATTTCTTTTGGGTCTGTTGACAAGAGAGGAATCTGAACACACTTGACAGTGAGTCTGTCCCTATTCCTTGAGGTAAGAAGGAATCGTCTCTAAGTGGGTATTTGGATGTCGTGTGCATGGGGTTCTTTGATGGGATTGAACAGGGCATTCACACACAGCAAGTCTGAGAATGTATGCTGAGCTACTTGGTGATACAGAAAGGATTTCTCTGCCTTTACTCTTTTCTTCAAGGATCTTTTTCTTTTCTTTTTTTTAAGATATAGCAAAAGACCTACACTATATTTTAGCATTATTATTATTTTTAAATTTTAGTCATTTAGGTAAGTCAGAAAGACGACAAAATAGCACTATAGAAGTCACTTTAATTAGGTTGGGTGGTGGTGGCTCACGCCTTTAATCCCAGCACTTGGGAGGCAGGTGGATCTCTGTGAATTCAAGGACAGCCTGGTCTAGCTGAAGGAGAGCAGAGGCTGCACAGAGAAACCCTGTCTCAAAAAGAGGAGGAGGATGAGGAGGAGAAAAAAAAGGAAGAGGAGAGGTAGCTTTAATTAAAGCATCTCTTTTTTTCTTTTCTTTTTCTTTCTTTCTTTGTTTCTTTTCTTTCTTTTTTTTTTTTTTTTTCCTATTTCTCATCAAGTCCAAAGGGAATGAGGAATGTTAGGTGATTTCCTAACTATTATAGCAACTGGAGTCTATCTCATACTTATCTTCTATAGAATGACAACTGTTCCTTATAACAATCTTTTGTGAGTCTGGAGAGATCAGGGGTTAAGAGCACATGTTCTAGAGGACCTGAGGTCAGTTCCTAGTATCTACATGGCAGCTCACAGGTGACCTATAACTTTAGTTTTAGGGGATCTGACACCCTCCTTTAGCCTTTTCAAGCCCTGCACACGTGTGGTGCACAGACGTACATCAGGCAAAGAATTCATATACTTAAAATATTTAAAAAAAATAAGCGCTGGCTGCTTTTTCAGAGGACCTAGGTTCAATTCCCAGCATCCACATGGTTCACCATTAGGAACTCCAGTCTTAGTGTCTTTTATAGCCTCCATGAATTCTGCATGCATGTGGTGCATAGACATACTTGCAGGCAAACACCTATATGCATAAAATAAAAATAAAGGTAAAAGGCAAGCTTTTGTGGTGGTAGGTCAAACAAACCAGTACATTTGGCTTCTACTTTAGAAGAAACAAACAGGACTTGAGCTAGTAAACCTACCATATAAGCCATCTTGTTCTGCAGAGATTCAGCAGTGGAAGACTTGACACGTCTGTTCTGTGCAGTATCCACCAACAATTATATTTAACAGGAGAATCACAATGCCTAGGGAAAGGAACTAGAGCCTTTTAAAGTTCCTCTCCCAATATTGTAGTTAGTATGAATTTCAACACTGAAATCTCTAAAGCCACATTTAGATTATTAGAAATCAGCCCGAGAATTTTAGACACAGACACAAATCAAGCATGGTCAGCTGATAGTCTAGAAGAACCCAGTCCAACTACAAAGGAAAGGAAGGGAGTCAAAGTGTTGTAAGCAATGGACTGCACCAAAGGAAGGGGACCTCAGCTTTTATGTGGAAAAATTATCCAGAGTATTAAATGTTATTTTCCTGAATGCTACCTCCAGATTTTTAGAATCTGGGATGGGCTCAGGAATGTGACTTGCATAAAAATGCTTAATAATTCTAATTGATGTAGGCACTTGGAAAACGCAGACAGTGTAGTGCTTGGATCTGAGGTAGTCGTTAATATCTATAGTAAACGGAAATGTTTCGTCCTGCTATGTTTTTGCCTTATGTTAAGCAATGTGTGTCCATCTTCTCCAGTTGCTTTTGCTCTTAGGTTCTGACATGAAGAATGCTTTGGGTGAGTGTAGTTAGTGTTCTAGATATTGTCTTTAATAGTGTTATGCCCCCAAGCATTTACTCTAAAATGGCTACTTCATTGGCTCATTTCCTTAAGTGCTTATGTGTATGCACACGTGTGTGTGTGTGTGTGTGTGTGTGTGTGTGTATAAAACCTTTAGAATATCAAACATCTTGAAATTTTGCCCTTAAAAATGAATTCCTTAGCCCCACCCTCTTTAGGGTATTTCCCTGTTCTCAGAGTCAGACCATTGAGCTGCTGAGGAACAAGGACTTTGGAGCTGGACTGTTCTGGTGCACCTCTCATTTTTATAACTTACTCTTTGTTAAGTGTCCATGTGTTTCAGCACATCCTTTTGTAAGCTGGGATAAATAACAGTTTCTGTTTGGAGCCAGTAAGTTGGTTCAGCTGGTAGAGGTGCTTGCCTCCTAGCTGGATGACCTGAGTTTGATCTCCAGCACCCATCTGTGGTGAAAAGAGAGAGCCAACTTCAGAACGTTGTCTTCTGCCCTCCACATGTGTGCTGTGGCACATGTGTGCATGTGTGTATTCACACATATGTAAATAAATAAGTGAATGTACTTAAAATAGTATAAACCTAATAGAATTCTTGGGCTTATGAGAACATTTGCCCTGTGCTTATGATAGTTATGTAGATTAAACTAACACTTCATTACTCGTGGCTCTGTGCTTCTATTTCCAGGATCTGCATGTCCCCCTTAACCCTTAGGATTCTTCTGTAGTGCAAGCAATACCTTTCTAGCTAATATTTTTTCACTGTGTGTTTAGTCTCTTCTCAATTTTCTTAATGTGTAGGTCTTAATTACATTTCACATAAATACGTATTGAGATCATTGCAGCATAAAAGCAGTCTTCCTGCCTCTTCCATACTCTATTCCGTGGCGCACAGCACCCTCAAAATGATTTTCATCGCACTATTAATAGTCATTAAGTATGGACTCTACTGTTTCGTTTGAAAATTTTTGCCCCTTGTGCTTCTAATATTTCCTGTCCACCTTGACTAACATCTTTCTTTCTTATTCCTAAAGATGTTCTCTGTGATACATTTAGGTGAGTTATCTCTCCTCCCATGTTTTTAACATTTTCCCTCTTAGTATTTGCCATGTTACTCAGTTAACATGTTTCTATATCCTTGTCTTACCAGTTAGGATCTTATATAATAGAACCCAGTTAAATCCTTCCCTCTAAGGAGACATTTTCCAGCGCATCTTGACATGCTCATGCCAGTCCGTTCACTCCTAAGCCCTGCCTATAGACATACTTACACTCACAGCCTTTTGTATTTACTTTTAAGATATGTTGCCTTAGCCGGGCATGGTGGCGCACACCTTTAATCCCAGCACTCGGGAGGCAGAGGCAGGCGGATTGCTGAGTTCAAAGCCAGTGTAAGATTCCAGGTGGCCTGAGCTCAGCCATCATAGCAGTGACATTGTTAGCTAAGCAATGTAAGACTCCAGGTGGCTTGGCTTAGCCATCATAACAATAGCATTGTTAGCTGAGCAAGGCAGGTTAAGAATTGCAGGTGGATCGCTGTGAGTTCGAGGCCAGCCTGGTCTACAAAGTGAGTCCAGGATGGCCAAGGCTACACAGAGAAACCCTGTCTCAAAAAACCAAAAAAAAAATTAAAAAAAAGAATTGCAGGCGATCAGGGCAAACGAAGCAACAGTAAAATGAGAAGAACAAGTTAAAATTTCTCCTCTAGCCTCCATCCCCACCCCGCCCCGGCCTTACTGCCCCCACCCCGCTCCGGCCTTACTGCCCCCACCTCGCCCCGGCCTTACTGCCCCCACCCCGCCCTACTTGGAATTTACTACCTCACGTCACCTATTGTTAGCCTATCACTTGTTAACTAACCCTTGTTGCTAAGTTCTGCTTCTGTATATGGTATTTTAATGCTCGACTCTTGCAGAATGGGTTCTTCCATCTCCTCAGAGCTTGGTTGGCCTTGATGCGTCGGTTTAATAAAAATTCCTTTGCTTTTGCATCCACTCTGGACTCTGTCTCTCATCGGGCGTCTAGGAATAGACTGTAGCCATCTGAGTCTAGCACCAGCCTGGTCTACAAAGCGAGTCCAGGACAGCCAAGGCTACACAGAGAGACCCTGTCTCAAAAAACAAAAACAAAAACAAAACAAGCAAAAAGATATGTTGCCTTTTCAGTGGTTAGTTGTCATTTAGCTTTTGGACATCGTAAATAAAGGAGCAGTCATTTATTTTTGACCGTCCACTTGGTAGTGAACATTAAAACTTCTGAATCGTACATGTAGGAGCCTCTTTTGTATGGTGCTGGGGATCTGTGGTGGACATAACTGGAAATGAAACCTACTAGGCAAGGGAGAGTAGGTGTGGTCCTTGTGTGCCTCTCCCACCTGCTGGGAATTGTGTTCCTTTATCCCTTTGTTCCTTCAACCTTTGCTTCTCAGCTGACCTGGTAATCTCCTGCTTCTGTCTTTATGTCAGAAAAAGATAGGGATAAGATGAGAATCACTGACAATTAAGTAAAGCTATCTTCCTTAACAGTTTACATGCTGACTGGTTGTGTTTTAGCTTCCTGGTGAGTGGACAAACATTGTCACTGATGACTTCATTTGAACAAGAGTAGTCAGGTGATGCAAACAAAGTTAATATAGCAAAAATCAGTAAAAAGTGATTCCCTAAATATGTTATTTTAATCAAAATGTATGACAGTTTATCTACATTAACTGTTACTGAGCTATAGCTCTCAATTGGAGTAATTGGCAGTGCTTGCAGGCCAGTTTCATTGACAGTACTGCTGTAAAGGTGTTGTGGTCATCCAGTATTTCCCCATCCCAGTGAAAGTTTTACTTATGATTATAACTTTTTGTGTTTATTTTTAAGGCATGTATCTAACACCAGTATCAAGAGTCCAAAAGCTTGCTCCTAGGCCATAGTCTGGTAGTACTGGGATGCGTGGATTGGCTCTGTATATCATCAGTTTGTCCTGCATACACCATACATTAATGATGTCAAGTTTGATTTTTTTTTTAATGAAGGAAGATTTTTTTTTCTTTTAAAATTTTATTTTATGTGTATGCTTGCATTGTATGTCTGTGTACCAACTGCATGCAGTAGCCACAGAGGCCAGAAGAGGATGTTGGATCTCCTGGAACTGAAGTTACAGAGTTTTTATCTACCTTGAGGGTGCTGGGAACTGAACCTGGATCCTCTGCAAGAGCTGCCAGTGCTCTTAACCCCTGAGACATCTCTCCAGCCCTAAAATGAAGGAGTATCTTAAAGTTAGAATCCGAGAGTCTTATTTTAATGCCCTACTTCCCCCTAAGTCTTTTACAGTAGATTCATGTCTACTTTTCTTGTTTTAGTAAACTATCTGAAATTATATTAAAACATTTAACCTTTTATTTTTTGTAATGTACTTTTTTTTTTTTTGGGTTTTCGAGACAGGGTTTCTCTGTGTAGCCTTGGCCATCCTGGACTCACTTTGTAGACCAGGCTGGCCTCGAACTCACAGCGATCCACCTGCCTCTGCCTCCCGAGTGCTGTAATGTACTTTTTATAGAAACAAGTGCTCCAACTTGCATTTTGCTAGCTTAGACAATAATATATAATTGCATCCCACCACTGCAAGGCCTGCTGAGGAACGTAGAGTAAGGAAGTCAGTCAGCCTACCTTTGGCACACAGGGGAGTGTGTGAGGTGCTTGCTTTGTATAAGTCAGGGTTCTCCAAAGGAACAGCTGATAGAATGAATATGTATATTAATAGGAGTATTTGGAATGGCTTACATAGCATAGGCAAGTCTAGGTAGTCCAACAATGACTGCCGTGCTGGAGAGGCTGAGAGGCTACTTGCTGCTCAGTCTATGAGGTCAGTGCCTCAATAGTACCAGTCTTGACCAGGCTTGGAGGATTCCTGCGGAGCTGCTGGTCTTCGTTTTGTGTTGGAGGCCTGAGGAAGTTGGTTCTAATATTGTTGAAGGAATACGACGGAATAGATGAACTTGCCAGCAAGAGTGAAAGCAAGCAGCAAATAGCAACAGCTTCCCTCTGTACCCTTTTATCTGGGTGGGTCTTCTTGCTTCAGAAAATTTCATCAGGAAAGTCCCTCTCAGGTTTGCCCAGTGGCTTGCATCTTAGCAGATTCCTGATCTAGTGCATTTGAAAACCAAGATTAGCCAGTGCACTTAGCTCCCACTGTCAGTTGTCTTAGGAGGGGTACCTAGACAGCGTGATTATTAAATGGAGTCTAGCCAGGAGCTTGTGAGTGAAGAGTAAGAAGCTGATCTGTGTTGTAAATGGTTCTCAAAGTAAGCTCACTGTCTTCTTAGCTAATGAACAGCCCCCCTCAGGTAAGGACAAAACACATACAGCCCTCTATAAGCATACGGTAACTTTAACTTACATGTGAGCTGCTTTGCCCCAGATTGATAGGATTCATGAGGGCATCAGGGAGGAAAAGGGACAGTGAAGTCACCGGTTATCTCTTTAAAAAAGAATGATGTTCTTTACTTTTGGTGATAGGAGTAGTAGAGACTCTTTGATTATTTGAAGTAGCCAGGGAAGCCTTGTATATCTTGGAGTTTATTAAGTTATCTGTTTTCGGAGTTCTAGTGTTAAACCTAAAGGAGGAGAAAGACCAAATCTGCAATTGTCCAAGTGAAGCAAGCTTTATTTTGGGGTGCACCCATGACTTGGCAGTCCAGCTGCCTCTCCCTAAATTGTTTGTTTGTTTGTTTGTTTGTTTTTTAAGAGAGCAGTCCCTGCTGGCCTCTTGAGGTTCCTTTTGTGGGAGGGATAAAGTATTTACAGGAGCCAGCAGGTCTGTTGTTACACATTGTTAGAGAGACACCGTGAAAGCGAAGGAGCAGGGTTAGTGTATACATCATGGGAATGGGTCACAGGTTTAGTGTAGGTTGAAAAACATGTTTGCAGTTTACATCAGAGCGAAGAAACAGGAACTTATTCTTAATTACAAACACAAGCCTTAACCTGCAAGGACTTAGCACAGGACAAACAGGATGCTTAACCTACAAGGCACACTGCTCCTGTTTTGGTCTCCCACTAGTTGCTTTCCTAGGGGTTTATTTATTTAGTTAATTCTTTTTCTGGTGCTTGAGATGGAATCCAGTGCTAAGAACACACTCTTGTCTTGAAATATCGTTAAGTGTGTGCTTCAGAGTGTGCTACTAGCTAGCCTTGTATCCTGTTTGGCAACTATTTTAAGCCCAACCTAACGTCTATGATTTTTTTTTTTTTTCAGTATTACCTTCATTTAGACCTTTGTATATTGAATACCGTAAGATAGTTTCCTGCCTTACCAAAGTATTCTCTTTTCTTTTTATCATTTTTTTTAAAACAATACCTGGCTATATATAGTTCAGGCTGCCCTTGAACTACCAATGCTCCGGTTTCAACTAACTGATTTTTGGAATTACAGTGTGTATTACCAATTCTAACTTGTATTTTTATATTCTCTACCTCTTCCTTCCATCCTCTCCCTTCCTCTTCCCTTTTCTTCTCCTTCCTTGTTCCGTGCTGGAGCCTCAATCCAGATCTTGTACATATAAACACACTCTACCACCAAAGAAGTTGCCAATAGATTAAATGCAGGACCAGCAGTGGAGAGCTTGTTGAAGTTCATGCATGTTGTGGAATGTATTAGTATTGCTTTCCTTTTTGTTGCCTAATAATTTTCCATTGTTTATAAATGTGCTTATTCAGTAGCTGGTGGATAATTTGAGGACATTGAGGATATTGCTTATGTTTAGTTTTAAAGAAATTACCAAATTGCTTTTTTTTTTTTTTTTTTTTTGGTTTTTGAGACAGCCTTGGCTGTTCTGGACTTGCTTTGTAGATCAGGTTGGCCTCAAACTCACAGAGATCCACCTGCCTCTGCCTCCCAAGTGCTGGGATTACAGGTATGTGCCACCATGCCTGGTCCTATTTTTAGGTTTTTGAGACAGGATCTCAATATGTAACTGTGGCCATCTTGGAACCCACTATGGAGAGCAGTCTCGCCTCAAACTCACAAAGATCCACCTGCCTCTGCCTCTTAGTGCTGGATTACTACAGATACAACCACGCCCAGCTTTTGTTTTATTTTCTTATTAGTGGTGAATTGGGCTACAGTTTCTCTGTGTTGTTACTTGTCTGTCTTTGTGTATTGGTGGCAGATTTTCCTGCATCCTTGCTAGTATTTACTGTCTGCTTATGATGTAAGGAGGCAGTTCTCTCATACCCTTGCTGGCCATTGTCATGTCAGTAATGTTAATTTGTTTTTCCAATAGCTGATGGTGGGCCTTTTTTCAGAGATTTATACATATTTTGGGTGAAATGCCTATTCAGGTAATTGTTCGTCTTATAGTCTCATCACCATCCTATGATTGAGTTCTAAGAATTTTTTAATATTTTCAATGTATTTTTGTTTGTTCTTATAAACAGATAATTTATAATTTACATGTACCTTTAAAAATCTCCATATTACTACTTTTTTTCTCTTGCTTTCTTTTTTCTGTCTTTAATGGATATTTAAGGGGAGTCTTTCAACTCTCAGTAAAATTGATGCTCATTTCAAAGATCAGAGGGAACAGTGAATTGATAGACCAGTGATAAAAGCACCTTACCCTGTTCTTCAGCTTTCCTTCAGAAAATACTTACCAGATCCTATCATGGCCCATTTCCATGGTCCCAGGACTCAAGTGGCAAGAGGATTCAGACCAGCTTCTCTTCCCCCCACACTCACAGAGAGGAAGCGGGGGGGGGGGGGGGCGGGAGAAGGAGAAGGGAAGGAGGGAGAGGAGGGGTTCTGTTTAAAGCAAAACAAAAGTATATCTGTAGTCCTGTGTCTGCTTGCTTAATACTAACTGTCTGTGTCACAGTTTCAAACCTCATGTCTAAGCAGCCATTTCCACTGTGTGTTATCTTTGGTCCTAGTTACTTGAGCAGTCAGGTGTCATAGATGGAACAGCACTGACTGTGCTACATACGTTTAAAAAGTGTCTTTGCTGGGCTGAGGATGTCGCTCAGTTGGTAGAGTCCTTGTTTAGCATACATGAAGTCTTCCACCCCCCACCTCCCACCCCCGAGACAGGGTCTCTCTGTGTAGCCTTGGCTGTCCTGTACTCACTTTGTAGGCCAGGCTGGCCTCGAACTCACAGTGATCCGCCTGCCTCTGCCTCCCGCGGCCTCCGAGGGCTGGGATTAAATGTGTGCGCTACCACGCCCAGCTTAGCATATATGAAGTCTTAGGTCTATATACAGTATTAAATTTAGCAGTGGCATACTCCTGACACCCTAGCATGCAGGAGTAGGGGGACAGAAGGATCAGAAGTTTAAGTAATTCTCAGCTATAGAGAACAGTTGAGGCCAGCCTGGGATTTATAAGACTCAAAGAAAGAGAAAAAGAGCAAATTTATTGCATGAGGTTAGGAATCCATCAGAATCCATAGAAAGACTATAGAAGGGATCTCGTACAGTGGGAAGACTGTAGGAGGCAGCTCCGGGCAGAGGCCATAGGTGTGCTCCTGCTGGGACAGCAGCACTACTGTTTACATGCAGCTGCTGGCAGTGGGATGGTGCTTGTGATGGTCATCATACTTGGTCTTGGAGCAGCATCGCAAGAGGTTTCTTTCTGGCTGCTTGGGTCACCAGTTCTCAGTGTCTGAGGCACATACATTTGCCTGTACTCTACGTTCAAAGGACACTGAGATTTCAGTGTCTTATATTTTTCAAGCTTCTTGATGTGGGTCAGAGTCCCTCTTTAATGCTAAAGGAAATTCAGGTGTTCCTCCAACTTAAATTGTAAACAAAATAAAGTTCTATGGACCGCAGTTTTATGTCTGGGTCCTGCCGTGCTTCCCTTCTCCTTCACAGACGTTATTGATTAGTCTCGCTCGTGTTTCCTGAAGCAAGCCACCAGCATCTGGTGTGCATGCTTACTCATCCTCAAAACTGCACGGCCGCACTAAAGTCTGTGAGCAAGTTTCATCCCTCCAGCTTGACACCTCATAGGCGATGTTTAACCCCCTTCCCACTAAAAAGACCTCCTTCTACCCCCGCTTTTGTTCCCCGGTTTTCTTCTTTCTTCTTTGTCTCTCACAGACTGCTTCTTGTCTGCCCAGGTCTCAGGTTTCCCACAGCTCTGCTTCAGCCCTGATTTCTTCTTACCCACATGCATTTTTAAAGCAGGCTCATCTGTTCCCATTGTCTGATTCTCCTAGTAGACTAGCCAAGGCCTCTGTTTACCCCACTGAACATCCAACTAAACTTTTTCTCTCAGTGTCTCAAAGGCACCTTACTTAATACTCATGAAGTCATACTTGGGCTTCTGTCTTCTTCCACCGTTGCTTCTAGACCAGTGGTTCTCCACCTTCCTAACACTGCGGCCCTTTAATACAGAGCCTCATGTTGTGGTGACCCCAGCCATAAACTTATTTTCATTGCTATTTCATAACTGGAATGTTGCTGCTGTTAGGAGTCGTAATGTAAATGTCTGACATGCAGACTATCTGATATGTGAGCCCCCTCCCCCGGCTGTTCTATAAGAACGACATTAAAGGTCGCACACCTGTTCTCACTAGCACACTGGCACTGTCCTTGACTCTTACCTCCTTTACATCTTCTCAACTTTATTTCCACGCAGCTCCTGCTTGTCACCATTTCTCTTTTCCTCTTACACGTTACCCAAGGCCAAGCCACCATCAGTGGCACCTGAAATAGTTCCACACAGGAGAGTCTTGTGGGCAATGTTATTGTTAAATGTTAAATTCCTCCCCTTCAGAGGGCATCTATACAGCCTGATGTGTCTCCCAGGACTGCTCAAGGGCCTTGTTCTTTGTGATCTCTAATGTGTATTATTTTATGTTTTTCTTACTGATTTGGGGGGGGGGGTTTCAAGACAGGGTTTCTCTGTGTAGCCTTGGCTGTCTTGGACTCACTTTGTAGACCAGGCTGGCCTCGAACTCACAGTGATCCTCCTGCCTCTGCCTCCCGAGTGCTGGGATTAAAGGCATGTGCTACCCGGCTTTCTTCTTGATTTTGATATTTTAATTGAACCTCTCAGCTGGCAGGCCTCTTCCTGCCTTAGTTGTCCCTCACATGTAGGAGGAAGTGAGAAATTCAACCTACTTAACTGTTTACAGAATACAAATTCATACAACGTTTTCCAAGAGACCCTTATCTGGCTTTTTCGTGGGAGGAGTTATGCTTTGCAGGGGGAGTAGGCATGGGAACGCGTGCTTCTACTGCTTTCCATCGTGACACACATCTGCCTAAAGGTCAGCTTAGCTGCTGTGGAGCAAGGCAGTGTGCAGCTGGGACCATAGGAAGCTGGGATGCTAGGCGGCAGGGACATTTTAGATGAAGTAAGGCCACAGCAGCAGTTGAGTTAATAAGTGAGTATCTGGTTTCAGTACAGTGAAAAAGTATTTTTTCTTTATTATTTCAGTGAGAAAACTGCCCTTATTAAAATGAATTCTACTTTATTTGAGAACAGTGTTACATGTGTAATGTCTGTATAATACAGAAATGGAATTGTTTATTAAAAACTAGCTAATATATTTACACATGTTTAAAGAAAGTAAAAGAATGACAATGAAAATTCTACCGAACATATTTTTATTATTTTCAAAGATAACATTAGAATTGCTGTTGGAATAGAGTATGAGTTAGGATACTGTCAATTGGGAAATCACAAATTCTTTGGAAAATAACCTTATAAATTTATTTATTTTAATGTAGCAGAAAGATCCAGGACAGGACAAACTTCCTGAACAGCTGACCTAGTGATGCTAACATATCCTCCGTAATCTTACTTGATATTGTGCTTTGCTTATATTGCTAAGACTTGCATTCTTAATTTCTTCTGTCTATTAGAAATAGAATGGAAGGGGCTGGAGAAATAGTTCAGTGGTTAAAAGCACTGGCTGCTCTTCCAGAGGACCCAGGTTCAATTCCCAACACCCACATTGTGGCTCACAACCATCTGTAATTCCACTTCCAAGA
Organism: Acomys russatus; assembly: GCF_903995435.1. NCBI lineage: Eukaryota > Metazoa > Chordata > Mammalia > Rodentia > Muridae > Acomys > Acomys russatus. The sequence continues at coordinate 7,855,835 of NC_067154.1, read as the reverse complement.
GATTTGTTGCCCATTGCAGGCCTCCATGGGCACCAAGCACACAAGTGGCACAGACATACATGCAGATAATCACTCATGCACATAAAATAAAAAATTTGAAGCATTTTTAGAGGAAATATAATGGAAGGCAACATTTTAAACGTTCTAGTAACTACAAATATAAAGAAACACTTGAAATTAAATTTCATAATGTGTTCTATTTACTCAGCTGTCCAGCACATTACCATTTCAGCACGTTCTTGTTGTGAAAAAGACTAGGGAAACATTTTATATTCCTTTGTTATGTTAAGTCTTCAGAATTAGTATTTTCCCTTGAGTATTTACCTTGAGTGTATTTTCAGAGCACAGCAGCAGCTCTGGTCCTGAGTGGAGCCACTCACACAGTGGTACCACGAGTCTTTTGGGGCTTTGTGAATGAAATGCACTGACCAAGGCAATGAAGTCAAGACCCACTATGGGAGAATAATGTCAAAGCCAAGGTTTCTCTTCAGATCTTCTTCCAGAAGTTTTGTGATTTTGGGGTGTTATATTTAGGTCTGTGATGTGATTTGAGGTAGTTTTTTTTGTTGTTGCTTTGTTTTGTTTTGTTTTTTGAGACAAGGTTTCTCTGTGTAGCCCTGGATGTCTGGAACTTGCTTTGTGTAGACCAGTCTGGCCTCGGACTCAAAGATCACCTGCTTCTGCCTCGTCAGTGCTGGGAATAAGGATGTACACCACCACCACCCACCCAGCTGAGTTAGTTTTTTTGTTTTGTTTTCTTTTAAGAAAAGCTTGAAATTGCCTCAAGGTTCCATTTTTCAGACATAGATTTCTTGTGTTCTCTTCTTGGGTGTTGAAAAGGCCGTCCCATCTGCCTTGAGTTGCCTTGGCACTGTTGACAGAATTGTGGTGGTCTTTGTGTAGCCACACAAAGTTTAGAATCAGCTTGTGTGGTGTCACAGCCCTTCTGGAATCCTGACTGGCTCTTTGTGGTTAGCAGAGGATAAATCTTAGTAATGCTAAGCCTCCTGGCTGCTCTGTTTACTTAGAAGATCTTTGATCTTTTTCCCTCTTAATTTTTCATTTGTTGCTGTACAGATTCTGAATCTATGTGTTAGATTTACATCAGTATTTTATGGCTTGGTGCTATTGTAAATGGTACTTAATTTTTGAAAGATTTATTTATCCTGTTTTATCCATATAAATGTTTTTGCCTGCATGAATGTATGTGTACTGCATGCATGGTGCCTGTGTTGGTCAGCTTGATCATTTGGAGCTGGTGGTTGTGAGCCAACATGTGGGTCCTCTGAAAGTACAACAAGTGTTTTTAACCACAGAATCACCTATCCACCCTGTAAATAGTACTTTTTAAGAAAAATAAGCAAATCCATTAGCTTCTAGATCATTCCTAGTGTATAAAAATAGAGGGTTTTGTTGTTGTTGTTGTTGTTCTTTTGTTTTTTGTCCTTGGGTCTGGCAGCTTTGCTGTATTCATATCCCCCCCCCCTTCCGGTCTCTCTTGTTTGGTAGAAACTTGAGGTTTTTTATATTTTGGTCATATCATCTATGGATAATAGTTTTTATGTTTTTCAGTTATTGCACTGGCTAAGACTTTGGGTATGACGTTGCTGAGTAGCTGTTAGAGCCATAGACTTCGTTTTCCTTCAGTTTTGAGGAAACTTGTTGTACCTTTCATTATTAAATAGGATGTCAACCGAAGGGTTTTTCCATGCCCATCAGTGCCAGGGTTCCTGTTCTGCTTCTAGTTCATTCTAACTTTTGCACATGAGTAAGACGGTCAGTTTCATCAGGTGCTGTTTTGTTGTATAAATTCTTAGTCTGCCATTACAGTGGTTTGCATTGGTTGGTCTTTAGATAGTGTAGGATCTGTTTGCATGTTGCTAAGGATCCTTTTCACCTCTCTTCATGGGGAATAACAGGTGTGCTTACCTCTCTCACTCTGTTACTCAGTTTCCTGGTTTCTAGTCTACATTAGGATAATTTTTGACCTAACAGTCTGAGGAATGTTTTCTTCTAGTTCAGGTTCTGAAGTAATTTGAGAAAAACTAGCATTGTTTTCTCCTGGAATGGCTAGTCAAGTTGGCAGTGAAGTCCTCCAGGTAAGGAGTTTTCTTTGTTGGCATATTTTGTAAGTGCAAACCCAATTTCTTAAATAGGTACTGGACTATTTAGGATTTTTTTCTTGGTAGCTTGTGCATTCAAAGAAGTCTATTTCATCTAAGTTTTAGTGTGTGTGTGTGTGTGTGTGTGTGTGTGTGTGTGTGCGCGCGCGCGCGCGCGTGCACGTGCGCACACGTGTTTGTGTAGGCCAGAGGTTGACATCAAGTGACCTTTGTTACTCTCAATGTTACTGAGACAGGATCTCTCGCTGAACCTGGAACTTGCCCATTCTGCCCCACTGGTCATCATGCTCCAGGAGTTTGCTTGTTTGCCCACAGATGTTAGGTTTACAGAGGTGAGGTGCACTGCCCTGCCCACTGTTGGGAGAATTTCAGACAGTCCTGCTTTGCATTTTGATCATATTCATCCCTCACTCCTCTCCATCTCAGGCCCGCCCTCATCTCCTACCCCCTCTTAACTGCCTTCGTTTCCTCTCTTTTAAAAATATAATCCACCAAGTTCAATTTGTTTTGCCCATATCAATGTGTGTGGGGCCGTTAACTAGAGCATGGTCACCCTACCAGGGGCTGGACAGTTAAATAAAACAGCCTTTTTATCTCTAGAGTCAATCAGCTACCAAAAGCTCTTCAGTTAGTGGGGAGCTCTTGAGCCCTTCCCTCTCCAATCTGGAATGCTGCCTGCACTGATCTTGACCTGGTCCTGGACAGGCAACCACAGCTGCTCTGAGTTCATGAGCACAATGGTCTGTCATGTCCATAACACATGTGGGCCTGGGGGTGGAGTCTGCGCTTGCGCTTGCGCGCGCGCGCGTGTGTGTGTGTGTGTATGCGATGTAGGTGTCCCATTTGTGGCTTAGCATTTCGTACTCACTTATTCTCTGTGCTTTTTCCAGTTGTGGGTTTCCGAATTAACTGCTGCTGCCCACTGTACAAACTTCTCTGGTGAGATCTGATAGCCACACTGATCTATGAGCATTACAGATTAGCGAATTAGAGTGTTATAGATCATAGTATAAATCCCTATATAGCAATAGGGATTTAGACGTCAGTTTGAAGCAAAATAGTAGGTTCATGTATGGGGCTGTGAGCTTCTGAGCCATGAGTTCTTGACCAGATTCACAGTACCAGGCACGTGTCTCCTCTGTGAAGCCACATGACCCTTGCTTCCCCTGGGTGCCGGGAATCTAAACACATATCCTTGTTCATGCATGGCAAGCAGCGTAGCAAGTGAGTCATCGCCCTAACCCCTCATCCAAGTTCTTCAGTTTGTGGGTATAGAATGGTTTATAGTAGTAGCTGGTCTTTGTAAGTTTTCAAACAGTACCTTCTTGCATTTGCAAACATCCTTAACTGATGAGCTGTTTGTGCCTCACTGGAACATAAAAACATCTTGTTTCCACCCCCAGCCAAGGACATGCCCCTAATTTTCATTCATGTGTCTAAAAATATTAGTTGATTTTCTCTCATTTGAATGAATAAATGGAAAAGACTGCTGATATTTATGTTGTGCTATCAAAGTTGTATGCCTGCATTTGAAGGCTGCTGAAGCTGCTATCCACTTGGCAACCTCAGGAGCTTCTTCTCATGATGCAAGCACTGCATTCCTTTTAAGCTTTCATCAGTGGCTATCGTGGTACATTATCACTCAAGCGTCTGAGGCAGGGAAGTTGTGAGTTCCAGGCCTGTCTGAACTAAGCAACAAGATTGTGTTTCAAATAAGAGGCTTTGTACTGCATAGAAAAATTAGAGTTTTGTTGGTAAAGAACAAATGAGAAAAGATTATCAACAAGTAGTAATTTATGCCATTGTTATCTTCTATAGAGTGATTTTTCCCCACTTGTATTTGCAGCATGCATTAGAACTTCCTCCCTAAGCAAAACAATAAAGAGTTGGTCTAAAATAAGAAAATTAAAAATTACTTAGTATTTCCATGTGTATGTCTTGTACCACACACCATCTTTGTTTGCCCTGTAAATGGCATAGTGATGCTGTGTTTATAACAAAAATTAGTAGCTACTTTGTTCCAGACATTAGCTGTCCTTAACTCCAGTGACATTTTTAGGCTTTGTCTAGAGAAGGAGGTTGGTTTGAGTTCATCTAATTGTTACTGAGTATGAGCAAAAACATGCTGATTGGAACTCCTTGACATTTATGGTTACTCTTTGACTAGCGTAATGGAAAGATGCAGTGCTACAACATGATAGTACATGGCTGGATTGGGTTCTGATTTAATGTGTGGGTAAGTATGTGGTGCCTGACACCATTTTGAGTGGGACTCTTATTAGCTGTGGTTGAGTGGTCCCTACTAGTAGCTCCCTCATCCCTAGTGACAGAATGGTCTGTCTTAGACACTGCTGCCACGCAGGGCCTCCTCCTGCATCCTTTCTCCCCAGGTGGCTTCAGTGACCAAATAAGATCATATAAATGTAATAATGTACAAGTACCAACCACTCCTGTTGCTATAAGAAATTCATTTTTTTTCCTCGATGTTCCCTATGCCAGCTTGAGCTTTCAGCCACACTCCCCTAATCTCTTCCTGTGACGTTTTGTGGCTTCTCCTCCCGAAGTGTCTTTGGTTCAGTACTTCTGATTCTCTAGACTTCTCTTCTCCTCTCTTCTTACCTAACTCCGTGGTCTTTTTGGGTCTTTCTTTATTTGACTCTTGGAGGATCATTCCCTTCCATTAAGCAGTTGTGACATGTGTTTTAGGCAGCATTTGGGATTCAGCCTTTTCTTTCTGAAATGTTGCTTGGTTGCTTGGTTTTGAGATGGGTTTCCCTATGTTGCCCAGGCTTGTATTGAATTTCTAGGCTCAGTGATCGTCCTCCTTTGGCCTCCTGGGTGACTATGACTACAAATGTATACTATAGTATATGCGTGCGTGTGTGTGTGCGTGTGTGTGTGTGTGGTGTTTGACTGCTTCTGTGTGCACAGGAAAGATTAATCATAGGATGAGCACTCTACCATTGAGCTGTGCCTTAGTCCTGATTTTCACCCTTTATTTATCATGTATCTGTGTATGTTCAGTAATCCTGGAGCACTTAGGATTCATAGTATCAACCAGAGTTGACATAAAGGGCTCCAGAACATAGCTATCAATCAAGAGTCAAACCAAGAAGCCACAGTAATCTCTAGCTCTTCTACACCCTGTCGTGTAACAGGATCTGTTACTAAAAAACTGGGAAATTGCCCAGGTACTTGGGTGAGGCAACCTAAGATTAGGAACACTTTCCCTAGGGCAGCTTCCAGACAGAACATGAAACAGATTACAGGAGAGAGCCATTGAGTAAGTTTTAAATGAAATGACAGTAAGAAAATGAAGTCCATTTTGAGAGACTAGCAAAGAAGGCTGATGAAGGCAAGAATAGAGAACTTGCTGCCCTGAGTCTTGGCTGATTGTAGCATTTATTAAAGTAGATATTGAATGAAAAAGAGAAATAAAAAGGAAAAGACATGATTGCTCCTAGGTGTGGTGGTACAGATGTGAGAGAGAGCACAGCCAAAGGCAGGGGCGCCTGAGAGAGCGCAGAGTGCCATGTGGGAAGAGGGAAGAGAGGGGACCAGGAAAGAGAGTGGGTACCAAAATGGTTGAATTATATAGGGGAGGGCAGCCCAGCCCCTGCGCTGAGAGTTTAGGGGAGGGGTGGGGCGTGCCAGCCAGGAGGGCTCTGTATCAGGTAGGGAATGAACCTGGGGCCAGTGTCCACTCTGATGTGTTTAATAGGCACCTCAGCCATTTGTCCCAGCTTTGGAAGCTACAGATATGAAAATTACTTTCTGCCCCGTATGATATAAACCTTGGGTGTGAGAATGCACATTCTAAGAAGAAAGCCTTACTGCTTTTACTGCTATTGGTTTAGCTTTGTAATCAGACTGTTCTGTGGGAGCCAGAACTCAGAACAGGTGTTTGAGACAGAAGAAAGTGCACTGTATTTATTACTGCAAGCGGACATTTTTAGCTTTTGTTAGCTTTAGGCCAGGAAGGAATAGCTAATTGTATTAATACTTACCGTCATTGGTTTATCCTTCAGGTCTGTAACTGGTTTAAAGTCTTGCCCTTAGCTCATCTTTAACCTAACAGTTACAAGTCCCAGCTGCTCCTCTGGGTCATTTGTAACCAAGCAAGTTAGTGTTGGACAATGCTAAGCTGCTTCTGAGAATATGCCTCAATTCCTTTTCTTCCTGCCTACCCCACCAGAACTATAGGCCTGCCTCTATCTCACTCAGATTTATAGATGCTGCTTCTATGCTTACGTGAATGACTACCTTAAAATACTGAAATTCTTTTTTTTTTTTTTGGTTTTTTTGAGACAGGGTTTCTTTGTGTAGTCTTGGCCATCGTGGACTCACTTTGTAGACCAGGCTGGCCTCAAACTCACAGCGATCCGCCTGCCTCTACCTCCCGAGTGCTGGGATTAAAGGCGTGCGCCACCACGCCCGGCAAAATACTGAAATTCTTGATTGACTGTTTTATTTAGCAAATGTGTCAGTGATTCTATTGCTAAGCAAAAATGTTTTAGGAAACACCAGTCTGCATTTTTAAAACTGGATTTGCTTTTATTACTTTTAAATTATTTACACTTGTATATGTATGTGTGTGTCAGTGATTTTGTGCACATGAATGCAGGCATCCATAGAAGCTAGGAGTGTCAGAGGTTCAGGATCTGGAGTTACAGGTCCTTGTCAGCCACCTGGTATGGGTGCTGGGAGTTGAACTCAGGTACTCGTAGTACTGGCCCTAACTACTGAGCCAACTCTTCAGCCCAGGAAACTACAGTTTGATATTAGTAAGAAGTAGAATAAGATATAAAGGTTATTTAGTAGACCATTTCAGAAGATGTGCAACTTACCTTAGCACTTGAGTAACAAGAAAGAACCAGCTGTGAAAGACACAGTTTAGTCAGACTGTGTGCAGTGTCTCAAAAACAGCAATGACCTTGAGAAACAAGCTGCTTGAGCCTAGGATGTGTAGGTGAAGAATAGAAGCCAAGGCTTGTAAGGCAGTGGATGTACCTTAGTAAGGGTTTCCATTCTATTCTATGTGAGGCAGAAGCCACTGTGGGACTTTAACTAGGGATGGGTCGTGACATAAAGATGAGACCCGTCCTCGAGAACTGCTGGTAAGCCCTGTTCCCTGAGTCTGCTGCTCTCCTCCTCACTGCACCACAGGAGCTGTATGTAGCAGACTCTGCGCTTGCATTAATCCACAGAGAAAGCTTCAGCCCTCATTCATAATACTGATCAAATTTCAGGTGTTTGGTAAATACTTCAGTATTTTCAAGTTATTTTTCTTGCGTATTTTGCTGAGTTTTAAAAATTGTTCTTAAATCATGAATTGAAGTTTTTGGTATTTATTGAAATGGTCCTAGATAGCCTGTTAATATGGTAAACCACATTGAGAGGTCTGGAATGTTAAACTGTCTTATATTGTCATTAAGTTAGTCAGGATTGCAGTGATCTTTTGTATTACGGGGGCTCAGTTTGTCCGCTTATTATTTCCTAATGTTTTATTAAGGTTCCCTGTACATATTCCCGAGGGATATGTACATGGATTGCTTTGCCCTTAATGTATTTGACTCAATGTGGATAGTGACACTAGCCCTGTCTGTTGAGTTGAGAAATGCTTGCTTGCCTTCTGTTTTCTGAAATAGCTTATATGAATTGGCACTATTTCTAACTTAGGTGCTTGGGAGAATTCACTGTGAAGCCAAAAGGCTGAACAATAAAAAGAATTGGTAAATTTTATTTAATCAAAGCCTTTTCTTCTAAAAGCATGATTGAATAACAACAGGGTCATATTACACATGGATGTGTGTGTTGAGATGGGTGTGACTTATAGCCTTATTTTGTGATGTGTCCTCTAGCTGAGAGCTTAACTCAAGAGTCTCCTGTATGCAGTTCTAATTCTTGTTAGAAGGTCATGTGTAGTTCCAGCTCTTGTTAGAAGACACTTGTGAAAGATGCTGTTAAATTACTGAAGGGTTTTTTTGTTTGTTTTGTTTTGTTTTTAGTGACCTTTGAGCCTCAATTTTCTTTTATTGTGAGATGAAAATACTAATTGCACAGTAGGATCATCCTGACAGTCAAATCAAGAAGCAGACACTAATAGTATACAAAGTGTTACTGCTGTTAGTATATGCTCTTTAGTTATTTCATTTTTACATGGTTGATCCTTAATAGTTTCTCTTTTACAGAAAACAAACTATGTCTTAAAAGTCTTAAATATTTTTCACTCTTTGAATGATATGTAAATTCTAATTTAACCTTCTGATTCTTGATCACTGTGAGGATCAAAGTAGGTGCAGCCAAGTTATTTTCATGCTCTCTTTAAGGAAAATCCAACCACACTGTCAGAGCTTGTGCTTATATGAGCTTATGCCAAGCTAGTCCCTTTTACCAGTGTTAGTTTCATGAGCAATTAAAAGTTGAAATGCAGTCACAGTAAGTGGTAATCATTCATTATTGTATGGGTTAATATTATGACATTTTAAGGAAACACTTTATGTTATGTAATTGAAGCAGAACAACAAACTTACGAATTATTTGTGCACCTTTTGCCTGAAAACTTTCTCTACTTTTTAAGTTTTAATAAGATTCTATCAATCTACAGAGCATAAGTACCCACTATGAGAAATGAAAAATAGTTATGTGGTTCTCAAGAAATTATTACGCACTTTGAGCTACAATAGTCTTATGTCAAGTGAGAAAACCCTGTGGCTTCACAGAGCCACTTGTCTTTGGCACAGATAAAAAAATGAATATTTTCAATATCTGAGTTAGATAGCCAGAGACTCAGCCATGCACCACAAGTTTACACTTTCTATAGTATATATTTCAGTTTATGTGAGTGTTTGCCTGCATGCATGTATGTGACATGCATGCCTCTGGTGCCTTTGGATGTCAGAAGAGGGAGTTTCATCCCCAGAAACTGGAGTAATAGTAAATAGTGTGAGCTAACATGTGATGCTGGGAACTCAACCTGGTACCTCTGCAATAACAGCAAGTACTCTTAACTGCTGAGCCATCTCTCCAACCCAGTAATCTTTTTTTTCTGTAATGGATCAGTGATCCATGAAGTTATAAACAACAGCTCTGCAGATGAAACTTCATGTTGATATAAAACTCATTTATTAATCTTTTTTTTCTTTCACCTATCTCAATAGCTGTGTAGTGTAACTTTATGTTTGATATTTTCCTCTATCATTTGATATTCACATACCCCACAGTATAGTTAAAGCAGGTTTTACAGATACTTAAGCATAGGAAAATTAAAAGCAAATTAACAAGGCAGAGATAGAATCCAGTGATCCAGAACTGCTGGTTCAACACTTGTTGAAATATTTTCAGATCATTATTCATCTCCTCACTCACTATTGATTAAGTAACAACCATGTTCCAGGAACTGTTTCAGGTAAAAAGAACATAATAGAGAACAGAGACATGCATGGTTTCTACCTTCCTGAAGCTTCTGGGGTAGAGGACCCTGATTTAAATAGCCATACAAATGCACAGCTGCACTCTGTTGACTGTGTGGGGGCACTGCCAGCTGCTATGAGAATTAGAATGTGGAGAGTTGACCTTGTTAGATTGGCAGGAAAGGGGTCCCTTGGGAAATGATAAAGTCCAGGTCAGAGGGCTTGGCATCACATAAAGAAAGAAAAGAGCGGGGCTGGAGAGATGGCTCAGAGGTTAAGAGCACTGGCTGTTCTTCCAAAGGTCCTGAGTTCAATTCCCAGTAACCACATGGTGGCTCACCACCATCTATAATGAAATCTGGTGCCCTCTTCTGGTTTGCAGGCACACATTTGGGCAGAATATTGTATGATAAATAAATAAACCTTAATAAAGAAAGAAAGAAAGAAAGAAAAGAGCTATCAAGCCTAGACAAGTGGCACATCTTGTGTTAAAGAGCCACCACCTCAAGAGAATTGAAGAGTGGGAGTTGACATAGAGATCACAATTTGCTGAATTCTGACCACTCAAGGCTGAGAAAAGGATGTTTGTTTTAATAAGTTCCCTGTGTCATGTAGATGTGTTTACGTCTAAGTGACTCCTGGTTCAATTGTATTTTACCAGTTGCTTCCTAGTTCACCGGGATGGTTCACAGAACTAAGGGACCTGCCAACTCCATTCACAAGGCATCAGATTATCTCATTCAGGGAGGTTTATCACTTTCAGGGAATAAAGGGAGAATTCACCAATGGTAACCTTTGGCCTAGGTTTTATCAATGGAATGAATTTCCACAAAGAAGCTACTCTAAAGAAATGCAGAGGGAATGAAATGATACCCTTTCCGCCTCAGGAGTGTAAATATGCTGTCTTACAGTAGCTCTTCTCTGTGACTTTTGTTTCTAGACTCTCCTTCCCACTGTCTTTTGTTACAGAAGTCTGGTAGCTTGTAAAGCTTTGTTTAGGTCTGCGCTTGTCCTGTTAGGTTAGAGGTATAGACATCATTTTCTGGTTTACAGAGAAAGCCAGCTGAGGCAGGTTGATTTGTACTTAGTCACATTACAGCACTACTCCTCAGTTCCCAAGCACTGCAATGAGGAATAAATATCAGAGTCTATTGTCCGGAACATGGGGAATTGATGGGGTCCTGGGACTCTAGCAACATAAGAACTCTGCTAATAACTTGAGACAAAAGACAGCTACCTTGGCTTTAATGAAGTGAAGGTAAGTGGGCAGGAGATGTTCTCATTGAAAACAGAAGTTGGCATGTGGAGAAGTAGAGGTTGGGTAAAAAAATGTCTCTGGTGACATATTATTTTGCTTTGTTTAAAATTAAATTTTCCTAGGCCGGGCATGGTGGCACACACCTTTAATCCCAGCACTTGGGAGGCAGAGGCGGGCAGATTGATGTGATCGAGGCCAGCCTGGTCTACAAAGCCAGTGCAGGACAGCCAAGGCTACCCAGAGAAAGCCTGACTTGAAAAAACAAAAAACAAAAAAATTTAAGTATCTGGAAAACCCACTTTACCTACATTACGATGTATTTGAACATGTAGTGAAAAACATGGAGATATAGCCATATCTATGAAAGATAAAGCCATAAAAGATATCAAACATAAAATTATGCAACGCAGCTATTGAAATAGGGGGAAGAAGAGAAAAAGGTCTAATAAATGAGTTGTATTGTTTTCCCTTCTGTTAAGCCATACTTTTATATCAACATGGCGTTCTATCTCCAGAGACTCTGTAGTGACTCCCTGCTAACCTCAGAAACACATCTTCCTGGCCATTGTGTAAGACAGTGTCTTTTATCTTCACACGTGAGGCCAGATTACCTAGAGGTGGCTGTTGGGTTCTTTCTTTTTGTATGGTTTAGCAATGTTAGGATTTTAGTGCAAACTCCATCTCTTACAAATGGCTCATATGGCCATTTAGAACAATTATATTTGTGCTATAGGGCATAAATAGATTGTATATATTACTTTAACTCTGGATAGAATTGAAAAAGGAAACCAATAAATTAAATTAAGATAAATGCTTCATTGTATTTTTAGAGCAGGGCAAGATACCTTTAACTTTTAAAAAAGAAAGCAACTTTATATTTGATTGTTTTGTAATTTTCTGTCAGTATGCTGCTAGGATTTCTTACATTCCCCTGTTTGTATTCCCCAGTTCTCCTTTCTCATCCTTCTAGTTTTGTTTTGTTTTGTTTTTTTCCTTCTTTTTAATATGAGCTATCTAGGTTGCAGGGGTAAACCCTGGCACATAATCAAGAATATACATATGCCATTGCTTTGATGGCTAGAAAAGCAGTATTTTAAAGCAGTTGAAAGACTCTGTAGAATAGGTGTGGATCCCAGCAGAGCTTGAGCAACTGCTCTGCTCGTCCTCACAGTTCCCTCTACTCCCTGTGTGATGAGCAGTAGGCCACATTTCAAACTATCCTGACATTGCTTTTGGCTTTCTTTCCGGAGTGCTGCTTTCTCTTTCCTTACTCCTCACATCACGTTTAGAGATTTGGGGTGAAAAATGTGTGTAGGCTTCATGACCTGGGGAGAGATGGAATGTAACAGTTTCCTAGTGCTTGCACAAAAAGTTTTTGGAGATTGATAAAGATTTTGGGGACCCATGAGTGGAATATCACATGAATTTGAGGACAGGAGTGAAGAGGTTTTTGTTGTTACTTTGTGTTTTTGAGACAGGATTTCTCTGTAAGAAATGATGGAACTCCCCCTGTAGACCAGGCTGTGTTCGAACTCAGACATCCCTCCACCTGCATTTGCCTCCGAGTGCTGGGATTAAAGCTGTGCACCATCACACACAGCCTCGAAGTGAAGAGGTTTTGCTCATAGCCTTCTTTAGGCTGCTCCTGTGTGGTACCTCATCACTTGGGTCCCCTGTGAGGAACAGCCATGCCATCCCTGGAATGTGTGTTCTGAGCTTCAGCCTTTAGCACAAGAAGCCCAGGGTGGATTTAGAGAGCCCTTCTTCTGTCTGCCCGTAGCTCAAAAAAGACCTTTATCTTTTGGGCCTACCCTTTTACTTCTTCAGCGCTCACAACCAGATGGCAAGGACACCATTTTGTTCATTGTCTTGTTTCCTGGTCCCTACTCCACCCCCCAGGTTCCTGTTGAACCAGCACTTTGAACTCTAAGGCAAAGTGCTGTAGATGTGGAGGGGTGTCACTGCCACACTCCTTCTGAATTTTGTTTTTCTGGGAGTATTGAGGCTTGAACTCAGGACCTGGTGAATGCTAGGCAACTACCTTACCTCTGAGTTTTAGCTGTAGCCTTCAGTGGAAAATTCTTACTTTTACCTGGGATGAGCTCTACTAGCTTATTACATTTACTTAAAAAGAAATCTTCAAGTTTAGACCTGAACTAACATGTTATTGAGAGAAAAGCACACACATTTTATTTGGTAGGTTTGTGTGTGTGTGTGTGTGTGACGGGGGAGCCCTCCCAAGAAAAATGAAGGCCCCAAGAAGCAGTTAGGACCAAAAGCTGGCTTAGACAAATAAGAAGCTTTCAATCAGGGCAGCTAATCTTGGAGGAGTGACTAAGCAGATAAGGTTGGTTAACAGGGTTTGTTTGTGTAGATTTCTTCCATCCTGGACTCTGATAAGAATGTCTTCCTTCCTCCAGTACAGGGAGGGCACCTTTCTCATGGGAGTTCTGTCTCCTGCTCTCATGAAAGTGCCCTTGTTGAAGTGCCGCCTTCAGAGTACTTTCAACTGAAATAATTAGCATGAAAAATCAGTCTGTTTAGCATGCCATAAACCATGGCACTGTTTTTCTTGAGACAGGACAATATAAAGAATTTTCTTTCATGTGAGTTAAGCTCAGTGGTCAACAGTGGCAGGTACTTGGTGTGTGCAGACTGAGTGACTGCAGTGACCTGCCTGTGGTGACTCAGAGAAAACATGCCCAAAATGTGGTGAAGAGTGTAGCCGATGTTTCTGTTAAAAACAAAAGATGCCATGTAGGTTAAACAGTGTGCACCATTGATGTTGGTGTGTGCCTTTAATCCCAGCCCTTGGGAGGCAGAGTTCAAGGCTAGCCTGCCAGGACAGCCAGGACTACACAGAGAAACCCTATCTGGGGTGGAGGTGGGGAAACAAAAAACCAAAAACAAACAAAAAACCCAATGTGCCACCACAGAATTGACTCAACTCTACCCTCAAAGAACAAAACTGTTGACAATTTAGGAGCCCAGGGAGATGGCTCAGGTGGTAAAGTGCTTGCAACATAAGCCTGAGGATCTGAAGCTGATTCCTAGTGTGCACATCAAAGTCTACTAGATTATCTAATAACATTATTGGGAAGGTGGAGACAGACTGTCCCTTGGGCTTGCTGGCTAACCAGTCACACTGGATTGGTGAGCTCCAGATTCTGTGAGAGACTGCCTCAAAAATGATAAGGTCGACTGTGATTGAGGAAGGGACTCAAGACCATAGCTGGCCTCTACTGGCATCTGTACACACAGAAAAATATTTGTGGCAAATTGCCTTGAAGGGAGTTAGATTTGTGGTGCAGAACTTCTTTGGCCTACCTTGGTCCTCAGATATGTGGACAAAGTAAGAGAGGAGTTAGCTTCATTAATACAAAGCAAGATTGGAAGGGGGTGACAGTTAAGAGAACCTGCAATGGAAAGTAATTGGCAGTATTAGACTTACCACACAGGAGTGATTTGTGCTGGTTCACAATATGAAGAGGAGGCTTTCCAGCTGTGAATTTCAGTGTAAAATAATGGCCTGCCATTGTTCCCTCAGAAGCAGTGTGTGGGGGTCTAGCAGCAGTTCATACGAGGGTAAGCAGAATGCTAAGAACGCAGCATTCTCTTGGTCCTTCATGGATGGTGTTCCACTCCACTTTCTGAAGTAGATTTAATAAGATACGGTTCATCTACATAAAGTAAATTCATATAAGTTGCATGATATCATCATACTAAATCTACAGAAGATACTCAGGAGAGTGGAGATGCAGGGGGAGGCTTATTCTGTAGCTTCAGGTAGCCAAGAATTCATAGTATCCTCCAACCTCAGCCTCCTGGGTGCTGAGATGCAGTGTGAGCCACCATGTCTGCCTCATGGGAGAGACTTTGCTTGCTTTTCTCTTCGTTTGAAAAATCTCTTGTGTGGTGATTACACATGTGGATAATGTGTTCTGCTCACTCTTCCTGTCTCTCCGTCTCCTCCTTACAGGTTCCTATGCCACATTCATGTCTTTTTATTTTGTGAGCACTGATTTTAACCAGGATGCCTGTGTGTCCAAAGGGTGGTACTATCTAGTAGAGCCTGGTGGGCTCACCTTCGGGTGCTCAACTGAAGACAGTGACAGCTCCTCCCTCAGAATCCATCACCATATACTAGTTTAACAGTGATGGGTAGGGCCCCATGAGCTCCTTCCTGATCCATAATGGCTGTTGACAGGTCCAGAGCTTTGTAGGCTTAGTATAGATGATCTTAAACAGTGTGTAAATAGCTATTTTTATATTTTTATTTATAGATGAACACAAGTAATAAAGGTCAGGTGGTACATGTTTAGCACATGTATTATTGTGCTAGTTAGAAATAATATAAAACAATTTAACATTGATTTGAATCTGGAAATTATTCCAAAGATTAAAGAGTTCTTGTGGAGTTGGAGAGTGGCTCAGTGGTTAGAAGTGCTTGGCTGCTCAGTCAAGAGGATGAGTTTGGTTCTTAGCTCCCACATCCAGTGGCTTCACAACCTTCACCAGGCCCAGGGAATCCAAAGCTTTCTTCTGGCCTTTTCAAGTACTCAGGCACAGACATAGCCATATACATAAATAAAAACAATAAAAATAAGTCTCTAAAGCATCCTTTCCATCTATAATTCATAGCACAAAGATTTTTTTGAAAGCTCATATTATATCCACCACTTGCATACCCCCCCCCAAAAAAAAAAAAGGACTATATTTTTATTGTTGGGGTCCAAAAAACAAAACAACCCAAGCAGTCACAAGAGTCCAGCAAAGCGAGATCTTTTTGAATTAGGCAGCAAAAACTGACTAGTTAGGTACAAAAGCACAGACTGAGGAATTGACTGGGTCTTTGAATGTTCATCTTAATAAGTATTTAAGCAGATGACCAAAAAAAAAAATTTTTTTTTTTTTTCATTATGCTGGGCCTGGTGGTGCACACACCCTTAATCCCAGTACTCAGGAGGCAGAGGCAGGTGGATCACTGTGAGTTCGAGGCCAGCCTGGTCTACAAAGTGAGTCCAGGACAGCCAAGGGTACACAGAGAAGCCCTGTCTCGAAAAACAAAACAAAACAAAATAAAAACAAAAAACCAAACGAAACCAACCAAACAAACTAAAAAACCCCAAAGAAACCTTATTATACTCAGGCTGCTACTGAAAGATTAGGGCCTCAGAACAGACTCGGGAATTGAACTGTGACACCCCCCCAAAGAGAAATTGTACAGCAGTTTTAAAGGATAGAACCCCAAAGTAATGGGGAACAGGGTGGTTGTAGAAAAAACAAAACAAAACATATTTTGACACAAGAAATTGAGCAAAGAATTAAACGTTGGTGACTGGGCCTTATCTGGTCACCTGGTTTCAGGGCTCTCAACTCAGCTTTTGCAGTCAGGTCCCCTCCTGGGGTTCTGGCCCGGAATTCAGAATGATAAGGAAACAAAGGAGTGGGCAAGCTGCCCGTAATCAGCTAACTCATGACAGGCAACACATTTACAACCCATGTGCCCTAGTTTAGATAATCAGCAACTTCCCTCTTTACATTCTTTACTGGTTAACAGACAAACATGAAATACCTGAAGAAGCAAGATAGGAGTTGGTTCCAGGGCCTGGGAACATGAACTCAGTTTTGACCCTTCCAGTAAGATGGCTGGACTCAGGCAGCTGTCTCCTAACAGTATGGTGTAAGCTTATAAGTGCCATACAGTTCAAGAATCCTTGAGCTTATCAGTATATAACTGAAGGAAATAATTCGGAGAAAGAGGTCTGGAGCCCATGAAAACTATAGCAGATAAAGCCAATATAAATTCTTAGCATTCTGAGGTAGAATATATACTCTTCCTGGGACTGAAAGGCCATGGAGGAACATAGGAACTAGAGATGATTAATATAAACCCTGTTCTTAAAAATGGGTATTTAGAAAAGTAGGGTGAACCTCTGTGCTGATTTGAATGAGAACGGCCACATAGACTCTCATTTCAATGGTCACCAGGTAGTGGAAGTGTTTGGGAAGGACAAAGAGGTGTGCCCACATTCAAGGAGATGCGTCACTTTAAGGTTTCAAAAACCCATGTCAGGCCCAATTAGTCTCTCTACCTAGCCATTGTTGTCTCATGTAAGCTGTCAGCTCCTGCTGGTGAACCCCAAAGTAAATGTTTTCTTTTATAACTTGTCTTAGCCATGATGTTTCTTCACAGCAATAGAGAAATAACTAAGACACTCCTCGTCTCAGCTGCGTAAACTAGGAAACCCTCTACTAACTCTCTGTAGGAGGTAGAGTCAGGCATCTGGGGTGCTTGCAGTGTCCTGTGGATGGGATAAAGCTTGGGGCACTTCCTGGAACACAAGCTGCAAGCCCTAGCCTCTTTCCCAGTTTCCTTTTTCTTTTTCGTGCTGACCATGGTGTAGAGCCTCTGTTGACTCTTCTGTCTTTCACTTCAGGAATATAAGCTCTGTGTGAGCAGAGCTTGTGCTTCTCCCCATGACGGTGCTTCCCAGTGCTTTGCTTGTCCCTGGGTGCTCAGTAAGTGTTTGTTGAATGCATAAATGATGAACACAAAGCCTGCATGACTTGAGGAGGTAAAAGGGTGCCAAATGGTATTCTGTTACACGGTTTTTCTTAGGATGATAGTTCAGAAAATATATTAGCAGTTAACAGAAATTGTTGCTTAATGGCAACCAGAGAAGGCGTCATTCTACACGTTTATAATAGTTTAAATACTGAAAAATTTTTAACTGATATTTAAAAATCTTCATGTTTCTGAATATCTGTATTTTTTTTTAATTTACCTATTTTGTAGATCATTGTAAACATTAGCCTGGGAATTAGATTTCTGGCTACTATTGTTAATGACCAGACAGACCACCACACAGTATACATATCAGTAAACCAAGTTTTGGGGGAAAAAAAGTTTCTTTGTGGCCAGATGACTCAGTGAGTAAAGGTGCCTATCACCAAGCTTCGTGCCTGAATACAATCCCGAAGACCCGTATGGTAGAAGGATAGAACCGACTCCCACAAGTTGTCCGGCAACCTCCACACATGGACCGTGCTATAAATGTGTTTCTTGACCTCCACACATGGACCATGCTATAAGTGTGTTTCTTGACCTCCACACATGGACCATGCTATAAGTGTGTTTCTTGACCTCCACACATGGACCATGCTATAAGTGTGTTTCTTGACCTCCACACATGGACCATGCTATAAATGTGTTTCTTGACCTCCACACATGGACCATGCTATAAGTGTGTTTCTTGACCTCCACACATGGACCATGCTATAAATGTGTTTCTTGACCTCCACACATGGACCATGCTATAAGTGTGTTTCTTGACCTCCACACATGGACCATGCTATAAGTGTGTTTCTTGACCTTCACACATGGACCATGTGATAAGTCTGTTTCCTTGACCTCCACACATGGACCATGCTATAAGTGTGTTTCTTGACCTCTACACATGGACCATGCTCTAAGTGTGTTTCCTTGACCTCACACATGGACCATGCTATATGTGTGTTTTTTTGACCTCCACACATGGACCATGCTCTAAGTGTGTTTCCTTGACCTCCACATGGACCATGCTATAAGTGTATTTCCTCTACCGCCACCATAAAACAAATGAGAATGAATAAATAAATAAATGTGTAGTGAAGACTTTTAAAAATGTTTCTTCACTAGGTAGCCAAGTATGGAGGTGGGAGACCTAAGTCTCAAATCTACCTTGAGGAAGGTGGGTTTGGGGCTATTTATTGGTAAAGAAAAGGATGAGATAAGATGTGGAGAAAGATTATGGGAGGTAAAGTAATCAGTTACCATTCTCTTTGGGGGATGCATGGAGTTTTTGCCTCCTAAAATCAGGAGGTCATGCTTCACACATGTGCATACATGCATACATGTGCACACACATGCAGGCTCAATAGAAGAGTCATTGGTTTCAGCAGAAATGGCCTTTAAGTCTGTGAAAAGTAATCTAGGCAATTATAACTTTCATGTCAGAAAGACTGTCTACAGTGAAGCTAGTGAGAGCCACATAATACACAGCTCAGCAGCATTACTTTCAGAATTAGTGATTCCAAGCTCCCTTTAGAGACAGGATCTGCCTATGTAGCTCAGGCTGGCTTTAAACTTGCTGTCCTCTTACATCAGCCTTCTGAGTGCTAGGATTGCAAGCATGAGCCACTGCACCTAGTAGATAAGTGAACAGGCCAGCTGTGTTTGCTGGTAATGATCAAATTTAGGATTTTATTGTCCCTGGAGTCTGGGAGAGTGAGTCTTAACTCTTGGCAGTAATGTTCTAGAGAACGCACCTGGGTTCTACCGAGGTGCTTCTTCTCTGCGGAAGATAGGTATTACAGTTGCAAGGCCTTCTTTCTGCCTTTGCAGACAGATGCTGTGGCTCGTCTAGGAAGGAGTAAGCGCTCTGTGTGTACTGTATTGGATTTTTTTTTTTCCATTTATAAAATGAGGTGAGTAGAAAACATGGTCTGCTCATTAGCATCAGTTAATTCTATCCTAAAATGTTGTGATTTACCCTATTCTAGCTTGAAAAGTCACTTTCTTTAATTTTGTGATTATTTCTATGATTAAGCATTAAGAAAGGGTTGAGAGAAGTACAAAATGAAGGGACATTTGGATCTTCAAATAGTCCAGAGTGACAGTTTTTGCTCCGATAATTGTCACTTTAGTCTGTCCATGACAGTGAGCCCTAGAGTCTTCAAATGAACGTATTAGCAGTAGATATGGATTGATCCCCTGAATGAGCTGTTATATCGCAGTATCAGAATGTTCCAGACGTATGCCAAACAGGAATGGATTCTGTTTTAGGTCAGAAGAGAGTCTCTTTTAAAAGATCACAGACTTGGAAAGTTACTGATCACAATGGGAGGGGCTCTGCTCTCTTGGTTTTCAGTTCTTCTGCTGTAGGGAACTCCAGAGACTATTATGGGTTAAACAGTGTGCAGCTGTTGAGTTTCTAAATTCTAGTTTAGTATTCTAGCAATCCCCAGGGTTTCTAATCTTAACCCAGTTTAGCTCTAAATGTACTGTAGATGTAGATATAAGTCTTTGGTCCTGGAAACACACAGCATTCACCTTTCGAGAACAAAACTTGTTTATCTTTCTAATGTGTAATTAATACATGCCTGTTGTCTGAAAAAAAGGTCAGTTTCATATTTTAAATTTTAGTATTATGGACTTTTTGTGCCTTCCAAATTAGAAATGTAGGACTATATTGTGAAAGAGGATTGAAAATAAGCATTTTCTTTCATATTTGTACTAAACAAAGATGTGTTTACTGCTTATGAAATCAGCACACTGTTTGGGAATGGGACTGCATCAACTGATAGGAAGCAGTCCTTGCTGTTAAGCTCTTACTTCGGGTAGAGAGTACGGTTACATGAACAGGTTACCGTATGTGATGGGATAATAGAAGAATACTGTAATGGGCATTGATGACTTATAAATAAAAGAGTTCCCCGTGGTTGGGAGTGAGGTGTTATGTTCCTGAAGGCCTAGTGGAGCTGATTGCCTAGGGCAGGTGTTCACTATGTGAGATGAGAAGTAAAGGTTAGAGGCTAGTTGGGGAACAGTTAAGGCACTGGCCCAATATCTCATATGAATTCCTTTGCAGTGAGACTGTTTTAGCTGCTGTCAGTTTTACCTTTAGTGATGGGTAACCTAATTTTGTTAAGTATTTAGCTTGGAATTACTGATATTACAGCACAGGCACATACACCTATATATTTATGAACTCCAGCTATATGCATTTGTAATGCTCATATTTGAACCCAGGGCTTGAACATGTTAGGCAAACATGTTAGGACAGAGCTACATCCTTGGGCTAATAATACTAGGCTCACTTACCTTTATACCCAGGCAGCATTATGTTTCACCTAAGATATATGACATTGTGTTATTATATAGTTTGCATTATCCTTTCAGCCAGTAGTTTACAAGCAAGATTACCTTAGGGGCTGTTCAGAAATCATCTTGGATTCCCTCCTGCTTCCTCAGCTTTGAGCTCAGTAGGTCCTGGGTTAACTTGGATTTTCTCCTGTAAAAGGCATCCAGGTGTTTCTGATGCACAACTGCTCTAGCCTGACACAGAGAGAATATTCTACATGCTATCACTGACTTTTGCAGTAAGACTGGAGTGAGCGGTCATGTGTAACTTAGCAATAGCAAGCCCATGAGAGTGGAACACCCTGAGACCTCCATAGAATGGGATACGAAGTAGAATATTATAAACAGTAGCTGCCTCACACATGGGCTTTGAATTTAAATCAATCAAAAGTCAAAGCAGAGCACATAGCTACAAATCTTTCATAAACAAGCCACGAGGACATGACATCAGTGCTGATGCTGCTGAGAAGGTGCTTCTGGATTTGGTCAGTATATTAGCTCTTTATGTACAGGGAGAGATGCAGGCTTAACTCTGACTAGGGGTATTCCTTGAATTCACAGCATAGTTGAGTTATCAGATAGACACTGTTGATACTAAGGAAGCTATAAAGTAGATGATATGGTGTCTATTGACCAAACTTAGACATTTTAAGGTAATTAAGACCAATAATCTCTGTACCGTTAGACTGTCTCAGGCATGAGGCAGTTCTGGGACTTCTGATTGTGGGTGTTGATACACCTGGGGGTACCTAGGAAAGAGTTACAGTGCCTAGGACTCCTTCCCAGGAGCTGCATGGATATGGATGTCTTACTTTCTTCTTTCTGTTAATAAGAAGCAGGTGTAGCTTCTAGGCAGTGGTCACAGAAAGAATAAAATTAGGTATGTGATTAGGAAAAAAGCAAATATATGACTATTTTGTCATTCAAAATAAAAGCAGAGTTTAGAAAAGAAAGCTGAGAAAACATGCAATTGTGCCATGAGTGTGTGCTCCATGGCTTGCAAACAAACTATACATTACCTGAAAAACACACAGACTTGATGGTGGGGCAGAGCATCTAATGTGATTGTCTGGGACCAGGGAGCCTAGTTCCTGTGCTCTGCCCTAGTTACTCTGCAGGAATCTTGTGTAGAGTCTGGGGAGCCATGCTCCTTAGGGAAGCCCTCCCACCACACTGAAAGAAGGTCGCATAAGGGTAAATGAGGAAGCCGTGGGAATGCCCAGCCTGGAAGCTGTTTGCAAATGCTATGTTACTATCTTATAAGTTGCGTATGTAAAAAGGACAGAACTCTAGTCTGTATCTCTCAAGCCAGGTGAGTGGGTTGAAGTGACGAGAAACAGCTTTAGAAATCTCCATGGAGTTTCCCAGGGCTGGAGACGGCGAAGCAGCACGAGCATCAGCACGGCTAGAAGATCTTGGCAAGTAGTGTGTGCAGTAATTCGTCCAGAATAAAAATCTCCAGGGTATGTGACACGCCTGTTTAATCATGAATGCTGTACATGCTCAGTGCATCTCGCAGCACCTATCCCAGTGAAACATTTGCTCCAGAGAAACAATACAGAAATAATAATGGTGTCATTAACCCTACAGTTTGAAGACGAAGCCTGTAATTCTATGAGAAAAACTGATTGACCTTAGGCAGCTGGTGTCTTAATGTTTCTCAGGTGATTGTGAACCTCAATAAATTGGTTCACGTAAAGCCTTCGCCCAGTAAGTCTGGCTGAGAGAATAGTCATTAAGTTTATAGTCTGAAACTAGCTAGGAAATTATTTGAGAAGTTAGTATTTGATATCATTTTTGGTAGTGGTGGTTAGAGGGCACACAGGGTCTCCCTGTGTAGCCCAGGCTAGTCTGGAACTCACCTTGTGGCCCAGGCTGGTCTTCCCAAGTGCTAGGATGGCTGGCATGCCCACTTTGGATAGCCCTAATAATGTACTTTCTCTGCCCTCGTCCCCGCTTCTGGATCTGAGGACCAGACCCAAGGCCTTGCCCTTACTAGGCGATCACTCTAGCACTGAACTAAGCCCCAAGCCCCTAAGGCCTACTATTCTAACCATGATGCTTTTTACATTTCTGTATCTGTGAATCTGTCTTCTCACATGTCACCAACCATTCCTCACCCCGCACTTACCATCTGCTCTCAGATAGAAGCTAAATATAGACGGCAATATTTATCTGGGATTGTTCAAAGCAAAAATGTTTGACATGAGTGAAACACCTCTGACTAATGCCCTAAAGCATAAGCTTTTAATTGTTTTTTTCTTTAACTAAAAATTGCTTCAGGCTGGGGACGCAGAGTGGTGGAGTGGGGCCTAGTGTGTTTAGAGCCCCTAGTGTAGTTCCATCCTCAGCTCTCCAAAAACAAAACAACCTGAAAGTACATGTATGCCACAGGCGCTTCCTTCTTAAACACAGATCATAAACAGTAACAGTTTTGAGGACCAGCTTTGTTCCATGGCTCTAAATAAATAGTTGTCTTCAGCCTGGTCTACAAAGCGAGTCCAGGATAGTCAAGGCTACACAGAGAAACCCTGTCTCGAAAAACCAAAACAACAACAACAACATGTTGTTTTTAATTCTGATTAAACCTTTTTTATTCTTAGCTCCCTTTAAAGGATTTATGGCTAATATATTCTGGATCTGGAAACCAGATAGTGAAGCTTGATCAGCATTACTCATCTGAGGCTTGGAATCTGTGTGAAAATCACCGTAGGCACAGGGTGAGAGGGTAGTAGGGTCTGAGCTGCTAACTGGCCATGCTGGGTGTTGGTAGCACTGAGTAGTTAGTTCTGGATTCTTTCTGCGTTTGCAACATTTGCAAATTTCCATAACTTTTTATTCATCTCTGTATTTGTTGGTCGTGTGTGTGTGTGTGTGTAAGTCGGTGTGAAGGCCAGAGGTGAACATCAAGTGTCTTCCTCATTTGCCCTCCACCTTACTTTTTTAAGACAAGGTCCTCACTGAACCTGGAGCTCACTAATTAGCGAGCCCTGCTGGCCAGCGAGCCCCAGGGAGCCTCCCATCTCCACTTTCCCACAGCACTTCTGAGTTTAATTAATTTCATTGATTAATTATTTTTGTTGTTTTTGTGTTGCCCTTAGATTTTAAACTATTTTATTTGGGGTATTTACTGCCTCTACCTCCCTTCTCCACCCCAATCCCTTCCGATACCCCAATACTGGATATGAGGGAAAGAAGGTTAGTGGAGAGCAGAGGATGTAGACCTCTTTATTTCTCCCAGCTATTTAGGGTTGATTAAAGCCAGCCCTTCTCTCTCCCTCTCCTGCTCACCCCCCCCACTCTTCCTTCCCTCCATCCCTCCTCTGCTCTCTTATAGTCCTCAGAATTAAACTAACTGCAGCTGGCAAAGACAACACCCCTCTCTGTGACCCATGAGGCAGGCAGTTACTAGTGGGCAAAAGACGACACTCTGCACGGGGCAGTTATCAGCTGTTGGATAAACTAAAGCCCAAACTAAAACCCCACCCTTGGGATTAAAACAAAAACATGGTTACATAGCATTACTGAGTTTTTAAACAAACCAAAACTTCCATTACATGTCCCCCTTTTGGTTTAAAAATATGGCCTTTTCTCTAACATTAACAAACTATATAAAATAACATTTAGAATTATCAGGTAAGAGTTATGTTTATAATATCCAGTCCATTTGTATTTGGCACTCTTGGGAAAAGTATTACATTATCTATCCTATCTTGGTGAGACCAAAGTTCTGTACCTAAATCACTTTTTAAAAAATTTTTTTTATTAATTTATTCTTGTTACATCTCAATGGTTATCCCATCCCTTGTATCCTCCCATTCTTCCCTCCCTCCCATTTTCCCCTTATTCCCCTCCCCTATGACTGTGACTGAGGGGGGTTTCCTCCCCCTGTATATGCTCATAGGGTATCAAGTCTCCTCTTGGTAACCTGCTGTCCTTCCTCTGAGTGCCACCAGGTCTCCCCCTCCAGGGGACATGGTCAAATATGAGGCACCAGAGTACGTGAGAAAGTCATACCCCACCCTCTACTCAATTGTGGAGAATGTTCTGACCGTTGACTAGATCTGGGTAGGGGCTAAATCACTTCCTTATACCTTGTATCTATCAACCTAAAGACATCTATCTAGACCTTAAAACATCATTTTAGACCTAAAACATTGTCTTAGTTCCTAAACAACTAATCTTAATTATAGTAAGACTATGACTGTATCTAGTCTTCAACCTCATCAGAGACTTTAGAAGGAAATAGTATTAACCTAATTATGTAAGAAGCATAGAGCAAGTAGCTTCCAGACTATAGAAATGCAAAGACAGCTGACTGCCTGGACAGTCACCAGAGGTTTCTCCGTGTCTTTGGTACATCCAATCTTCAGCCTACCGGCCCAGAATATCTGACAGACTTTTCTGTGAGGCAGGACTTTTGAGGGACTGGCTCCTTAGTGTCTGCAAAGCTGGACAGTCAAGTTCCCTGTGTCCTGGTTGTTCACAGTTGGACAGAGCCGGCTGTCAGCAGTTGAAGGACAGGTTTTCTCCTGTGGCTATCTTGCCACATTTGGTTCTTTGATGCCCATCAACTTTTTTGAAGTAGGTTAAAGGTGCTGCCAGGAGCAGATGCGTCTCTCTGTCAGAAAGGCCTTTTATTATTAAAACATTTAAAGTGCGATATTCTGTAGACCTCTGAAGTGTTTAAAGACCACCTATTTGTCTGCCATTATATAGTGAATAATCATATCTATTTATCATCTATCTATTGACAGTATATTAGAATAGAGCAACGTTGCTTGTTTTTAGCTATGTACAATCTGCTTAACCTTGAAAACATATACAAGAGACTAAACAAAGCTTATTTCTGTAATTAACAAAACTAGTATCTAACAAGACTACAATTAAGATTATTTATAGATGACTAATTACTACTTTCATAAGACTAGAACTTTATATCATGTTTTCAAATTAGTTGCATAAATACAATACTTAAGCAAAAATTGAACAAAATAACCTTGTTTCTATCAATATATAGTAAGTGAGTTGCTTTTTACACAAAGCAAGAGTTGAACAAAACAATCTTAAATTTCTATCAACATATAATAATCTATACCAATGCGAAATATTTGAGACTAGTAAATTCAATAATCTACCCTTTATCCTGTAATCCTGTATCCTCCCCATCTTTTTTCTCTTATTATCTTGGGGAAAGGAGGAGAAAAAAGGAACGATAAAAGGAAAAGGAGGGAGGACATAGGATTATAAGATAAAAGTTAGATTGTTGAATCTACTAGTCTCAAATATTTTGCAGTGGTATGGATTACTGTATATTGATTGAGATTTAAACTTTTTTGTTCAACTTTTGCTTCATGTATTGTATTTATGCAACTAATTTGAAAACATGATCTAAAGTTCTAGTCTTATGAAAGCTAACTATTGCAAGCTGTTCAGGATGATTGGATATGCAAGTTAGTAATTAGTCATCTATAAATAATCTTAATTGTAGTCTTGTTAGATTCTAGTTTTGTTGATTACAGAAATAAGCTTTATTTAGTCTCTTGTATATGCTTTCAAGGTTAAGCAGATTGTACATAGCTAGAAACAGGCAACGTTGCTCTATTCTAATCTACTGTCAGTAGATAGATGATAGACGGATAGGTAGACAGATAGACGTGATTATGCACTATAGCACTATATAATGGTGGACAAATAGATGGTTTTCAAACACTTTAGAGGTCTACAGAATATGGCATTTTAAAATGTATTAATAATAAAGACTTTTCTAACAGACACATCTGCTCTGGCAGCAGTTTTGTTTTCAATTAATTAGTTTATTTTTTGTTGTTTTGTTTTAACATCAGTGCTGGGAATCAAACTCTGTTATTCATGTTTGTGTGGCAGGCACTTTACCCTGGGCTGCCTTACCAGCCCCACTCATTTATTTATTTGTTTGTTTGTTTGTTTGTTTTTGGTTTTTCAAGACAGGGTTTCTCTGTGTAGCCTTGGCCATCCTGGACTCACTTTGTAGACCAGGCTGGCCTCCAACTCACAGCAGTGTGCCTGCCTCTGCCTCCCGAGGGCTGGCATTAAAGGCGTGTCCGACTTATTTATCTTTATTTTATGTGTATGGATATTTTGCCTACACGTACATGCAAGGCCCACTGAGATCAAAAGGGGGCATTGAATCCTCGGGAGCTGAAGTTAGACACAATTGTGAACGCCTATGTGGGTTCTGGGAATCAAACCTGTGTCCTCTGGAGGAGCTGCAAGTGCTCTTAACCACTGAGCTATCTCTCCAGCCCCCGTGGGGTCTAACTAAAATAGCTAAATGATGATATGTATTTTAATGTCTTCCATGTCAACATTTTTACTAATTCACTTCTGATTTGTAATCTTCAATCTGTAATTTATGGAAATAGTTGTCTTTATCAACAGATTAAGATTTGAAATGGCTGATAAATTCAGTCTTTGGCCTTTGGTTCCTGAAACAAAACAATACAGATCGGAAGATGTGCTAGCCTCACTCTGGTCACTCATATGTGAGAATCCTTTTTTAAGCTACAACAGTGCTAGTGTGTGAAGTGCTTCATCACACCCACTTAAAGACTAAAAGCATTCTCATTTTTTGTTTTTTTGAGATAGGGTTTCTCTGTGTAGCTCTGGCTGTCCTGGACTCGCTTTATAAACTAGGCTGGCTTCTAACTCCCAGAGATCCACCTGCCTCTCCCTGAGTGCTGGGATTTACAGGTGTGCGCCTCTGCACCTGGCCCTCAGACATTATTGAGTAGCTCTCTGAAGTAGCTATGTTACCCCTTTTTATAGTTGTGACAATTGAGACTCAGAAATTGAGTCCACCTAGCAGCAAGATTAGCACTACACTAGCTGTATACCCCAGAGCTCACCTGCTGCTGAGCTATGCCGGGCCTTGCTTTGATAAGTGCCTGCTATTAATGGACAAGACAGCTGAAATCTAGGGGCGTGGAGCGCAGTAGAGCACTGGTCTGGTAGTCTCCAGTTAAGGGCTTGTCAAATGCCATTACAGTGTGTGAGTTCATTGCTAGTTTAGATTCACTTCTGTGGGTGGTTCCCAATAGCAAGTTAAATATGGTGGTTTTCTTTCTTTCTTTCTTTCTTTCTTTCTTTCTTTCTTTCTTTCTTTCTTTCTTTCTATTGCTCCTCCCCAAGGGAATCCTTTGAAAAGCTGTTAATGTCATTTTTCTGTGTTTTTTTTAAAGTTTTGCTCCAATTCAATATTTCATTTCAAAATTACAAGATAATTTTGAAAAATAATGATTAGCTAATGTTAACTCTTAATACCCCAAAGTTGCATAATTAACCTTTTTATTCAATGCTGAGTTACATAACTGTTTCTCAATTTTCTGTCTTTATTCTACAGAATGGTAAATACGGCTGGCCATCTCTGCAAAGGCCATTGACCCACCTCATGTAAAGTATGCTCAGCTCCTTTCCAGTGGTGTAAGTATCTGATTCTCCACGCTCAGCCTGCCAACAGCTTTAGTGATGCTAAACTGCTAGGATCCTGACTCAGATTTGACAACAAATGCTTGTAGAATTCAAATAATTTTTTCAAATGGCAACTATTTCTTTATGTGTTGGGGATGGTTCATCATTTACTTCTGCTTGTGTGTGGCGGTGAGAACAGGTTGGTGGAAGGTCGTACTCTCCTTCCATGTGGGACCAAACTCAGCTTTATTACATTTAGCAGCAAGCATTTTTACCCTTTGAGCCATCTCACCAGCCCAAACTCAAACAGAATTTTAGGAAACTATTCAGAGGGCATATCTTTTTGACATGAAGGTACAGAAGTATACAAGGATGGTGAGGAGTGAGGTTTCATTCCTGTGGTTTTGTTTTCTTTTTCTTTCTTTTTTTTTTAAACCATTTTTACTTTCAACATTGTATTTGACATTAATTTTTTCATTTAAAGATAGTTTTCATTTTTTTTTGAAAATTTATTTTAATTATGTATATGTGATGATATGCACAAGTGAATGCAGGTACCCAAAGAAGCCAGCAGTGTCAGCTCCTCCAGATCTGGGGTGGTTGTTAGCTGTTTCATCTGAGTGCTGAGGACCAAGCTCAGGTCTTCTACAAGAATAGCAGGTTGCTCTTAACTGCTAGGCCTCCTCTCCATCCCATATTTATTATTTTTAACTGTTTAATAGCCTAGAAGCTTGTGAGGTAGATAGTTAAATGTTGGAGAACTCCTGTTGCATTCTTAGAAATAAACAGAATGCAAAAAGCATGTTCTCTTAATGCTTGCTTTGCATGCAATCTCCTAGACACACCTAAGCCATTTCTCTCTCCCCACCGCAGACGGTAGCATAGTTCTGCCTATTAGCTAATGCAGTTGCTAGCTGCTCTTTGGAGTCAAGGCAGAAAGATACAAATGGAGACAGTGATGGTGTTGTGTCAAGGGTGTTTTTGTGCTGGAATATGAACTGTAACCACTAGTTCATATGAAATAGGCCTTGGAATAAAAGTATTCCGGGAATTTCAGAAATTAGAGAAGATAAAGGGCCTATTAGCTCATTAAGTGCATCTTTAGCGTCTAGTGCAGAGTGCCCTAAGCCTAAATAATTTCTAAAATTTGGTGGAGTCAGTTTCACTTAAATTTTTTCTGTTTTGGTTGACAGTTTTATAATCCAATAAGTAGACATTACGATTGGTTTTCCTTATCATTTAGGTTTTTCTTTCAAGCCCCCAACACACACACACACACACACACACACACACACACACACACACACCTTCTTTGATTTAGTGAAGTCTCTGGAAGAGAGCCAAGTGACAGGAACTGTGGCCTGAGTCTCTCCTGAGTCACAGTGGCCTAGGAAAGGCACTTTATCTTTGAGACTTTGCCCTCCCCACCCACCTACCTGCTTGCTTGTTTGCCTACCTGCCTGCCTGTTGCTTTCTTTGTTTTTTTTTTTTTTTTCTTTTTCCTCTCTACCCTTGCTTTTTGTTATTGTTTGTTTGTTTGTTTGTTTTTTCGAGACAGGGTTTCTCTGTGTAACAGAGCTCTGGCTGTCCTGGACTTGCTTTGTAGACCAGGCTGCCCTTGAACTCACAGAGATCGGCCTGCCTCCGCCTCCCAAGTGCTGGGATT
This sequence comes from Acomys russatus, assembly GCF_903995435.1. Classification (NCBI taxonomy): domain Eukaryota; kingdom Metazoa; phylum Chordata; class Mammalia; order Rodentia; family Muridae; genus Acomys; species Acomys russatus. The sequence goes on along the minus strand of NC_067154.1, from coordinate 7,826,023 downwards.
AAAGGCAAGTGGGCCACCTAAGGGTTTTGTTTTTTGTGTTTTTGTTTTCGTTTTTTGAAACTAGAGTCTCACTGTGTCTACAATAGCCTGGAAGTTGCTTTATACCTCAGGTTGGCTTTGAACTCACAAACATTCTGCCTCATCTTCCTGAGCGCTGGCATTGTAGGTGTGTACCACCACAGCTGGCTTTTTCACACCAAAATTTTATCTCTGTCTATAAACTTGATTGATAATGGAAATAAGAGATGATCAAAATATAATTTCATACATCACACAATTCATTGGCACACAAAGGACACCCCCTAACGCACATCCTCCACCCCCACTGCTGCCACTTAAGTTCACAGTTCTGTTTTGTATTTTGAGACAGGGTCTTATGCAGCCCAGACTGCCCTTAAACTTGATACATGGCCTAGAATAATCCTAAACTCTTAATCCCCTGCCTCATGTCAGCACTCGGAAAGGTTTACAGTTCTTGGAGTGGGTAAGTAACCGGAACAAACCTCAGAGGCTGTACGTGAAATACAGTTGAGGTACACCTTAAGCACATAGTGCATTCCTATATGAAGCTTAATTGTTGAGTTAGTGTAGAGCTGGTCTCTGTGGGAGGTGAAGCCTATGACCCAGGTGTACCTTTACAGGAGTGACAGTTTGGCTTGATCTTACCGCAGATAATCTGTGGAGTCTCAGTAGAGAACACATAGAGATCACCTTAATTGGCTACTGAATGCTTGGCCCTAAAGAGACCGTCTCTGTCACCCCTTCCAAGGCACAGAACATTGAAGAGAGGAAGTAAAAGGGCTGTGAGAGCCACAGGATAGAGACGAGTCCAGTGGGGTGCTGTCTTCAGTGACATGAGCGCAGTAGTCAGCGCATTGATACGCATATAATATTGTCATGATTTTTTAAATAATTTAATTAAAGTAGAAAGCAGAACATTACAGAATTTATTACCAAATGAAAACAGCAATAAACTTGTGTTTTTGTTTCGGGAACTTGATGCTGGAGGTACTGGCAGGGGAAGCCTCAAAGCCTTCAAAGTGTCTGTCAAACTCTTGAGTTTATTTAAAATTTTGAAAACCAATAGTTGTAGTCAGCAACTTACTACACGGATGGGAGTTTGATTGTGACAGTCCTGAAAGAAGGAAAAGTTCTCAAGTGGATGGGTGCTGACTCTGGATTCTCATATACAGAAGTCTGAGGAGCCTTAGTATTCTCTGACCTGTAATCTTAGCGCTTGTACATAAGGGCAGAAACAGTGTGTTCGAGGCCAGCCTGAGCTCTGTAGCAAGACTCTGTCTCAGAAATGCCAAAACAGAACAAAGTACTTTCCACTCAAGAGTCAAAGGAAGAGCTTCGTGAGCTATGTCCTCACGGTGATGGATGTGAACTCTGCTGTGTCTTATAGACATATCTGTCATTTATGGCAGTGTCTGAAATCATTTCAAAGCTGCATAACAGATTTCCCTCCAATCTGCACAAAGTGGAACTCATTCAGGCCTGATTTAAAAAAAAATACTAAAGTGTGATCGACACATTGAAATGTAATTATACTTTTCACAAAACCCTTTATTATGAGAAGGACATTTACACTATGGTTTATAGTCATGGACTGTTCTTAAGTGTTAGTCGGTTAACCTAATAATTTGAATTATAAAATCACTTTACCCTACTATGAAGCTCAGATCTTTGTAAAACTTTATTTTTTACTTACTCTTATGTGTCATTTTTTCTTATTTTAAAGCAGCCACTCCTTTGGTAGTAATAATCAAGAAAGGAAGGGGTATGTATAAGTAGTAAGCAGGGCCTGGAATGTTTTGAATCATCCTACACTGACCACAGATGCAAGGCAAAATGGGTTCTGCCTAGTCATTCTGGATAATAAAAACAGCAGAAATAATCTGGGAGAAAACTTTGCTTAAAAAGTCTTAACTATTTATTGATGCTTTAAAATTCATGCTATTTTTGCCTGTGTGATTTCAACGCTAATTAATCACTTCTGAGTGCACTAGCTAGACTCTTCTGTTGTCTTTCTTTAGAGCATCACTTATAAAGGTATACCCTGCCTTGTGGCTTATCGAGAAAGGCTCTAGGTATTATTGCAAAATGCAGTTACTGTCTCAAGATATACTGTGGTCTTACAGTATCAATTTAGGAATTGAGTCATAAGTTCTGAACTGAATTATTCTTTTCTATTTTAATCTTTGTCTATGTTACTCAAGTGTTAAAATTCTCACATTATTTTCAAATACGGTTAGCTGCAGCCTGAATTCAAACTAGTAATTTAAAGCAAAAACTGCCCCTTAATCCTGTGAGTGATCTTTGTGCATGAGAAAAGTAATTTAGCCCCTCCATGCTATCTTTTTTTGTCATAAAAGGATCGCTGGCATTATGGTACTAGATGACCTTTGTAGGTCATCTACTGCTATACTTTTATGATGCTATGCTTACAACTAGGTAAATTAAGATACATACAAATGGAAACTGGCATAATATATCCTGTCATGTGTATTGATGCACATTGGCATAGTATTCTTAATATCCAAGAGAGCTTCTAATCAGTGTGTGGGGTGTGTGTGTGTGTGTGTGTCTGTGTCTGTGTGTGTCTGTGTGTGTGTGTGTGTGTCTGTGTGTGTCTGTGTGTGTCTGTCTGTCTGTCTGTCTGTCCTTGGTGACATACCATGTCTTCAGTGTCATATACATGATGTAATCCTGCTCAGAACACCCTTGTCTTTCTCCTCTCTGCCACCATTCAGTCCTGGCAACTGTGACCTCTGCTTTAGCTCCTTTGGCAGCAGGGCCTGCTCTTGGTACAAATTTCAGACATCCATAATCCATTTAAGCACAGTGAAGTGTAGAGGGAAGCTGATTGCCCCACATAAGAAAGAAGAGCAGGACTGTAAGGGACTCTTAAGAACAGCAATAGGAAGGCTACAGGGATTTCTCCTTGTTCTCTGCATTTTAAGGTTGTCTGCTTTGTTCTCCTACCAGCTCCTGCGTCAGTGTGTGAATTTACCAGATGAAAGTCTTGCTGTGGCTTAGCACAGTTATACTGCCCATTTTACCATAGTCAAAGTAGAACATTTTGCAAAGAGCCAGGGTGAGAGTCCTGTGCAGTCTGTTCACCAGGAGTTGATTTCTGTGAACAGCTGACCCAAGAGCTTGTCCTTAGAAATGACTACGTGTTCTGGGCTCTCAAAGTAATAGATGGGCCCTAGTTCCTTCTCCCTTTATGATTTGGAATGAAAGTGGTTTCCAATTGCTTTGCTTGTTTTTGTTTTTGTTTTTTGAGACAGGGTTTCTCTGTGGCTGTCCTAGGCTTGTTTTGTAGACCAGGCTGGCCTCAAACTCACAGAGATCCACCTGCCTCTGCCTCTTCTGGGATTACAGGTATGCACCACCACACCCTGCTTGGCTTCCAGTTGTTGATGATTCCTAAATGGTGTAAAACATCTCAGATTCTGTGTAAATTTATGATAATAGACAGTGTTGAGCCATGCAGAGGGAGGCTTGAGGAACAGCACGTGACTTACTGTCTGCTCTGCTTGAGCAGGATGGGGAATATGCTTAACTTTCCTGCAGTGGATAAAATAGTCCTTAAAGTTAGGCATCTAAGGGAAGACCAGTTTGTGAAGTGCCTTGATTGGATGAGAACAGAAGATACCAAAACAGCCTTTTATTTCCACGGGAAAGGAACTATGAAGGTGAAAAAATAATTATAAGGAAAACCTGAAATTTGCCAACCCACTAAATTCAGGGGTAAATGACTTTGGTTTGGCAACTACTTGAAAGAAAATAAATTAATTAATAAAGAAAGAAAGGAAGGAAGGAAGAAAAGAAAGAGGCCAGAGAGGTAGCTCAGTGGCTAAGCCTGTGCACTGCTCTTGATGAGTACTTGAGTTTTGTTTTAGGGCAGGTCTCACTAAGTTACCAGATGACCTTGAACTCTTTTGCCCAGATGAGCTACGAAAATTCTTATCTTTGTGTCATCGGTGGCTTTAGACATTCTGAAAGATATAAAAGTATTCTGGCCTCACTTTCTTTAACAGTTCATAATGAAACATTAAAGCAAGACAAAAGGAATTGTGTCTACCACAGAGAGTTACTGTGAGGATTAGGAGAGGTTATATCATATGAAAGTCTCACCCAGTTCCTGAGGAAAAGTGACTGCACAATTAGAGTTTGTACAGTGCAGAGGGATGAAGAAATAGTAAGCTCTCCAACAGGGTTAGGCACTGGCCTAGATCACATTTGTCTATAAAGCAGAAGGAAACCTCTTGACTTCTGTTTCTGTTAGGTTTTGCTTATTTATTGCAAGGCTGTTCCATATCACTTACCATATTTGTCAACAGAAAATACAAATTAAAATAGAGATGGTTATCGCTTTCAAAAATCCTGAATTCAGAAGTCAGATTTTAGGGGCTAGAGAGATGGCTCAGCAGTTAAGAGCACTTGCTGTGTTTGCAGAAGACCTAGGTTGGGTTCTCAGCTCCCACATGCATCTTACAGAACTGTTTGTAACTCCAGTTCTAGGACTTCCCAGTGCCCTCTTCTGGCACTGCGTGCGTGTGGTGCCCATACATACATGCAAACTAACACTTGGGCCTACAGAATAATAAAGACAAATACATAAATCTTTTTAAAAGTCAGCTTTTATAAAAAAGTAATTCAAGGAGAGAGCATTTTTTGATATGACTAATGCAGTGGTCCTCCTTTCTAATGTTACAATCCTTTAATGCAGTTCCTCATGTTGTGGTGACCCTCAACCATAAAACTATTTTTGTTGCTACTTCATAAGCATAATTTTGCTACTGTTATGAGTCATAATGTAAAGATTTGTGTATTCTGATGTCATACCTCCAAAGGGGTCGTGGCCCACAGGTTGAGAACCACTGGGCTAATATCTTAAACAAAATATTAATTTCCTCTCTAAGAAAACATTTTCTGGTATGGTACAGTGTCTTGTGCAAGCTAAGGTGGAGACATGTAGCACCACTTTTCTGAGACATGAATAGCTGCGGTTGGCTGCACACAAGAGGGATCCATTCAGGGAGCATGCAGAGGAGACGAGAAGCTCGTGAGAGTGCTTGATGTGTGTTGTATGTGCTGCTCTCGTTCCCCGCTGGCACAGCTGCATTAGTTACTAGTACTCGCTTAGACTCGGTCACGCAAAACATCCGTCCTGAATGGCCTGAGAGGTCTCGGTCAGTTTTGCTGATGTTTGGGAAAGTAATTCCGTTAATATGCTTCTACACAACAATATACTTCAAGACCAGAAAAACAAAGAAACAAAAAATCCTGTACATTATCACATAGTCTGGACCTGATGCTCTCTATCACTTTATTTGATAAATTGATATTTTTGACATAATTAACATTTTGCTTCCAGATTTTGGATAGTTACCAAAACTGAACAATATACATTTCGTTCCATTATAAGTTGAGTTTTATGTTATAACTGATGCACTTGTATTATATTTGAGATCTGTAGCAATCCATGTCCCAACAAAGAGAAGTCTATCAGGACTCATGTCTTTTTCTTTTATTGTTGTTGTCTGTGTGTATCTGTGCGTTGCTAATATGAGCATAAATGCATGTGGAGGGCAGCAGTGGGCAGGATGTGTGTCTGTCAGCTGCTCTCCACCTTGGTTTTTGAGACAGGGTCTTCCACTGAGCACACTGATGATGAGCTTCGCTGATTAGCTTGACCAGCTGGTCAGCAAGCCCCAAAGACCTTCTTGTCTCTACCTCCCCAACGCTAGAACTCCTGGCATGTGCTGCTGTTTCCTGCCTTTGCACTGGTGCACAAGGCTGAGTGTAGACACCCCTGCTTACACAGGAAACATGTCACTTGACTGAGCCATCTCCCTAGCCCTTAGAATTTTATGTTCAGTGAACAGAGCCAGTGCAGAGATCAAGCTGCTTCTGCTGAGGAATCTTGATGATGAAATGTTTTTTGTTAGTTGATAATAAAAGCACTTCATTTTTATCTTTCTTTTTTCCTCCTCCAGTTTGCTGGAAACCATGTCTCACTATACAGATGAACCCAGATTTACCATAGAACAGATAGATCTGCTCCAACGTCTTCGGCGTACTGGGATGACCAAACATGAAATCCTCCATGCATTAGAAACTTTGGACCGTCTCGATCAAGAGCATAGTGATAAGTTTGGGAGGAGGTCCAGCTACGGGGGAAGCTCCTATGGGAACAGTACCAACAACGTTCCAGCCTCTTCCTCTACCGCCACAGCTTCCACGCAGACCCAGCACTCGGGAATGTCGCCATCACCCAGCAACAGTTACGACACCTCCCCACAGCCTTGCACTACCAATCAAAATGGGCGGGAGAACAATGATCGATTGTCCACATCCAATGGGAAGGTGTCGCCATCCCGCTACCATGTAAACAGCATGGGCCCGAGGTCATATAGCTTTGAAGCCTCAGAAGAGGACCTAGACGTAGATGATAAAGTGGAGGAATTAATGAGGTTAGTTACTTTGCCCATTCAGAATCCCCCAAAACATCTGTATTTCCTAAGACTTGTTTTTAGTTAGGCTGTATTTCAGAAACTTACCAGTAGGAACAACGACTTCTCCCTCCCTTTGGAAATGAAAGTGAAACTTGAAATTGTGGTTTTAGCTCAGATTTCTTTTTCTCTTCTACTTAAGCTTTTTTGCTGTGTGATGAGGCTTTTCTAGTCACCTGATTTACCAAAGCGCTTTTTCTCTATTTATGGCTGTAGCAGACAGCTTCTGACTGACAGAGTTCATTTAATCCAGTCCTCAATCTTTCATTGTTAATACTTTTTCTGAGTGATAAGATAAATTTACCATGATGCAGAATATATGTACTCTTCATTTTCCTTTTCAGCATTTCAATCAGTGCCATAATTTAAGCACTATTGGGTCAAAAGTACTTTCAGTAAGATAGATAGATAGATAGATAGATACATACATACATACATACATACATACATACATACATACCATCCGGCCTCTGAAAAGTTGAAGTTTTCATGTTAGGAGTAGATGCAGTGCCCACGTGCACATCATACATCGTCAGTTACCAAGTAAGCATGCTGACCCAGAGTTTAAGCACAAGGAAAAGAAGCCTGCTCCAGGCAAGGCAATCAGGACTTTGTACCAGACCCAGTTCACCTGGAGGGTAACAGGCATGTGTTTTCCATCCTGTGTCTAGAACAAGGAACTTTCCTTAGCATGTGGTGTGGGCTCAGCATGTTAGCTGAGTAGATAGATAAGCCATACAGGTATTCTGTTTAGACATAAGGATTTGGAGCTGGTGAGATGGTTCAGTGGATAAAGGTGCTTGCTGCCAAGCCAGAGGGCCTGAGTTCCAACCCTGGAACCCACACAGTGGAAGGAAAGAACCAATTCCTGAAAGTTGTCCTCTGACTACAAGCATGTCATGTCACAGGTACTCCTGCACACATATACATACGCAGCTGTATACACATATAGTCGATAAATGAGTAATTTTTAATTTTTAAAAATAAAATTGAGATATATACGTGTTAATTAAAGTTAGGGAACCATGAAAAGGTATTAGAAAAAAATCTTTACTCCGATTAAAAATATAAGCTGAATGTGATCACATGCCTGTAACCCCAGCATTTGGATGGCTGAATCAGGAAGATTACTGACAGTTCACAGCTAACATGGTAACTTGTAGGCCTATCTGGCCTACAGAGTGTGGACCTTTCCAGAAAACATCAAGAGGAAAACAATACAGATGAGGCCACCTTTGGCAAACATGGTAATACCTTAGGATGCCACACCCATCTACAAAGGCTTCACATTCTTTACTAATGGTTGGAATTAGGAAGTTTTTAAAGAGGTCTTTACAAACAGAAATGATGAAAACATTGCTTTCAGTAGAGTTGTGCTGTTGTACAAAAATGGTAGCCTTGGGCTGGAGAGACGGACTTATTTGTTAATGGTGCTCGTTTTGCAGAGAACCTGAGTTTGGCTCCCAGCACCCACATGGTAGTTGACAACCATTCATAACTCTTGTTTTAGGGTATCCAAAGCCCTCTTCTGATCTCTGCAGGCACCAAGCATGCATGTTGTACAGATACATATGTGCAAGCAAAACACTCACGCACATGAAGTAACCTAAAATTTAAAAAAGGTGAGAGCATGCAGATAAATTAGTTGATAGTGAACAGAATTATAGACTTGTCAGAAGTAAAAACAGAAGTTGTAACTGTGTTATAACTGGTCCTGGAGATTTTTTGGCCTCAAGGCAGCATGTGGTGACTTGACTGCACTCTGGAGATCCATCCTGTGGCATGTATGTGATGAGCCTCAAACACACAGGCTCTTCCGAATTTGTTTTCAGGGTAGAGTTGCCACTTACGGGATTCTGGGCTACAGGGACCATGGGGTACACGTAATGAAGAGCATCACACTCATCTGCAGTTGGTATTAGCCAGCTTTCAGCTCTCTGCAGTACAAGAGACTGCTGGGCTTTCATTCGTCCTCAGCTGTAAATAGGTGCCCAAAGCTCTGCTGTTGCTGGTGACTTTCTTAGTGCCGAAGATTGAACCCAGGGCTTTATCTTCCACTTAGTCACATCCTTGGCTGTAGCTGGTTTTTTAGAACTTAGCATATATTATTTTCCAGTTTAAAAAGAACCATTTGGATAAATAGGGTACTTTATTCATTGAAATTGCCTGCGTTTTTTACTATTGTGAATAGAGACCATAACAAAGTAGCATTTATTTGCTTAGGTGCTAGCTTGTGTTATTTGTGCACATTCCCTTGGGTGCAGTCTCACAGGTATAATGTGTGTTTCAGTTGTGCACTCTTCCTTGTTACGTAGCTATTAGGACACCTACTTCTTCCCTTCCTCTGCCTTTTGCTCAGAGCAGCTTTTGTGACATGTAGTCAGCTGGGGTCCTCTGGACCTCTGTACCCCTGGCCCTCCACACTTGATCTTTCTCCCACTCCAGCCTGGCACAAGTGTGCCCTCCTCACCCTCATCAAGTTTGCAGAGGACAGTCCTTCTTAGGGCATAGGAGAAGTTAACTGAATGGATGCTCACATGACATTTGCAGTCCTGACAGCCATGCTGGATGGCTGATCAGAGAAACTGAGGTCCATGGAAATTAGTATTTACTCAAGGAAGTTTGACTACTGGGCAGCTGAGCCTAAATTACATCCCCTGTCCTTGTTATCATTGTGTTGCTGGTACATTTTCTCACTGAAATTATTTATGCTTATAGATTTAATAAGGCTTTAGGAAAGGGAGTTAATATAATTCTTCAGGACAGTATGAAGAGCCTTTCTGGGCTTGCCAATCTCCTTCTCTGATGAGATATATCTGCTACTTCAGGTAAGTCATTTACTAAGCAATGAGTTTTTATTTGGCAAGATATTAGAGAAAATTTCAAACAGTAGCTCCTCCTGAGTACTCTGTGTCTGTCTAATGGTCTACTGTCCTTGCTGCTTACTCAACACTCATGACATGACCTGGAACTGTTGGACTCTGGTAGGAAGCATGGATACCCGAGTGCATTCCTGCCTCCTTTGCTGTAAAATCCACCTCCTGCTTGCACAGCCCCAACCTGCAGGTGCTCCACTGTAAGACATGTCCTGCAGACTTTATAATCCAGTTAGTCTATATTACAGTATGTAATTCAAAGGTGTATAATGGAGATCTCTCTCTTTCTTTCTCTCTCTCTCTCTCTGTGTGTGTGTGTGTGTGTGTGTACGTACGTGCGCGCTTCTTTAGGTTATAATTGTACTCTTTATCATTTGTTAAAGAATCAGAAAGTAACTTTTCCAGTTTTGAATTGGGATCAAAAAAGAGGAAGAAGAAAGGCAAACTAGCACATAAATTCTCAGTAAATAGTTGAATGTGCCGCTTTAGGAAGGACTAAAAGCCAACAATGAAGACTCCTTTTATATTAGGACATCTTACAAGGCCTATTGGTATGTAAGTATGCACATAGGACTGTGTATCTGCATCTGCTAATACAGTAGGCTAGATCAGTGTTTTCCTGCATTCACATGTGTGTTATGAGATAATGTAATGAGGCTTATTGGAATTAGTAATGCTGTACAGTAAGCATCTTGCTTTATACCACCCATTCTCTACATTTTGTTAGTATTTTGTATAAAATTCTACAAGTTCATTCCAAGTTAGTTATGTATAGGCCTAACATTAAAACATAGCTTGAGCATCCTTGAGCCATGGTACTTTAAAATTCAAAACTTCAAGTGAAAAATTCCATAGTACCACACATTCATTTAAAATACTGTCCCAAGTTACATTTAGTCTTTCTGTTTAAATTATGTAAAACATAATTGAATTTTGTGCCTATAATTGGGTTCTGCCCCTAAGATATTTCATTATAAATATGAAAATAGTCCCAAATTTAAAAAAGAAAATCTAAAAAGGCTTCTGGGACGTACCTCGGGCGGGGCTCACAGCCTGTGTTTACTTGTGCAGGCAGGATGTTTATGCTCCGTAAGAAGGCAACGCTACTAAGTGGTGGTGCTCCCTCCCTCGTCTTCTGCACTAGAACAGCTCTCCCTTTCATGTTCTCTCTTAAAGCTGTGCACAGGGAGAAAGTCATGAGTGCCTTTCAAGTGAAATACACTGTTTTGGCTTCATCTTGGGGTGATTTGTGCTAGCTCCCTTACACCATCCAGAATGCTGGGGATGTGTTAACTGGGGGAGTATGAGTCATCTTAAAGCCCATCATTTAAAAGTATGAGCCCTTTACTATGCTTTCTTCCAGAAAACAAATTGGTGTCATTTTGAATCACCACAAATAACCTTTCCATCCTGATTTGGAGAACTTTAAACATACTTGAAAATAAGAATTTAAAGCTGTTATATAAATTACCTAGATCAGGTTTTCTATTTTACAGCCTTCAATCTCTAAAAAATTTTCACTCATTAAACAAAGTAAGTTTTATTATATGAAAAACTCATGCTGAATACAGCAGAGTCTTTGTGCTAATGGACTTTCCAGGCTAGTAGGATTGATGGCATGGTTAGGAGCATGGGCTTTACATGTGTCCATCATACAATTGAAATGTTAAGAGTTAGCCTACAAAATGAGATGTTTCTTTGTGAGCTGTGTTGATCAGTGTTGAAGTCTCCAGATAGATAACACTTGCATCAATCATGTCTTTTTAAAAGGTAGTCAGAAAACCAGTACTCTTCTGGAATCTGAGTAGTTGGGAGGTGGAGGCAGGAGGATTGCTTTGGATTCAAGACTAGCCTTTGCAACATAGCAAGACCCTACTTCAGAACAAAAGAAAGGCAGGGAGCATTAAAAACAGAACAGGGTGGTGATGCCACTTAGATTTCAGCACTCCGAAGGCTGAGGCAAGATGATCTTGGTTCAAAGTCATCCTGGCTTAATGGCAAGACCCCTGCCTCATAATCTATTCTCACGTACACACCTACCTACATGCATACATACATGTACATTTTAAAAGTGATTTGTTGAGGCCTGGAGAGATGGCTCATGGCTTAAGAGCACTGGCTGTTCCTCTAGAGGACCTGAGTTCAATTCCCAGCACCCACAAGGCAGCTCACAACTGCCATATAACTCCAGTTCAGGGAATCCATCCCATCAGGCGTGCATGGGGTGCACATAACTGCATGCAGGCAAAATGCCCATACACATAAAGAAAACACTTTTTTAAGTGATTTGTCAAAAAAGGCATTCCTGATGAATATTTTCATATATATTAGGAAGGATAATAGTGGAAAGCTTAACCAGTTGTAAAAAACAAAGGCAGTGGGCAGTGACGGTTAGAAAGGGAGCCTGCCATCCTGTTGTAGGAGTCTACCACATGAACACAGTGGCCGAGATTCAGGAATAGTAGCAGGAAGAAGTGGCATGCACTTCAAGTGCCTCAGTTGTGACCAAGTGCTTGCATATGTCGGAAGTAAATGGTGAAACTAGAGAAATGATTGGCTTGCTTTTTATTTTAATTCAGTAATACTTTAGCAGTGGACAGTCTTGAGGCTTGTGAGGTATTGTGGGGGAGGAACTCATTCTCTTTAGGCAAAATGTCAAGTTTTCAACAAAGGGAGGAAATATGGAATAGAAGTCAGGGTCCTACTTGTGTAAGAGATGTTTCACATTAACAAGTGGGTGACTCCACAAGCTAGAATGGCAGTTACAGGAGAGGGCAGAGAAGACAAAGAGCCAAGCCAGCCCGGTAAGATGGACCTGAACAGTGAAGGTGAATGCTGTTACTTTTTGTGCAAATACCTCGTGACCCCAAGCAAATGGGCATCCTCTACAGTGACTTTTGAGCACTTTGTCCGTGGAACACTGAAGTGCCTGGTCTAAGATGTATACTTAGACTGATGTATGTCTGACAGTTACAGCTGATCATTTGTTTCTTCTTTTCTTTGGATCCTGTCTGTTTTAAAAAATAACAATTTGTGTTTATATGATACATTTGTAATTTCAAAATTTTCTATTTCAAAGAAATTTCTTTTGCATGTATTAATTGAGTATATGTGTATGTATTTATCTCATTTTTCACCTCGTTGCTTGAAGGAACATTTTAAAGGCCTGTTTTGTCAATGTTAGCAATTAAGCCCAGGGCCTTGTCCATGCTAAGGAAGCATACTGCCACTGAGCTATGTCCATTACCTCTTAAAAGCCTTTGAAATTTAGGGAGAGAAGGGAGACCAGCAAGAATGGAGAAAAGGAGAGGAAGAGGACCAACAGAAGTAGAGAAAGAGACTGGTAGAAGTGCAGAAGTGGAGAGACGGGGCACCAGTGGGAGTGGATAAGGGATGGTAGGTGGTCACGGTAGCCAGATGAATGGATCAAAGTACATTATACACATGTGTGAAAATGCCATGCTGAGATCCAGTATTTTGTACAATTAATGCACACTAATTAAAAAAGCAAAAGCCTTCGAAAGGAAAGTGTTAATGCTCTTGTTTTACTGGATGGTGAATCCAGAGCACAACGTCATTAAGTGGCTTTCTGTCATATGTTTTGGTCTTTTAGAGAATGGAAGGGCTGGAGATTGAGGTCAGGAGAGGGTCTTAAGGTGCTGGCCAGGCATTTAGTCCTTTAGCTACACCCCGGTCTTAATTGTTTTTCAAAAAGTGTCCATGGTAAAGTGGTAAGGAATGTATGTGCACATGCACACACACACGTGTGTGTTTTTAGCTTATTGTGGATGCCATAGAGATCTGTATAATATATAAGAATGTGTTCTGTGAGGTGGTGAATAGGTTGCTGCTTTCTGAATATGGTGTGCTCCTCCTGTCTTGCTACAGTCCTTTAATAATGTTGTGCTGCAAGGCAGTGAGTGGTTCACAGACTGCTTACATAGTTGAGTGTTATCTCTTCTGTATGGTTTAGTGTCTGCTCCAGTGCATTTGATTTAAATTTTTTTTAAATCACCAGTCAAGAAAATATCATTTGCTCATTTTGGCTACAAAAGCACATTTTAAAATTTAATCTGAAGTTATTCTCAAATACAATATAATTTTCCAAGATCATTTGGTATGTTGAAATGTAAGACTTTATATAAAAATTTCAACTTAATTTTGTAGTTAGCGCAGAAAGCTAATGACCTGGCTTGTGAACAAAAGCCATCCGAAACAGTTACTGCTAAGGCTGCCTCTTACTCTTAGCTGGAACAGAGACAGTCATTGTGAGCAGTTACTGCTAAGGTTGTCTCTTACTCATAGCTGGTACAGGGACAGGCATTGTGAGCAGTTACTGCTAAGGTTGTCTCTTACTCATAGCTGGGACAGGGACAGGCATTGTGAGCAGTTACTGCCAAGGTTGTCTCTTACTCATAGCTGGTACAGAGACAGGTATTGTGAGCAGTTACTGCTAAGGCTGTCTCTTACTCATAGCTGGTAGAGAGACAGGCATTGTGAGCAGTTACTGCTAAGGTTGTCTCTTACTCATAGCTGGGACAGGGACAGGCATTGTGAGCAGTTACTGCTAAGGCTGTCTCTTACTCATAGCTGGTACAGAGACAGGCATTGTGAGCAGTTACTGCTAAGGCTGCCTCTTACTCATAGCTGGCACAGAGACAGGCATTGTGAGCAGTTACTGCTAAGGCTGTCTCTTACTCATAGCTGGTACAGGGACAGGCATTGTGAGCAGTTACTGCTAAGGCTGTCTCTTACTCATAGCTGGCACAGAGACAGGCATTGTGAGCAGTTACTGCTAAGGCTGTCTCTTACTCATAGCTGGCACAGAGACAGGCATTGTGAGCAGTTACTGCTAAGGCTGTCTCTTACTCATAGCTGGTACAGGGACAGGCATTGTGAGCAGTTACTGCTAAGGCTGTCTCTTACTCATAGCTGGTACAGGGACAGGCATTGTGAGCAGTTACTGCTAAGGTTGTCTCTTACTCATAGCTGGCACAGAGACAGGCATTGTGAGCAGTTACTGCTAAGGCTGTCTCTTACTCATAGCTGGTACAGGGACAGGCATTGTGAGCAGTTACTGCTAAGGCTGTCTCTTACTCATAGCTGGTACAGGGACAGGCATTGTGAGCAGTTACTGCTAAGGCTGTCTCTTACTCATAGCTGGTACAGGGACAGGCATTGTGAGCAGTTACTGCTAAGGTTGTCTCTTACTCATAGCTGGGACAGAGACAGGCATTGTGAGCAGTTACTGCTAAGGTTGTCTCTTACTCATAGCTGGGACAGAGACAGGCATTGTGAGCAGTTACTGCTAAGGTTGTCTCTTACTCATAGCTGGTACAGGGACAGGCATTGTGAGCAGTTACTGCCAAGGCTGTCTCTTACTCATAGCTGGTACAGGGACAGGCATTGTGAGCAGTTACTGCTAAGGCTGTCTCTTACTCATAGCTGGTACAGGGACAGGCATTGTGAGCAGTTACTGCTAAGGTTTTCTCTTACTCATAGCTGGTACAGGGACAGGCATTGTGAGCAGTTACTGCTAAGGTTGTCTCTTACTCATAGCTGGTACAGAGACAGGCATTGTGAGCAGTTACTGCTAAGGTTGTCTCTTACTCATAGCTGGTACAGGGACAGGCATTGTGAGCAGTTACTGCTAAGGTTGTCTCTTACTCATAGCTGGTACAGAGACAGGCATTGTGAGCAGTTACTGCTAAGGTTGTCTCTTACTCATAGCTGGGACAGGGACAGGCGTTGTGAGCAGTTACTGCTAAGGCTGTCTCTTACTCATAGCTGGTACAGAGACAGGCATTGTGAGCAGTTACTGCTAAGGCTGTCTCTTACTCATAGCTGGTACAGGGACAGGCATTGTGAGCAGTTACTGCTAAGGTTGTCTCTTACTCATATCTGGTACAGGGACAGGCATTGTGAGCAGTTACTGCTAAGGTTGTCTCTTACTCATAGCTGGGACAGAGACAGGCATTGTGAGAGGTTACTGCTAAGGTTGTCTCTTACTCATAGCTGGGACAGAGACAGGCATTGTGAGCAGTTACTGCTAAGGTTGTCTCTTTCTCATAGCTGGGACAGAGACAGGCATTGTGAGCAGTTACTGCTAAGGTTGTCTCTTACTCATAGCTGGTACAGGGACAGGCGTTGTGAGCAGTTACTGCTAAGGTTGTCTCTTACTCATAGCTGGTACAGGGACAGGCATTGTGAGCAGTTACTGCTAAAGTTGTCTCTTACTCATAGCTGCGACAGGGACAGGCATTGTGAGCAGTTACTGCTAAGGTTGTCTCTTACTCATAGCTGGGACAGAGACAGGCATTGTGAGCAGTTACTGCCAAGGTTGTCTCTTACTCATAGCTGGTACAGGGACAGGCATTGTGAGCAGTTACTGCTAAGGTTGTCTCTTACTCATAGCTGCGACAGGGACAGGCATTGTGAGCAGTTACTGCTAAGGTTGTCTCTTACTCATAGCTGGTACAGGGACAGGCATTGTGAGCAGTTACTGCTAAGGCTGTCTCTTACTCATAGCTGGGACAGAGACAGGCATTGTGAGCAGTTACTGCTAAGGTTGTCTCTTTCTCATAGCTGGGACAGAGGCAGGCATTGTGAGCAGTTACTGCCAAGGTTGTCTCTTACTCATAGCTGGTACAGGGACAGGCATTGTGAGCAGTTACTGCTAAGGTTGTCTCTTACTCATAGCTGGTACAGGGACAGGCATTGTGAGCAGTTACTGCCAAGGCTGTCTCTTACTCATAGCTGGTACAGAGACAGGCATTGTGAGCAGTTACTGCCAAGGCTGTCTCTTACTCATAGCTGGTACAGGGACAGGCATTGTGAGCAGTTACTGCTAAGGTTGTCTCTTACTCATATCTGGTACAGGGACAGGCATTGTGAGCAGTTACTGCTAAGGTTGTCTCTTACTCATATCTGGTACAGGGACAGGCATTGTGAGCAGTTACTGCTAAGGTTGTCTCTTACTCATAGCTGGGACAGGGACAGGCATTGTGAGCAGTTACTGCTAAGGCTGTCTCTTACTCATAGCTGGTACAGAGACAGGCATTGTGAGCAGTTACTGCTAAGGCTGTCTCTTACTCATAGCTGGTACAGGGACAGGCATTGTGAGCAGTTACTGCTAAGGTTGTCTCTTACTCATATCTGGTACAGGGACAGGCATTGTGAGCAGTTACTGCTAAGGTTGTCTCTTACTCATAGCTGGTACAGGGACAGGCATTGTGAGCAGTTACTGCTAAGGCTGTCTCTTACTCATAGCTGGTACAGGGACAGGCATTGTGAGCAGTTACTGCTAAGGTTGTCTCTTACTCATAGCTGGTACAGAGACAGGCGTTGTGAGCAGTTACTGCTAAGGTTGTCTCTTACTCATAGCTGGGACAGAGACAGGCATTGTGAGCAGTTACTGCTAAGGTTGTCTCTTACTCATAGCTGGTACAGGGACAGGCATTGTGAGCAGTTACTGCTAAGGTTGTCTCTTACTCATAGCTGGTACAGGGACAGGCATTGTGAGCAGTTACTGCCAAGGCTGTCTCTTACTCATAGCTGGTACAGGGACAGGCATTGTGAGCAGTTACTGCTAAGGCTGTCTCTTACTCATAGCTGGTACAGGGACAGGCATTGTGAGCAGTTACTGCTAAGGTTGTCTCTTACTCATATCTGGTACAGGGACAGGCATTGTGAGCAGTTACTGCTAAGGTTGTCTCTTACTCATAGCTGGTACAGGGACAGGCATTGTGAGCAGTTACTGCTAAGGTTGTCTCTTACTCATATCTGGTACAGGGACAGGCATTGTGAGCAGTTACTGCTAAGGTTGTCTCTTACTCATATCTGGTACAGGGACAGGCATTGTGAGCAGTTACTGCTAAGGTTGTCTCTTACTCATAGCTGGTACAGAGACAGGCGTTGTGAGCAGTTACTGCTAAGGTTGTCTCTTACTCATAGCTGCGACAGAGACAGGCATTGTGAGCAGTTACTGCTAAGGTTGTCTCTTAATCATAGCTGGTACAGGGACAGGCATTGTGAGCAGTTACTGCTAAGGTTGTCTCTTACTCATATCTGGTACAGGGACAGGCATTGTGAGCAGTAACTGCTAAGGTTTTCTCTTACTCATAGCTGGTACAGGGACAGGCATTGTGAGCAGTTACTGCTAAGGTTGTCTCTTACTCATAGCTGGTACAGGGACAGGCATTGTGAGCAGTTACTGCTAAGGTTGTCTCTTACTCATAGCTGGTACAGAGACAGGCGTTGTGAGCAGTTACTGCTAAGGTTGTCTCTTACTCATAGCTGCGACAGAGACAGGCATTGTGAGCAGTTACTGCTAAGGTTGTCTCTTACTCATAGCTGGTACAGGGACAGGCATTGTGAGCAGTTACTGCTAAGGTTGTCTCTTACTCATAGCTGGTACAGGGACAGGCATTGTGAGCAGTTACTGCCAAGGCTGTCTCTTACTCATAGCTGGTACAGGGACAGGCATTGTGAGCAGTTACTGCTAAGGTTGTCTCTTACTCATAGCTGCGACAGGGACAGGCATTGTGAGCAGTTACTGCTAAGGTTGTCTCTTACTCATAGCTGGGACAGGGACAGGCGTTGTGAGCAGTTACTGCTAAGGCTGTCTCTTACTCATAGCTGGGACAGAGACAGGCATTGTGAGCAGTTACTGCTAAGGCTGTCTCTTACTCATAGCTGGTACAGGGACAGGCATTGTGAGCAGTTACTGCTAAGGTTGTCTCTTACTCATATCTGGTACAGGGACAGGCATTGTGAGCAGTTACTGCTAAGGTTGTCTCTTACTCATAGCTGGTACAGAGACAGGCGTTGTGAGCAGTTACTGCTAAGGTTGTCTCTTACTCATAGCTGCGACAGAGACAGGCATTGTGAGCAGTACTGCTAAGGTTGTCTCTTACTCATAGCTGGTACAGGGACAGGCATTGTGAGCAGTTACTGCTAAGGTTGTCTCTTACTCATAGCTGGTACAGGGACAGGCATTGTGAGCAGTTACTGCCAAGGCTGTCTCTTACTCATAGCTGGTACAGAGACAGGCATTGTGAGCAGTTACTGCTAAGGTTGTCTCTTACTCATAGCTGGTACAGGGACAGGCATTGTGAGCAGTTACTGCTAAGGTTGTCTCTTACTCATAGCTGGTACAGGGACAGGCATTGTGAGTAGTTACTGCCAAGGCTGTCTCTTACTCATAGCTGGTACAGAGACAGGTATTGTGAGCAGTTACTGCTAAGGTTGTCTCTTACTCATAGCTGGTACAGGGACAGGCATTGTGAGCAGTTACTGCTAAGGCTGTCTCTTACTCATAGCTGGTACAGGGACAGGCATTGTGAGCAGTTACTGCTAAGGCTGTCTCTTACTCATAGCTGGTACAGGGACAGGCATTGTGAGCAGTTACTGCTAAGGTTGTCTCTTACTCATATCTGGTACAGGGACAGGCATTGTGAGCAGTTACTGCTAAGGTTGTCTCTTACTCATAGCTGGTACAGGGACAGGCATTGTGAGCAGTTACTGCTAAGGTTGTCTCTTACTCATAGCTGGTACAGGGACAGGCATTGTGAGCAGTTACTGCTAAGGTTGTCTCTTACTCATAGCTGGTACAGAGACAGGCGTTGTGAGCAGTTACTGCTAAGGCTGTCTCTTACTCATAGCTGCGACAGAGACAGGCATTGTGAGCAGTTACTGCTAAGGTTGTCTCTTACTCATAGCTGGTACAGGGACAGGCATTGTGAGCAGTTACTGCTAAGGTTGTCTCTTACTCATATCTGGTACAGGGACAGGCATTGTGAGCAGTTACTGCTAAGGTTGTCTCTTACTCATAGCTGGTACAGGGACAGGCATTGTGAGCAGTTACTGCTAAGGTTGTCTCTTACTCATAGCTGGTACAGGGACAGGCATTGTGAGCAGTTACTGCTAAGGCTGTCTCTTACTCATAGCTGGTACAGAGACAGGCATTGTGAGCAGTTACTGCTAAGGCTGTCTCTTACTCATAGCTGGTACAGGGACAGGCATTGTGAGCAGTTACTGCTAAGGTTGTCTCTTACTCATAGCTGGTACAGGGACAGGCATTGTGAGCAGTTACTGCTAAGGTTGTCTCTTAGTCATAGCTGGTACAGGGACAGGCATTGTGAGCAGTTACTGCTAAGGTTGTCTCTTACTCATAGCTGGTACAGAGACAGGCATTGTGAGCAGTTACTGCTAAGGTTGTCTCTTACTCATAGCTGGCACAGAGACAGGCATTGTGAGCAGTTACTGCTAAGGTTGTCTCTTACTCATAGCTGGTACAGAGACAGGCATTGTGAGAGAAACATAGTCTGAATGTAGATTGGAATCTTAAATTATTATGAGAAAATTTAAATATTACATTAAGCAGCTAGCTTTTATTTTCTTCCTTTAGGAAACTTTTTGATTAGGATTTCCAGTCAGTAACTGTGGGACGTATCATAGAGCTACGGACTGGACACTCACTATCCCTTTTCTACTCTTTTCCTAAATTCCCCACAGCAGGGACATGGTCGAAATGGTGCTGTGCCTGCCGCACAGGAATGAGGAGCTAAGTTCAGACCTTCAGTGCCATCATTAAAAAGTCCGGCAGTGGTGTCATGTGCATTCAGCGCTGAGGGGATCCCTAAAGCTCACTGGCCAGTCAGTCTAACAAACTGGCAAGCTCTGGGCTCAGAGACAAACACAGACTCGTGTGTACACTGCATGCGCAGATACCACTCACCACGGGAAGTGTGGCATCCGTCGGCGGAGTGTTTAGCCCTTCCTAGTGAAGCGGTGAAAGACCTGATCTAAATTAAATCACAAGTTGTTGTTATATTTTTGATAAGATATTTTTGTTTCTTCTCCAATATGCAGTGACACTTGAGCCCCATGAAATTTGTGGTTCATTTACAAAACAGTTTTTAAAACTTTGTGATTCCTTTGTCAGGTCAAGGGTCAGCCAAGGCTTACTGTGAATAGCTGGTGGTTAACAATTAGACTTTGCCAAGAGATCAAATTGAGAGTATCATATAGATACTCTATACAAGAGGGAAGGAGGACAGGCATGGCAGCACACAGCTGTAACCCCAGCACTCAGCAAGCTGAGACTAGGTGATGAGTAAATTCAAGGCCAATGTGGTCTCAGACAATGAATAATGAGAAAGAGAAAAATGGCCATGGCTCTTGACAATATCCAACATGGAAGTTGTCATCTCAGCACTCAGGAGGCAGAGATGGAAGATTGCCTTGAATTTCAGTCCCACCTGGGCTAAATTGTTCCAGGTCAGCATAGCATATAAGAGTGAGTCCCTGTCTCAAAAAATGAAAAAAAAAAAAAATTCAATATGAAATTGTAATAATTGTATACAGTTTGGGAGGATTGTATACAGTATTTGTAAAAATAAAAGGAAGGATGATGTTCCATTGAATTTGTTTGCAAAGGTCCATCAGAGGATTATTAGTTCATGGTTTGTAGGAGAGCAGGTGGCAGGTTGACTTGAGCTGAGGCCCTTAATCTGTTGACCTTGTTTAAATAATAAGCTACCATGAATTCTATTTTTATCTTGAACAGAAATGGTGTTGTTTAAGGACTCCTGTTTACTTCTTATTTAAGTTTTGTTTGTTTTGGTGAAAGAGTGAGTTGTGCTTTGTTATGCTTAGAGATGTCTGGTCTGTGAAAGTATGCTGAATATTTAATAAGTAAAGCTTGTAATAAGCTGAGAGTACATAATATCAAGGCTGAGTACTATAGTTTTTAGTATTAATTATCTGTGTATTTATTATATGTAATGGGAAATCAATAAACACTTTTAATATGAAACTGTAATATTTCAGACCATCCCACATTGTTTTTATTTTTTCTTATACAGAAGGGAGGGAGATGAAGCAGCTAAGGGTGTTTATTACAATGCTAATATTTTCAGTTGTGAGGATGGTGTTGATATCTATCCTGGAAGCATTTCATATGGGTGTTACTTCTACAGGACCTTCATTAACCTGCAAACCCACAATCTATTTACAGCTGATTTTCGTTGCTGTTGCTTTTCATTTTTCCAGGGCTTCTATGTACAATTTATTCATTCCCTAATAATGAGACCACACATACCGTATATAGCAGCCTTGTTCCTAATTTGAATCATACACAGCATACAATTAACGCTCCTCCCACATGAGACTTGTATCCACAGTGGCATTCACTGGGGTGTCTGTCTGATGGTCTGATGTTTTAGGACTGGAGTATTTGGTGTTTCTTGGTTTGTTGTGATTTCATATTTTCACCCAAGTTTAGTCTGTTTCCCTTTTATTTTTGTGTCCTTCCTTTCTGTGTTCTCCCCACCTCTCTGCTTCACCTTTCCTTTTTTTTTTTTTAAAGCAAAGATGAGGATTTCTACCTTCAACATACATTGTTGGTCTTGTCTTCTGTTTTTGTTAGGAGGGACAGCAGTGTGATAAAAGAGGAAATCAAAGCCTTTCTTGCCAATCGGAGGATTTCCCAAGCAGTTGTTGCACAGGTAACAGGTAAGAGCCGGAGAGCCCTTTATTCTAGAATTGTGTCTCATCTCTGCCAGCTGTGCAGATGTTGGAATATCAAATACCTTTCCGCGCTGCAGCCCTGTTAGCTCGGGCATGCTGACAGCAAGCTGGGGTTTAAACCAGTGCCTCTGACATCAAGGACAATCTCCAGTGACTTTTAAAAACTTGTGTCAGTACATTTTATAACAGTAGTAGTAGTAGTAATAATAATAATAATAGTAATAGTAATAAAAACTTGTGTCAGTACATTTTATAACATTAGTAGTAGTAATAATAATATCAATAACAACAACAACAACAACAATAATTCATCCTTGTTTTAAGGTTGAAAGGGAGAGGTTGTTTCCTTTTAATTATGGTAGAGCCTGTGACACATGTACATCAGCTGCTGTTTTATATTTTTTAAAGCTTTGCAACCTTTAAATTAAATCTAGGATTTCACCATAAAAAGTGACTTGCGAGGAAAAGGCAAGTTGTGAGAGTTTTTGTTTTCCATTTTAGTTTTGGGGGTTTGTTGTTTGGGCTTTGGTTTTGTTGTTGTTATTTGTTGTGTTTTGTTTTGTTTTTTGTTTTTTTCTTGAGACAGGGTGGCAAGCAGTCCAGGCTGCCCTCTGTGGCTGATAATGACCTTGAACTCCTAATGCTTTTGCAGCCACCTCCCAAGTGCTGAGATACATGCACCCCCATCCCCTACTGAAAGTTGTCATTTAAATGACCTTTCCCGTGTGTGAAACTTTCCTCACACCCCTCCTGAGAAGATGAGCATCCCCCTTGTCTTCTTTTTGTTCTTTAAATCCCATCGTATTCTCCACCCAACCCAGACCTCACCCCTGACATGTGATGTATATGTGTCATTCTCTATCCAGGTTACATTTTAAAATGGACACTCTTGAATGTGGGTGTAGGTGTGTCATCACTGATGGTGTGTGCTTTTCCTTAGTCCTAAAGTTCTTAGAGAAAGGAGAAGTTCTTTCCAGTACATTTACATTTGCTGTGTCATTATTCTCTCCACCCTGACAGTTACAGTAATTATCGCCCCTTTTAGCATGTGGTTGCAAACTTATGCATTGGGTGTCTCAGCCCCTGCCTCAGTTTTCATACTTTGTGCTTATATGCTAGCAGCTGAGCTGCAAGTAGTTCTTCCAGCTCTGATGGCACATACTGAAGCAAATGTTTTTAAGAGGTTGTCCCTGCTCATTAGTTTGATTAAAAATGTAACTTCAAGCCGGGTGTGGCGGCGCACACCTGTAATCCCAGCACTCAGGAAGCAGAGGCAGATGGATCACTGTGAGTTCGAAGCCAGCCTGGTCTACAGAGTGAGTCTAGGACAACCAAGGCTACTCAGAAACCTTGTCTCGAAAAAAAGGAAAAAAGTAACTTTAGAGCTAAAAGTATTACATTTCATCCTTATGCCTAATGTCAGCCAACCCTTTATGATATGTATAGCACGTGTATATATTTTAGCAATAATGCATTTTTATAAATAATGTTTTTGTTCCTGGTCAAAGACTTTTAAACATGTCCGTCTGTGTAGAAGTCTTAATGGTAAAGAAAGGTGTGTGAATTTAATTATTTAAGTCTCTAGGTATTAGCTAGTAGGATGTGTAAGATAACTTATTAGTCTTTACCTTAAGTTACACTGCATAACACCCTAAGAAGGCAAATATTCAGGTGCTACTGAGACTCATAGTGTGGTAGATTATGCCATGGTGGGATGTTGTCTTTTGTACCTTTACTTTAGCCTCTAGGACTACAAGCAGTATGTGTTCTGGTTTGCAATCTTGGGTGGAGGGGAGGCAGACAAATTTGTAACACAGTAGAGCAGAATGCAAAGTTGACTTTGTTCAGAAGAGAATATTTATGAGTGCTGAATAATCTTGAATCATCTTAGACTTGATTTTTGGGGGGTGTGAGTGTGTGTGAGTGTGTGTGTGTGTGTGTGTGTGTGTGTGTGTGTGTGTGTTGGTGTGTGTCACAGTGTATGTGTTGTTGTTGTTGTTGTTTCCTTGGGGTGTTTTTTTTTCTTTTTTCCTTTTACCATGTGTGTTCCAGGGATTAAATTCAGGGCATAAGCCTTGTTGGCAAGCACCTTTACCCACTGAGCTATTCTGGGAGCCCAGGAAACTCTATAACACAACTCCCATGTCCATTTTTATTGCCATCTTCTTCATGTATACTCATGGCTGAATCTAACTTCTTAGAGTTTTGAGTGCTCATGTGCATGCTCTTAATCCTTGACTTACTTGGGAAGTCTGTACCTCCCTGGCATAGCTTTACCCTTTCCTACTTACAGCAGCTCATTCTGTTAGGGTGCCGTTCTGTCATCGGCACTGAGACAATCCTTAGGTTTAATCCTCACTTGAGTGATGCAGTTTCTTCAGAGGGTTTGTCACTGTGTGCATACTTGGAACAATTTACACCCATCTTGCTGCCTGGTAGAGCTGGTTGAGGCATAAAGGAGCTGGCTGGGTTTAGCTCAAATCACAGGTCATACACTGTTTTGGGATGTTTGCTTGCTCAACAATCTCATTACATTTTTGTGTGTAAGAAAGTTGCAGGGTTTTTGTTTGTTTTGTTTTAATTTACAAAGCAGGGCTGGAGAGATAGCTCAGCAGTTCAGAGCATTGTCTGCGCTTCCAGAATTCCTGACTTCAATTCCCAGCAACCACATGGGGCCTCACAACCATCTATAATGTGATCAAATGCCCTCTTCTGGTGTGCAGGTGTACATGCAAATAGAGCACTCATATACATTAGATAAATAAACAAAATTCTTTAATTTACAAAGCAGGAGAATGAGGAAAGTAATAAGCAGGCTAATTTATTTTTTATCTATTGGCTAATTCACTGAGTTGTGTTTCTTGTATATTATGAATTAGTCACATTTGTGTCCCAGCCTGTCCAGCCAGGAAGCTAACAGAAACCGTGCTTCTCGTTTCTTGGAAGAACAATAAGTTAGTGGCTGACCCTCTTAGGTCAGGGTGATCCTGGGTTGGGAAGCCTTCCCATCCCTGGCATATCCAACCATAACCTAGACATGCTTTTCTGTTGTTCTGTAGCAGATTCTCTGAAAGTCATTTGAGCTTGACTCTAATATGTGAAATCAACATTAAGATAAAAATCAGAGCGGATGGTGCCTTACAGCAGAAAATGCTAAATAAGAAAGTGTAGCAAGGTGCCAACTTACGACACATGTGCTGTTCCAGAAGCAAATGCAGAGGCTGCTTTTTATAGATTCGGAGGGCTTCTATAATAAGACAAACAAGACGTGCAGGGGTGGGGTCTGTATAAATAATATCCTGCTGATAGAAGAAATGACAGTGTAAACAGGATATAATAACAGTGCCTGCCGAATTTCCAGCATGTTATTTGTAGATTCCTTCACAGTCGCAGCTGCTCCCACCATGGGTGGATTTTTACCTCTGCAAGAGGTCAGCCAAGATACTAGCTTTTCACTAACAATGATAGGGTGGAGGGTATACCCTGGGCTTTAGTAATAAACACGTGCATTTTATACTTACTGTCAGTAAAATGTTTTCTTCTCTTTTCTTTTTTTCTTTTTTTTTTTTCTCTCTCTTTTTTCTGACACAGGGTTTCTCTGTATAACAGCTCTGGCTGTCCTGGAACTCTCTGTAATCCAGGCTGGCCTCGAACTCATAGAGATCCACCTGCCTCTGCCTCCCAAGTGCTGGGATTAAAGGCGTGTGCCACCACCTCCCAGCTTGTAAAATGTTTTCTTAGACTGTTTAAGAATTCCTAAAACAAACCAAAAAATTTAATGACTTCTGGGAAAAACTGGGCACACTCAGAATAAATGAGTAGATAGATAAAGGTTGATGAGTGCTTATCAGCCAAAGAAATAAACTAATTGATGTCATGTTTTCTGGGAAAAAATGGATACATGGGAGAAGGAGAAAGGTAACATCTGAACTTTAAGAACTTTATAACAGTTGTGTTGAATTGATAGGGCACAGTGGGACGCCAGCAGGCACTGAGATTTCAAGGTTCTTTCTGCCATCTCACCATTTTGGGACCCACAGCCTCATTGTCCTTATTTGTAACATGTGGGACTTTGACCAAATAAATGTTCTCTTAGTCCATGTAACAAAATGTCGTAAATTGGGTGGTATACAAACATAAATGTATTTCTCACACTTCTGGGGACCAGGAAACCCTGAGCTAAGGCAGGTTCTGTGTCTGGGGACTGCCTGCTTTTCTGGCCCATACACTACTCCTTCTTGCTGTGCCTTCACATGGTGGAAGGGGCGAAGGGTCTTCCAGGCCCCGTGTGGTGCTGATCCTACTCGTGCAGGTCTGCCCATGTGACCTACTAGGCAGCCTCCAGCAAGGCCTCCTCATGGGAACATATCACCTTAAAGGCAGAGATCTCAACAGCAGCTTGTGGTGGGCATAGACATTTGCAATACAGCTAGTCCATCTTTTATCTAGCTGTACATTTGACATGTGTACTACT
The DNA here is from genome assembly GCF_903995435.1 of Acomys russatus. NCBI lineage: Eukaryota > Metazoa > Chordata > Mammalia > Rodentia > Muridae > Acomys > Acomys russatus. The sequence continues at coordinate 7,799,615 of NC_067154.1, read as the reverse complement.
TGGATCTAATGTTTTCACTTCCAGTTCACTTCCCTTGTTACTTATGTCTAAAATGAAGAATGAAAAATATTATATATACATCAACATTTTTGCAATTGTAAAAAAAGATATTGCTCTTTTTCTTAATCAGAGAACTTTAGACTAGGTGTCATAAACCAACTAAGACATCAGTTTATATTTTTAAAATAAACTTTATTCTTTAGAGCAGTTTTTTTTTTTTTGTTCACGACAAAATTGAACAGAAAGTTGAGAGGCTTCCAAAATACCTCCTGGTCCACCACCCACAGTGGTACAGTTGTTGCAGTCAGCGAATCTGAACTGATGTCATTGGGAGCTAACACCCTACTTACAGTAGGTCCCCGCTGGGAACTGTGCATGCCATGGGGTTTTAACACAGGCCGAACACTGTATGCCCATCATTACAGTGCCACACAGGGTGATTCTGTGCTCTGCTGTTTGTTCTTTGCTCTTCCCAGCTCCTGCCACCATGGATCTTTGCCAAAGTGCTTGTCATTGCAGTCACATCACATTAGCTTCCGACTGGATTCTTTAGCTACTGACTGCATTGAAGGTTCCTCTGTGTCGCCTCATAGCTCAAGCACTTGTTCTCTTTCACTGCAAAGTAATCTCATCATCCGGATACCACACTTTATCCATTTCCTACTAGCGGATGTATTGCTTTCAAATCTTGTCAATTATGAGTAAAGTTGTTATTAAAAAGTAGAATTTATATTTAAATGAAAATAGCAGTGTTGCTTCAGCATATATCAGACTGTGGAATCATCCTGTTATAATAGTTAGAAATAATTCATTTGCTCATTTGACAAGACTTTATCAGGCTGGCTTTAAGAAAATACCCAGTCTGAAAGCTGTTTTTTATCTGTCTACACAACAAGCAGGCTTCGAGGTGGGAGGTATGACTGTCTCCAGATTAAATGTTTGGAGCTGTAATTTCTCTATTCAGAGGCTTTCAGACTTTTTGAACAGGCTCTCTCTGTACTGCTGTCCTAAGTGTTTTATGTAGTATATTTGGGCTTTCTCTTGCAGGACTGTGTATTCTTCTATCTTCCTCTTCAAACTCTGGGCAAACAGTTTGCCTGTAAAGCAAGCGCACGAGGGTACACTGTTTTCTCTAATAGGAAGAAGCCCACCTCTTCCGTGTGATGCCCGTAATTTCTCACTCTGGTGGTGATTGAGAAGCTGTAGTGTAGACAGTTCCTGAGGAGGCTTATTTTAAAGCAGCTCTCTGTGGTTACTATAATGCATCTGTCCCTCTGGGCTTCCATAATCTTACATGCAGAATGGAGCGTTGTACCTTTCCATGTGAAAGTTAGGTTGGCTGGCCAGCCTTACAACAAGAACCATGTTTGCCACTTAGACTTAAAGCAGAAGCCACATTAACTGATTCGCATACCCCAAAGGCTTGCCAGAGACTGTCGAAGATGATACTCAGGTGTGTTTTCTATGTCACACTCAGCAATTCTCATTTCGGTGAAAAACCAACTGATAAACAACCCTGTACCTAAAAAGTAATGTCTCTTTGTGAGAAAAATTACTTATTACCACAATGTAATTTACTTTTTTTTACCATTAGGTAATAGTATATTGAGGTGGTGAGGTGAGCAATAATGGCTCCCCAATCCTAATGACTTTGAGTTCTATCCTTGGAGCTCACTTGCTGGAAGGGAAGAGCTAACTCCTGAAAGTTGTCCTCTCTGGCTTACACGTGCATGCTACGGTATGTAACACACACACACACACACACACACACACACACACACACACACACACAGTAAGTAAACAAATGCAGTTTCTTCTTTAAAGCTAAGCCTGGTGACGTGTGCCTATGATCCCAGCACTAAGAAGGTACAGGCCATAGTATCAAGAATTCACAATTATCCTTGCTTGAACTCAGAATCAGTATGAACTATGTGAGGTCAGGTTGAAAATAAACAATAAATACTTTAAAAATAAAACAGGGATCTGGGCGTGGTGGCGCATGCCTATAATTCCAGCACTCAGGAGGCAGAGGCAGCAGGACTCTGAGTTCGAGGCCAGCCTGGTCTACAAATTGGGTCAAGGACAGACAAGGCTACAGTAAGTAAATAGATGCGTGAACAGAGGGCCAGGGGTGGGGGGGGGGCTGGGGGGGCGGCGGGGGAAGATAGATGCATGTCCAAACGGGAGGAAAGTCGGGAGGCATTTCCTGTGAGATGGGAGCCGAGCTGTATCCTGTGTGACTGTCTCCAGGTCTTCCAGGCAGATGTGTGGACAGTGGCCTGTTTTTGGCACATTCACTTTAAAGTGCATATCCAAGGAAACATTGTCACAGACTTGTCACTGATCTTTATGAGAAACTCTTAGAAACCGTCATTTTTTGATTCTATATTTAAAAGGCAGGGAGTCTTGCTATGTCACCCTGTCTGGCCTGGAATTCACTGTGTAGCTCAACATTACCTCAACCCTAGATCTGCCTGCCTCAATCTTCTAAATGCTGTAACTTGATTGGCACATGCGACTGTGGTGTTTTTGTAAAGCAATTGTTTAAATTAATCTTTTGAGTTTGAGTTCTTTTTAAACCTAGAATATACTGTTTTCTTAAAGATTCTTGTTTTCTTTTGACTTTTTTTTTTTTTCAGACAGGGTTTCTCTATGTAGGCTTGACTGTCCTAGACTCACTTTGTAGACCAGGTTGGCCTTTAACTTACAGAGATCCCCCTGCCTCTGCCTCCTGGAGTGCTGGGATTATAGGGATGTGCCACCACACCTGGCTTTTGACAGTTTCTAGCAGAAAGATTGCCTTTTGCTCCCACTCTCTTTCACTACTTAGATGACTTTTGAATGCTGTTTGCCTTGATTTTTTTCCATAATAGAGTGTCTTTGAAATATTTGTGTATAATCATCTTAAGATTAATATCTCTTAAACTTTGTTGGTCTGTGTGTTCAGTCTCTGTTTTGGCCTTGTCATTAGGCAAGTGGCTGACATGAGTTCTTGGCCAGTTCTGGTTGGTACTGGTGTGCACCTTCTAGGCTAAACCTCTTTTTAAAGATTTATTTTTTATTTTTTATTTTTAGCTGTAATTGATGTGACACTTACCAAGTGCTAGATGCTATGCTAACTGCTTTATATAATTGAGAAATAGGTGTGAAGTCCCACAGTTACAGATGAGAAAACCAAGGCAGGGAGATGGCTGGCTTACCTGTTGTGCAGCTCTTGTTCACTCTAGTCAGGGTTTTTAGGCATAGGCGGGTCAGCATGGAGAGAATGCGTGTAGTTGAGGGTCAGCTGTTCCGGGCCGGGATTCAGAATATGATTTATGTAGCTTACCACTCACTTTTCAGAGCGGGGCCTCTCCAGAGTAACTGTCCACTTCCATACCCAGTAAGGGCTTGAGCCATGATGTTTTTAATCCGGGCTCTGCTTAATTCCCACACCAGCACTCATTGTCTGGTGTCAGGGTCTGATACAGCTCTTAGAAAATGGAGGTACTATACATAAACACATACGGGACTTCTGATACACAGAGCATGCCACGTGTCATAGGAGATGACTTTATTCTTTCTTACGAAGCATAGATGTCCCTGTGTCTTGACATTTGTCTACTATAGAACTCTGGGTCAAATGTTGAGAAGTGGAGAGACGTACCTCCCTTCCCTTGGTTCAGATCCCAGGGCTAGAACTTTGTCTATTCTCCATGAAGGTCGTGTCCGCTGTACCCAGGCGTTAGGCTGCTCCTATCCTTAGTCTGCAGGCTAGTTGAGACCTGCTCGGTCAGGTGTGCTGATGGATGTCTTCAGGTAGTTGCGGGTTTTCTTCTGGGGGGGGGGGCGCTCAGGGTTTGAGACGAGGTTTCTCTGTGTAGCCTTGGCTGTCCTGGACTCTCTTTGTAGACCAGGCTGGCCTAGAACTCACAGCAATCTGCCTGCCTCTGCCTCCCAAGTGCTGGGATTAAAGGTGTGCGCCACCCCTGCCTGGCAGGTTTTCTTATATATTGTTGTAGACTAGTACAGAATGTTACTTTGGCCAGCTTTCATTTATTGAGTGAACTCTGCTCTCCCAAGGTAAGACACACTTAGTCATGGCTTAATTTTTTTTTTTTAATGTGATTGGATTCAGTGCTCTGGTATTTTGTTGAGGATTTTTGCATATGCATTCATATGGGATATTGTTGACACTTCTTTAAACTCTAATTTATTTGCAGTGTTGACACCTCTACCTCCCTTCCACCAACCCCTTAACCCTAAGTAAGAGAGAAAGGTCAGTGGGGAAAGAGGGTGCAGACCCCTTTACTTCTGGCTGTTTAGGGTCTATGGGTTCTTTTGGGGGCAATATCAAGCAAGCAGCAAGCAGTTTCCTCTAAGCCGCTGCACTGAAATGTTTCTCTCCCTCTATGTCCAAGCCGCCACACCATCTGTCCCTGGCCACCTGTCGCCACTGCATGCCACACTTTCTCTGGATGCACTCTCCTATTTATCTTCCTCAGAGTCCTAGGCCACGCCCCCTCTCTGTGCTGGTGCTTCAGGAAGCAGGCCATTACCAGCTGGCAAAGACCACACCCTGCATGAGACACTTATCAGCTGTGGACAAACTAAAGCCTGAACTAAAACCCCACACTTGGGGTTAAAACAAAAACATATTTACATAACATAACTGAGTTTACAAAGAAACCAAAACTTCCATTACAGGATATCAAGCCACAGTGCTACTTTCATGGATCAAGTTGGGAGTAGTTTATAGTTTGTAGTTTAGTTGTGGTTTTGTTTTTTTTTTTTTCTCTCTAGAATTTTGTTTACTTCATCTTGATTACAGATTTGGTTTACAAACCGTTGTTCATGACCCGTTTTATCTCTGCAGAGATGAGCCGCAGCCTTACTGGAGCTCTAAGAGTTGAGTTCTCTGTTTTGGTCAGGCTGTGACTGACGGGTATTTACAACTGTAAGCTTCCGCCCAAGCACTGCCTTCGTCTCTTCATTGTGCAAGTTATGTTATATTTTCCTTTCTAATCATCGCAGAGGTGTTTTATAATTTCTTCTTTGGCTCATTGATTAGGAAAGTATTATTTAATTTCCATATGTTATTAAATTTCCCACCATTTTTCTCTTGTCTTCTCTTTCTCATTTAACTCAGGATCTTCTGCATATTAACTATGCACTCCATCACTGTACTTATTCCAGATTCCATTGCAGTTGGAGAACAGAATCTGTTTATTCCTTCTGGAAATAGTGTCACTTTTTCTGAGACTGTTTCATTCACAGTTGCCCTGTAGTTTGAGAACTGAGGGATGTGATTCCCTGAAGTGGAGTAAATATCGACCTGGCAAACACTGATAATGGCATGTTTTCTGCATGTGCTGGGTAGGATGTTGGTTAGGCTTTGTTTCCTGCTTCTGTCTTGTTTGCTCTCTAATATTTTATTTTTGAAGAGTTGTGTGTTGGCGTTGCCATGTACTAGTCTCACCCACTGCTCCCTTTAGTGCTCATCAGTTTTTTTTGTTGCATGAATTTTGAGGTTCTGTTTTATATGTTTATGGTTTTAGTTATATCTTTTTTTTATATATTGACTGTGTGTTTGGGTTCAAGGTAGAATGTAGCCCAGGCTTACCTGGAACACTTGATTATCCTGCCTCAACCTCCAGAGTTCTGGGGTTACAGGCATGTGCTATGTGTTCTCCTCTGAATTCTCCCAGAATTACAGGGTGCTTTTTTCTCTTTCTCTTTCTTTCTTTCTTTTTTTTTTTTTTCTTTTCTTTTCTTTTTTTTTTTAATATCAAGTTTTTTATTTTGTCTGGTGGTAGCTGCTGTCTATATGATCTGCCTTTTCCAAATCTGCTTTCAACATATTTGTCTTTGAATGTGAAACCTGTTTTGTGTAGATAGTATATAGTTGACTATATGCTTTTTTCTTCTCTCATACTTCTAGACTCTAGCTTCCCTTCCCACCACTCCTCCCACTCCCTAGACCTTCCCACCACTCTTCCCACTCCCTAGACCTTCCCACCACTCCTCCCACTCCCTAGACCTTCCCACCACTCTTCCCACTCCCCTAGACCTTCCCTCTCACCCAGATTACCACCCCCAACCCCCATCTCTCCCAGAACAGAGCAGACCTCCCAGGACATCAATTGAATATGGCATAACAAGATATTAAAAAAGCTAAGCACAAACACTCAGATCAAGGGTGAGCGAGGCAACCAGTAGGAGGGAAAGGGTTCCAAGAGCAGGTGATTCAGAGACACCCCCATTCCCATTATCAGGAGTCTCCCCCAAAATACCAAGCCAACAACCATAACTTATATGCAGAGGACTTAGCACTTCAGTCTCTGTGAGCCCACATGAACCCTGCTTGGTTGTTTCTGTGGGGCCATCTTCTCTCTGTCTTTGACCCCTCTGGCCGTCATAGTTCCTCCTCTGCCCTTCTACCAGGTTCCCTGAGTTCTGAGAGAAGGACCTGATGGAGACCTCTACTTTGGGTTCTCTCTCCACCCAATGTCTGCTGTATCTCTGTATCTGCTCCCATCAGCTTCCAGAAGCAATGGAGGAGTGTTCCCCTTGCTCCACATCCTCACCAGCATGAGCCGTCACTTGTGTTACTGATCTTAGCCATTTGGACAGGTAGAAGATAGAACCTCAAGGTAGTTTTGATTTGCATTTTCCTGATGGCTAAGGATGTTGAACATTTCTTTTAAGTGTTTTCCAGCCATTTGAAGTTCTCTGTTTGGTTCTGTATCTGAGTTTTTAATTGGATTGTTTGGTTTGTTGATGTCCAGTTTCTTGATTTTTCTTTGTTGTTGTTTTGATTAGTTTTGATTTTTTTTTTTTTTTTTTTTTTTTTGTTTCGTTTTGCTTTGGAGACAGTTTTCTCTTTGTAGCCTTAGCTGTCCTGAAACTCACTCAGTAGTAGACCAGGCTGGCTTCCAACTCAGAGATCAGCCTGCCTTTGCTTCCCAAGTGCCACCACACTGACAGCTGAATTCTTTGTATATTTTGGATATTAGCCTTCTACCAGATGTGGAGTTGGTGAAAATCTTTTTCCATTCTGTAGGCTGCTGTTTTGTCCTATTGATGGTGGTGTCCTTTGTCTTGCAGAAGTTTCTCAGTTTCATGAGGTCCCAATTATTAGTTGTAAATCTTTGTGTTTCTGCTGTTGTCTCCTATACCAGTACATTCAAGGCTGTTTCCTACTTTCTCTTCTATCAGGTTCAGTGTATCTGGTTTTTTTTGTTGTTGTTGTTTGTTTGTTTGTTTTCTTTTTTGAGACAGGGTTTCTCTGTGTAGCCTTGGCTGTCCTGGACTCACTTTGTAGACCAGGTTGACTTTGAACTCACAGCAATTCACCTGCCTCTGCCTCCCAAGTGCTGGGATTAAAGGCGTGTGCCACTACGCCCAGCTGTATCTGGTTTTATTTTGTAGTCTTTGATCCACTTGGACTTGAGTTTTGTGCAGGGTGATAGGTAGGTGTCTATTTGAATTCTTCTGCATGCAGACATCCAGTTAGACCAGCATCATTTGTTGAAGATGCTTTCTTCTTTCTATTTTGTATTTCTAGCTCCTTTATCAAAAATCAGGTGTCTGTAGATATGTGTAGGTCTTCTATTCAGTTTCGTTGATCAGTGTGTCTGTTTTTACTCCAATACTATGTGGTTTGTATTAATATACCTCTGTAATATAGCTTGAAGTCAGGGATGGTGATACCTCCAGAAATTCTATTGGTCGTGATTGTTTTAACTATTCTTGGTTTTTTGTTTTTCTATATGAAATTGAGAATTGCCCTTTCAAAATCTGTAAAGAAATATGTTGGGATTTTGATGGGGATTGTGTTGAATCTGTAGATTGCTTTTGGTAGCGTGCCGATTTTACTATGAGCATGGGAGAGCTTTCCTTGTGATATCTTCTTCAATTTCTTTCTTTAAAGACTTAAAGTTTTTTATCATACAAACCTTGGTTAGGCTTACACTAAACTATTTTATATTATTTGTAGCTATTGTTAAGGGTGTTGTTTCCTTGATTTCTTTCTCAGCCCATTTGTCATTTGTATATATAGTAGGGCTTCTGATTTTTTTTTTTTTTTTTTTTTTTTACCTTAATCTTGTATCCAGCCACTTAGCTGAAGATTGTCTATCAGCTGTAGGAGTTCTTCAGTAGAATTTTTGGAGTCTTTTTATCTATACTGTCCTATCATCTGCAAATAACAGTACTTGGACTTCTTCTGACTTGTAACGCCTTGACCTCCATCAGTTGTCTTGTTGCTCCAGCTAAGACTTCAAGTACTATATTGAATAGATATGGAGAGAGTGGGCAGCCTTGTCTTGTCCCTGATTTTAGTGGAATTTCTTTGAGTTTCTCTTCATTTAACTTGTTGGCTATTGGCTTGCTGCAAATTGCTTTTATTATGTTTAGCTTTGTTTTCCTAGTATCCCTAATCTCTCCAAGACTTTTATCATGAAGGAATTTGAATTTTGTCAATATTTTGGCACCTAATGAGTGATCATGGGTTTTTTGTTCTGTTTTGCTGTCTGTTTTGTTTTTCTTTCAGTTTGTTTATATGGTGAATTACATTAGTGGATTTTCATATGTTGAACCATCCCTGCATCTCTGAGATGAAGCCTACTTGGTCATGGTGAATGATCTTTTTGATATGTTCTTTGATTTGGTTTGCAAGTATTTTTGCATCAATGTTCATAAGAGAAATTGGCCTGAAATGCTCTTTCTTTATTGAGTTTTTATTTTGTTTAGGTATCAGGATGACTGTGGCTTCATAGAATAAGTTTAGCAATGTTCCTTCTGTTTCTATTTTGTGGACTAATTTGAGGAGTATTTGTGTTAGCTTTTCTGGCTCAGGGCATTTTTTTGGTTGGGAGACTTTTAGTGACTGCTTCAATTTCCTTGGGGTTATAGGTCTTTTAAGTTGTTTATATTATCTTGATTTAACTTTGACAAGTGGAGTCTATCAAGAAAATTATCCATTTCTTTCAAATATCCCAATTTTTTGGAGTATAGGTTTTTAAAAATATAATCTCATAATTCTTTAAATTTCCTCAGTGTCTGTTGATGTGCCCTATTTCTTGTTTCCAATTTTGTTAATTTAGATATTCTTTCTCTTAACTACTTAGTTTGGATAACAGTTTGCCTGTCTTACCGATGCTTCTCCAAAAAAAAAAAAAAAAAAAGAAAAGAAAGAAAAGAAAAACAACTCACTGATTCTTTGTATTGTATTTATTGATTCAGCCCTTAGTTTGATTGTTTCTTGCCACCTATTGTGTGTTTGCTTCTTCTTTTTGTTCTAGAGCTTTCAGATATTTTGGTTGGTTGTTAGTATGAGATATTTCTGATTTTTTTATGGGGGCACTTAGTGCTATAAACTTTCCACTTAATACCACTTTCATTGTGTTCCATAAGTTTGGGTGTGTTGTGCATTCAAGAAAGTCTTTACTTTCTTTCTTTTTCTATCTTAACCCAGTTTTCAATTGGTAGAGAGTCATTCACTCTCCATGAGTTTGTAGGTTTTCTGTAGTTTCTGTTGTTGAAATCCATCTTTAATCCATGGTAGTCTGATAGGTACAGGGTGTTAAACCAGTTTCCTTGTGTCTGTTTAGACTTGCTTTCTAGTCAAGTATGTGGTCAATTTTGGAGAATGTTCTATGAGGTGCTGAGAAGAAGGTATATTCTTTTGTGTCTGGGTGAAATGTTCTGGAGATATCTCTTAGATGCATTTGTTTATGGTATCTGTTAACTCCAGTATTTCTCTGCTTAGTTTTTGTTTAGATGGCCTTTCCACTAATGAGAGTGAGGTATGAAGTCTCCACTATCAGTGTACGAGGGTCAGTGTGTGATTTAAGCTTTAGTAATGCTTCTTTTACAATTGTGGGTACCCTTGGAGTTGGGGAACAGATTTGAAACATCATCTTGATTGATTTTTTCCTTCGACAAGGATGAAGTATCCTTCCCCGCCTCTTTGACTAATTTTGGTTTGAAGTCTGTTTTGTTAAATATTAGAACTGCTACACCAGCTTGCCTCATAGGTCCATTTGCTTGGAAATTTTTTCCAAACCTTTACTCTGAGGTAATGTCATCTTTGATGTTGAGGTGTGTTTCTTGTATGCAACAGTTTCTCATCCCTCTGTTAGTCTGTGTCTTTTTATTGGAGAATCTAGTCCATTGGTATTGAGAGAGAACACTAAGCAATAATTGTTAATTTCTGTTATTTTTGTTGGTTTTGGTTTTCACACACACACACACACACACACACACACACACACACACTTACCTTCTTTTTGTTTTGCTAGCGTGAGGTTATTTACTTCCTGTGTTCTCCTGCATGTAGCTAACCTCCTTGGATTGGAGCTTTCCTTCCGCTAGCTTCTATTAGGCTGGCTTTGTAAATAGATATTGTTTAAATTTTACTTTATCATAGAATATCTTGTTTTCTCCATCTATGGTAATAGAAAGTCTTGCTAGGTATAGTCTGGGCTGGCATCTGTGGTCTCTTAGAGTCTTCAGGACAACTGTCTAGGCCCTTCTGTCTCTTAGAGTCTCTATTGAGAAGTCAGTATAATTCTAATAGGTCTGCCTTTATATATTACTTGTTCTTTTTTCCTTGGGGCTTTTAGTATTTTTTTTTTCTTTTTTCTGTATGTTTAGTGTTTTGATTATTATGTAGTGAGGAAACTTTCTTTTCTGTTCCAATCTATTTGCTGTTCTGTATGCTTCTTGTACCTTTATAGGCATTTCCATCTTTAGGTTAGAACGTTTTTCTTTTGTGATTTGAGATTTTTTTTTTTTCCAATCTTTTATTTCTGTTATTCTTAGATTTTTATTTATTTATTTGTTTGTTTGTTTGTTTGTTTATTTTTACATCATCCCAGATTTCCTGGGTGTTTTGAGTCAGGAAATTTTTAGGTTTAATGTTTCCTTTGGCCAGTGTATCTATTTTTCCTATCATATCTTTAACACCTGATATTCACTCTTCCCCCTCTTGTATTCTTTTGGTGAAGCTTGCTAGATTTTTCATTTCCAGAATTCCCTCAGCTTGGGTTTTCATTAGTTTTTCTATTTCCACTTTGAAGTCTTGAGCAGTTTTACTCATTTCCTTCGACTACTGTTTGCCTCTCCCCACCTTTTGGCTTTCTTTTCTTTTCTTTTTGTTTTTGTTTTTCCAAGACAGGATTTGTCTGTGTAGCCTTGGCTGTCCTGGAACTCACTCTGTAGACCAGGCTGGCCTCGAACTCACAGCAATCTGCCTGCCCTGGGTTGGTCTTCTTGGCTTTTGTTAAGGGATTTATTCATTTCCTCTTTAAAGACTTCTATCATCTTCATAAAGTTGGTTATAAGGTCTTTTTCTTGTTCTTCAGCTCTGTTGGAATAGTCAGGGCTTGCTGTAGCAGGACAGCTGGGCTCTGGTGGGGAGTTACTGCCTTGGCTATTGTTTTTGTGTTAACACTCTGGCCTCTAGGCATTTGGGTTTGGGTGATTATAGGTCTGGGTGCTGATTTCTGAGTTTGTCTCTGTTGAATGGGAATTTTGTTCCTCAGTTTATTTCCTCTCTGGTCTTCTGGCCAGTGTGGCCTGTAGTTGATCAGGGATTCTCTGCAGGGAGTTGTGACTCAGCAACAAGTAGGTGTGCGGAGATTGGGGATAAACTTGGGGGGCACGGAGAGAATGGGTGAAACCATGGGCAGGCAGCCCGCCTGGAGTTCTGGTGGCCAGCGTGGCCTCTGGGCAACCAGGCTATACTCCAATATACAGTGTATTTTGTCTGTTCTGTGAGCTTCTGTCTTCTTTAGGAGTGTTTAATTCATTAAGATTTAATGTAATTACGATAGGCATGATTTATATCTACCGTGTTCTTTGTATGGTTTGTGCCTTTTTAGTTCCTTGTTTTCTATTGCTTTCTCCTTTTGTTAACTGGATACTTTCTAGTGCACAAGTGTAAATCCCTTGTAATCTGTTATATAGTTAGTTAGTTTTGGTAGATGTACTAAGGATTACTTTGGATATGTTAATATATAATAATGTAGTTCGCATTAATAGCCCAGGTTAATATCAATTTAATTTCAATACAGCTTTGTTCTTACATAGCTTCATTCTTCTTGTTTTGTGCCATTGTTGTCATACACATGTGCTCATTAGGATTTAATATGTAATTACTGTGTTACACTTATCTTTTCAATAAAATAGCACAGGGGAGCTGGGTGTGGTGGCTCACGCCTTTATTTTCAGCACTCAGGGAAGCAGAGGCAGGTGGATCGCTGTGAGTTTGAGGCCAGCCTGTTCTACAACATGAGTCCAGGACAGCCAAGGCTACACAGAGGAACCTTGTCTTGAAAAACAAACAAACCAACAAACCAACAAAAAAGGTTTTAAAATAGCACAGGGGGCTTACAGACTTAAAAATACCTTTGTCTTTTCTATTTATTTGTATGTAGTTTCTTTCTTGTCCATGTTTGCTGTCACTTGCTCCATCACAGTAGCAGGAGGGCATTGCAAAGCAAAGCTGCTCACCTCCTGGCAGCCAGGAAAAAGGGAGATCACAGGACTGGGGACACACACCCCTAGTATGTACTCTTAGAGGCCTGAGTCTTCCAAGTAGGCTTCACCTCTCAAAAGCCACCAGTTGGGGACATTTTTGGGTGCATCATGTAGCACCATTCTCTTTTCTGTCTTCAGTGTATTCCTGCTCCTGTCTGATGTCTTTCATTATACACTAGTAAATCGCCATTTCAGAGACACCCTGTGGCATTTCCTTTTGTTCCTCAGGCAGTGCCCTATCCTTCTCATGGCCATACAGACACTTCATAGACAAAGACTTATGTCAACTGTTTTAAATATATGCAAAAAACTAAAAGGAATAGTCAAAAGGATGAGAAAGATGTCTTAGCCTATAAAAACTATCAACAGAGACAATAATTATATGAAGGAACCAGAAAGAAAATTTGGAGTTCCAAAGTACAGAATGAAAATTTTGCTGGCAAGGGTCCACAGCAAATAAGAAGTAGCAGAAGCTGCTTCTGAGAAATCCACTCTTAGCCCTAATGAACATGCCATATACATAACATTTCTTTTCTCTCTTTTGTTTTCATTTCTTATTTTTGATTTGAAGACATTTTTATTACATTTTTGTTTATTTGGTGTGCGTGGTAGAGGCCCATGTGTGCCATGGCTCATGGTAGAGTTCAGAAGGCAATTTGTGGGAATTGGTACTCTCTTTCCACCATGGGAATCCTGTCTATGGATCAAACTCAGCATGTCAGACTTGGAGGCGCCTTTATATGCGTAGACATCGCACCAGCCCTGGTTTGGGGGTTTATTGATTTATAGTGTTTGAAGGTATGAGTTTTTGGGTTAACATACTTAAAGATCACTGGGTACCTTAAAATGTTAAAATTTTTCATCAAAATTTCAGTAATTTTAGCCATTATTTTCTCAGTATGTTCCTTATTTTCTTTGGTGTATCCTAAGAGTCATGTGTATTTGCTATGTGTGGTGGTACCCCTCCTGCTTGAGAAGCTTTGCTCTGTGGCATTTGGTCCCGTCCTCTGTTCCCATAAGTCATCTCACTTCACCTTTCAATGTGGTGATGAATGCTTCGGCTACTTCTTATTTGCTGTGGATCCCTGCCAGCAAATTTTTCATTTTATTACTTTGGAACTCCAAATTTTCTTTCTGGTTTCTTCATATAATTATTGTTTCTGTTGATAGTTTTTATAGGCTAAGACATCTTTCTCATCCTTTTGATTATTCCTTTTAGTTTTGTGCATATATTTAAAACAGTTGACATAAGTCTTTGTCTATAAAGTGTCTGTATGGATACTTGTTTCTGTTGTTGTATTGTATTTGTTATGTTATGTTGTCTGGTCTTTGACTGACTGCAGACAGTGTCTCACTCTGTAGCCTGAGCTGGCTTTGAGCACGTGGTAATCTTTCTGCCTCAGCCTCCTGTGTGCTGGGATTAGGGCATGAGCCACCATGACCAGCTTTGGGGTCACTTTTTATTGACTGTCCTTGTTAATGGCTTATTTACATCTATTGTGTGTGTGTCTATGTGACCAATGTGCACCCACATGTGTGCCTGGTGCCCTGGAGGCTAGAAGAGGGGGCTGGATTTAATTTTAAGCTAAAGCTTAAGTTACCTGGCTATTGCTGCTTCTGTATTTCTGTCCTATATTGTCTGGAATACTAAAGGCTTATGTCTCAAGATGCTAATAAAGTCTGGGATAAAATTTCATGCAGCAACAGATGACCAAGACACACACACACACACACACACACACACACACACACACACACACACACACACACACACTTTGGCTCTGTGACCTTCGTCTTCATTATAATTTTAATACCCAACTTTTGATCTTTAGTCAGCATTTTCATTCTGTTCTGACCCAAAGTTCTCACCATTCGATATTTTCTTATTTCCCAGTTTTCCTACTTTGAAGCCCTGTAGGTTTGTTGTAAACTGAGGTATATTCTACAAACAGCAAACTCCTAATGTATACAGTGAGTTTTGAAAAATGTGTATGTGTGTGATTGTGGTGTGACTCAAAATATAGATTTCCTCCTGCTCCTTCTTGGTTTTGTTTTCTAGTCAATACATAAATTTCACATTTTCAGCTTAACTCTTATTGGCCACAATCTCACTGTTGAGTTCTTACTGGTACAAGTTGATTGGTGTTCTTAGCCAGTTCTTGTCCACTTCAGTTGCCTGTGTTCCAATTTCATACTTGGAGGACAGTGTCACAGGGATAAATTGAGGTCACTGTTCCTTTGGCATATGTTCAGCTGTAGTAAACTCAGTGGAAATGGCACAGCAAGAATCTCTACCAGTGACATGCCTTTGTGAAAGGAAAGAAAGCAAGACACCTTTCATAAAGGCGCTGACAAACATTCTCTGATCACCTTCAAAGCTGCACAAACCATCGAGGACTTCCCTTGCAGGTTTGGTTTTCAGCACCTACACAACAGCCCACAACCACCTGAAACTCCAGTTCCAGGAATCCAGCACCATCTTCTGCAGTGTACATCATCCCTGTCCCCCTCCCCCACGAAGTAAGTCTTTACGAAGAACAATCAATAAAAATGACCCCAAACCTGGTCATGATGACTCATGCCGTAATCCCAGCACACAGGAGGCTGAGGCAGAAAGATTACCACGTGCTCAAAGCCAGCTCAGGCTACAGAGTGAGACACTGTCTGCAGTCAGTCAAAGACAGACAATACAACATAACAAATACAACAACAGAAAGAAGTGACCTTACAGAGCGTAGCTGGAGGTCTCATGAAGTTGCTGTCACCTGAGCTAAGTGAGGATTTAGGTCTATAATGTGCAAGATGAAGAAAATTCTCAGACATGGAAGGAAAGTATGTCCCTTAATATGTGTAGAAACCTAAATGCATGCTCTTTAAAACCATGTATATGCATGAACTTATGTGTTACGTGTATCGGGAAGGTCTTATGCATTCATATCAAACAAACAAAAATGGTTCTAAGATAGAAAATAAGTGCTGGGAAAGAAGTGTTTTCCTATATGTGTCTGATGTTCTTGAATTTTTATAGAGAATGATTGTATTTTAGCTTAAAACCTGAGTCATAAGATTGGTGGTGACACACACTTACAATCTAGCCCTCCAAAGGTCTAAAATAGGAAGATTGTGCTTGGGAGATGAACTTGAGACACATAGTGACTTCCAGGCAAGACAAGGCTATCCAGTGAGACTATGGCTCAAATAATAATAAAAACATATCTAAACATATCTCTGATTGCATTATGAAAATAAATTATAGAGATGGTAGCAGTTGTGTGGTAGAAAATTGCTGAAGGAGGTGCAGTGGTCAAACTTAAGAGGAACATTAATGAGGATTTTATATTTTGCAGTTCTGTGATGGCCTGTTCATGTCGTCAGAGTTATTACAGTTGTCCAGGTAGAAAAGGCTAAGATTCTAGAATACAGGAATGAGGACTGGATGGAAGAAATTGGATAAAAATGCAAGCATTACGGGAGAGTGTAGTTGAACGTAAAACGGAACTAGCTCACATAGGAAGATAGGCAGATGAGGGATGCAGATTATGAATTAACCTTTCTGTATTGACCTATGAGATGTTCTCACTGAGGCCGCCTAGCCAGTGGTTTTCAAGAACAGTCTTGAAATTACACGACATTTTAAGTCATTATTGTTGATAATTAAGATGATCAAAGGAAGAAGCTTAGATATGGAATCCCACGGCCACTAATGAGCAGGGAGCTGTCGTAGCACCTGGAGCCAGAAAGATGCTCTGAGGAGCTGGGTCTCTCGCTCCGGGAATGATAACAATATGAATGGCCAGTAATGTCATATTCCGTAAGTTGTGGCAGGAAGCAAAACATGGAGAGGTAGAGTCCAGGACTAAGACTTAGAGACTGGGTTATGGCTGAGAGCCCTCTAGTGGAAGGAAGAGGGGTGTCTACACTCCAGGAAGGAGCCTGTAAAGTTGAAGTACGTTTGTGAATGGGGCCTAAAGATTGTTCCCACCACCTTTGGATACATGGGGCTTACTTTCTCACTGGAAAGAAATTAAACAGGGGTTAGGTTTAGTCGGTGTATGTAAATTATATGTAAATTTATTTTTGCTTTTTCCTTGCAAGAGGTAGAAAAAAAGAGGTTTTTGAAAAGCTGAAACTTTTACAGAGGTTTTCTTCCACATCAGGGAGGGCACTGTCAGGGCTGACAAACAGTGAAGAGGTGCTGCTGAGACCTGAATGCCACGTCCCACAGAGCTTCCAAAGCAGCCCGGAAGTTGGGCCAAGGACCCACAAGAAAAGTAATTTCCCAGTGTGGCATGTGCATCAGTTTTGCAGTGCTTCTTCTGGAAAATGGCTCACTTAACTGGTTTGTTTTCTGCATTTATTGTCTGAATCTAATGTGAGTCAGGAGGACAGCCTGTATCACTTGTTCCTCCCTTTGTTTTATTAAATTCATAGTTGCACAGAGAGAAAACTGTGTGGTGATATATTTTTAAGTCAGTCACATGTTTACCTCAGAGTAAAATTGCAAACAAAAGACAGAAGTGGACTCATTTTTATAAATCTTCATTCACTTTATTTGCACTATTTCTAAAAGAATAAAGAAAAACTAAAATATTCAGTGTTAAAAGTCAGAAATTAAAGCATTTGTAGGAAGACTATGAAAGCTGTATAGGTAGAAATGCAGGAAAAGTTTATAGTTTTAGGTTTGTAGTGTGTATCTGTATGCTTTTGATACAGATAGATATAAATGTAATACATAAAATTATATAATCATAAAAGTATGTACTTTCTGATTTATATCAAGGTCATCTTTACATATTGCCAAAGTACATACACCTACCTACTTTTGAATCTTAAAAACTTGTGAGGATCTTTTTAAAATTTAAATATATACAGTAGGTGACAACTCAGTGACTTTTATAACGTATAGATACCCACATTACCACCTTCCAGTAAAGAGCACCACTGGTCACCACAAAAGCTTCATCCTAAACCTTTTCTTTCCCACATGGGTACCAGGATGCTGATTTGCATTCTTATAGATATATTAATAGATGTTAATATATATGTAAATATAGGCAGTTTTACGTTCACCTACGCTCTCCCCTAATGCTTGCATTTTCATCAAATATCTTCCATCCGATCCTCATTCCTGTATTCTGGAATCTTAGCCTTTTCTACCTGGACAACTGCAATAACTCTGATGACATGAACAGGCCATCACAGAACTGCAAAATATATAGATACCGTGTGTGGCTTTTGGGAGCAGCGTTGTTTCTGTGAGGTCTGCCCATGTGGGTGCTTGCAATGGCACTCTGAAGGAAAAGACACAGATATCATGGTGTGTGCAGTCTGCAGTTGATGGCCATTTAGGCTGTTGAACCAGGGAATGCTTTGTGTAACGCTCATTTGTGAGGCTTCTTGTGTATGTCTTTGAAGTATGTTTGTGCTGGGCAAGTACACATTCCTGTGGGCTGTATAACCAAAGTTCTCCTTTTGTGGATACTGTCTATTTGTTTCTGAAAATAGCCCTGCCCTCCTTGAATCCCTTCTCTTGCTAACACTGAGTATTAATGGGTTGTTGTTGTCAGATTAGTTTTGGGGGTTTGTAGCTTTTAAAATATATTAAATATAAGTGCACACCAGTGTTTGTTATGAAAGTAAGTATACTGTAACCCGATAGCCTCTCGACAGGCTCTGCTCCCTCCTACCCAGCATGGACAGCTCTCATAGCTGACGGGCTCTGAGGTTCGTTCTATATGTGCGCTAATGTGAAGAAGACTTAATATTGGAGCAAGCTAACAGATCTCAGCCATACTTTTTCTTAACAATTTTTTTAAAACTCCCCCCCTTTTCACTTATGTGGTAACAGCAGGAAAATCCATTTGACTGGTTTTATTTGGTTGGTAAGAAAATGGATTTCAATTTTATGTAGTAAATGATCATTTTTTTCATTTTTGTTTTAAGAGTAATATTAAAAAGATGCCATGATGGCTAAAACTAGAGTTTTGGTGATGATATTGCCAAACACAGCTGATTTAATTATCCAGAATAATCAAATTGTCTCCTAACCAGCGTTCAGCACTAGCTACCAGCAGCTGCACCGCATAGACCTTCTACCACTGGGGACTGTCTCCGGAAATTATTTGGGAACATTTTCAAAAAGACTCACACCCCTTGAAAAAGATGGGCTCAGTGGGTAGAGGTGCTTGACACCAAGCCTGACAATCTGTGTCCCATTTCTGAAACCCATGTGTTAAAAAAAAATGGCTCCCACAAGTTGACCTCTGACCTTGTACACTGGAGACACACACACACACACACACATCTTCTCCTATGTTTTCATTCATCATCTTCTAACAAGAGTTGCTAAATGTCTGAAACCCGTCCTGCCTCCTGTTAAGCACAATAGCTTTACACAGCTGTTTGCACGTGGTGTTTGATGGTACACAGTTGCCACAGTCAGTCTCTTAGCCCTTTGGAGCAGAGGTTCCCAACCTTTCTAATGCTGCAACCCTGTAATACAGTTCTTTGTGTTGTGATACTCTCAGTCATAAAAGTATTGTGTCACTACCTCATATCTGTAATTTTGCTACTGTTATGAATTACAATATAAATATCTGATATGCGGGATATCTGGTATGTGACTCCCAAAGGAGTCAAGACTCACTGCTTTGGAGACTCTCTAACTTCAAGACAGGGTTTCTCTGTATAGATCATGCTGGCCTCAAACTCAGAGATCTGCTTGCCTTTGCCTCCTGAGTGCTGGGGTTAAAGGCGTGTCCCACCACTGCACAGCATGCTTTGGAGGCTTTAAGATGTGTGAACTCTCTAGAATAGCTGAATGATCTTTTGGAAATGCCTTATGGGTTTTTTTTTTTTTTTTTTTTTTTTTTTTTTTTTTTTTTGGGAACATTCTTTTGACTTGCATATGTGTGAGTCACTCACACCTCAAAGCATTGCTAACAAGAAGCTCTTAGCAATAGCGGAGAACTGTTGTCGTGTAGTCTGTTCTATTTTGACGGGACAGTCATGTCTAGAAACCATTTTTAGTTGCTGAGCTTTCTTCACAGGTCTGTTGTAACCTAAGTCCGCAAGTCGGCTAATTCTCGCTTCTCTCTGCTAATGGAGATGGGTCTAAACACTTAAATGAATTATCAAGTACCCTTATTGAAGCAGATGACCTTTCCTCTCCTAGCCTCTTGACCTTTTTATTAGTGTCAGTACTGAGAAGTAAAACTTGCTGACCAGGTCTTTCTCTCTCCGAGTATCTGTTAAAGCCTCTCATATTCTTAACCAGGCATAGACTGTAGACTTGACAGACAGTGCTACCTGGGATCTCCTCATTATCTCATATCTATGGACTTAGCTTGCAGATTAACTTTAGAAACCACTATAATATCTTTGTTGTTAAAATGTTTTGACTTCTCATAGATAGTTTTTTCACATGTCTAGTCAGCGTGGTCAGGGTAGTGTTAAGGAGTTTCCTCAAGTTATAGCTTCCTCGGTCCTGTACAACAAGCACCGCTAACTAAAACCACCAGAACCCTCATTAACTTGACTGTGATTTCTGTGCCCCACCAAATGCTACTTTTCTTTCTCTGTAGGTATCAGTCAGAGTCGGATCTCTCATTGGCTGTTACAGCAGGGATCAGATCTGAGTGAGCAGAAGAAAAGAGCATTTTACCGATGGTATCAACTTGAGAAGACAAACCCAGGTAAATATTTCTTTTGATTTACTGTGCCTAAAATAAAAAAGCATAGTAATTTCATTGAATCCATGTGCTAATTTGTTCAGAATAATTGCTTCATGCTTTAGTGTTTTTCTTTATGCAAGTAGGCATGTGTAAAATCTGAGCCCTGGTTGTATAATGTTTAGGTTTCTGTTTCCTAGGCTGGCTCACCTCTTCCTCTCAGCTGCCTCTTGGTTTCCAAATTAGGTGACTTTTTAGGCACAGTTTGGAAAAATGGTCATGACATCAGTAGCTGGCCCTCTTTTCTTCAACCAAAGGTACACAAATAAAATTGTACCTTTTTCCATTATTTTTTGAAAAACATTATGTTAAATGGTTTGTATTTAATATTTTTATTGAGTTCATACTGTACCACTTCAGTGATCTTTCCTAATGGTTTTGTGTTTTCAATGCTTGTGACCTAGGTAATAAATATATTTTGGAGTTTTAAGGTAAAGCTGTCCCAGGAGCAGGTCTAGATAAGAAAATAGGGTGAAATCTTAAGGAAAAAGATCACAAAAGTCTTGGTGTCTGGAGTTGCCAAGAATAGGCAATGCTTACTCCAAGGTACTCTTAGTAAGTGATACATGAAAAATACGAAGTCATGAGGAGTGGCTACCTTGGGCTGTACATTACTAGGTCACGGCAGTATAGCATTACCTTTGAGATGCTTCTGCAGTGTCACACCAGTGAAGGGCTGCATGCAGCAGCAATGACCCTGAGCTGCAGATACACAGCACTGCATTGACACGTGTGTTAACTTTTGTTTCTTTGTTTTTCTCAACAATTACTTTCTCAACCCAACAGGCCCTGGAAAGACAAAACAAAACAGACAGTAACATTCTATACAAAGAATTTTCTAGAATCTATTCTCCCGTTTTCTCTTTTGAAGTATCACAGATACACAGACATTTAAAAAGACTAACAGGATATCCAGTTATTTACAGTTATCTTCTTAGAAACAAAGTTGTGAACATTCTTGCCATGTTTGCTAATATTTGTTAAAATTCATTTGTGTGTCCTGTCCTAGTAATGAGGGGAGTTTCCCACATAAGCACCAGTCTCTATTATGATAGGTAAGACAGTGAGCACTTCCACATTCACCTGGTCCTTTATCATGTTTCTCTGTTACAATATGTCTCACACAGCTAGCTAGCTGTCTCCTGCCCCGCCAGCCCACTTCTCCCGTCTCTTTTAACCAGTAGTATCAGTTTCAGGCCAGCAAGTTAGAATGCTTCCCTACATTCTTAAACTGCCCAAACTTTTTATTTCCTAATACCATACATTTTTTAAATCTTGTTGTCTTGTTAGTGTCCCACACTGGAGATTTTCCCAAACCACTTACTGTTACTCTTAAATGATTCAATTATTTCTCTTCTGTATTGCCTACTCAGTGGGGGTCAGAATTAAGGGCTCCATTAGATTCAGGCTGAATGTTTTTGTCAAGAATAGTGCATAGATGTCTTCTGGGGGTCCCTGTCATAGTGCATAGATGTCTTCTGGGGGTCCCTGTCATGGTGCATAAATGTCTTCTGGGGTTCCCTGTCATGGTGCATAGATGTCTTCTGGGGTTCCCTGTCATGGTGCATAGGTGTCTTCTGGGGGTCCCTGTCATGGTGCATAGATGTCTTCTGGGGGTCCCTGTCATGGTGCATAGATGTCTTCTGGGGGTCCCTGTCATGGTGCATAGATGTCCTCTGGGGGTCCCTGTCATGGTGCATAGATGTCTTCTGGGGGTCCCTGTCATGGTGCATAGATGTCTTCTGGGGTTCCCTGTCATGGTGCATAGATGTCTTCTGGGGGTCCCTGTCATGGTGCATAGATGTCTTCTGGGGGTCCCTGTCATGGTGCATAGATGTCTTCTGGGGGTCCCTGTCATGGTGCATAGATGTCTTCTGGGGGTCTCTGTCATGGTGCATAGATGTCTTCTGGGGGTCCCTGTCATGGTGCATAGATGTCTTCTGGGGGTCCCTGTCATGGTACATAGATGTCTTCTGGGGGTCCCTGTCATGGTGCATAGATGTCTTCTGGGGGTCCCTGTCATGGTGCATAGATGTCTTCTCGGGGTCCCTGTCATGGTGCATAGATGTCTTCTGGGGGTCCCTGTCATGGTACATAGATGTCTTCTGGGGGTCCCTGTCATGGTGACATCAATTTACATCGAGTTGCAACAAAAATAAAATGATAGAAAAATGTGTGGTAGATATAGGGAAGAATTAAGTAGGATAAGTACAATTTTCCTGTATATTTTTCTCAATAAAACATTAGGTGAAATTCTATGTGAATAATACGAAGTTTATGTTGCCACCTGCCATAAGGCATTGCCAAGTGGTGGAACTGTTCATGTCTGTATTTGATGGTGCTGATAAGGTGGAGACCAGATCTTTCCTTTGCAATCGTAAGTAGTCTATGTGGCTACTTCTGCTGTGAGGTGGATACTCTGTCCTGGGCTAGGCAGTTTCAGCATTCCTTGAAAATCCTTGCTCAATTAGTTCTTCTTCATCCATCATTCCTTCAACATTTATCAGCTTAAATTTTGTACAGAGAAGAGCTTTCATATTTTCTAACAATGTATAGACATATAAGCAAATCTCTTGGGAAACTGCTTCTATTCTTATTACTGCTACGTGTTCCAA
Source organism: Acomys russatus (assembly GCF_903995435.1). Taxonomy (NCBI): domain Eukaryota; kingdom Metazoa; phylum Chordata; class Mammalia; order Rodentia; family Muridae; genus Acomys; species Acomys russatus. The sequence continues at coordinate 7,776,745 of NC_067154.1, read as the reverse complement.
GGCAGCACTGTTCACAGGGGAGATGCAGTGCAAATGACAAGTAGTTTCATATTTTCTAGTAGCCACAATTCAGAAAGAAACTGAAAATTCAGAGTAATGTTGTATGTTAGCACATGTCATTTAAATGTTTAATTTTCAGTTTGGAAATTGAAACTCCCCACGTCCTGCTTATTTCTTGTCCAGATTCTTTAAAATCAGTAGGTATTTTACACTTACAACACAATTTTCAACCCACTACATTTCAGATGTCCAGTTGTCCAGTGATTCAATGTGAGACCAGCACAAGTCTAAGGTATTCTTGAGGCTAAGCCGTCTCCCAACGATGAATTTCCTCTCTTGTGATTCACAGCAAAGCCAGTTACTCAAAACAGTGCTAGTTAGATGGAGAGGGAACGCAACTGTGTTGTGTGCTTCATAGAGTAGCAGAGGCTGATAGCGAGGGTTCAGCTGAGTAAACGAGGAACCGTGTTTACCCCAGCTTGGGGCCTAGGACAGAACTGGCACAGGGACTGACCATGGTTGCTGAGTCTGAATTCCCACACTGGGGTTTTAGGGCTGTACTCCAGCTTGGGGCAGGGTGGAAGCTGTTGACACAGTTATTTCACCAGAACAGGAAAGAGAACTGCAGCAGCACTATTACCTTGGACCCTGAGCTAGGCCCACCCAGCACTGAGACACTGAAGGAAGTTGGGAAGCAGAGCACCCTCAGGAGCCATGGGTAGACACTAACAGCACTCCCTAGGAGCAGCCTTCTGTGCACAGGTGGCGTCTCCTGTGAAGGATGTGTGCCCTGTACATACGTTGCCTTCTCACTGAAGTTGCGTCACTTCCCCTACTTAAGGCCCAGTCTATACTCATTTGCTTCAGTTTTTTTCTCTGTTATAATTTACAAGTAGCTAAAAAAATGTTCAATGTCAAAAGATAGTTCTGCTGTGTTGACAATGGTTGAATATTATCCATTAGTATGTAAGGTTTTCTTTGTCTTTTTACCTTTACTATAAGAGGAAATGTGGCAGAGGATTCTTCCTGGATGTATCAGTGCAGCTTTGACTTTAAAATCGCCTTCGATTTGGTCTAAAGAATGGATGGTATTGTTTCTTCTTCTGTGGGTACTTTGGAATTGCTGTAATCTTTGAATACGGTATGGCACCTAAGAATAGGTTCTTTTCTCTCTGCCTATTAAATAGTTGCTTGGAGTGCCTCATGTTCTTTTTTGCAAGTCACTAGAATCACCTGATTGAGAACTGCAAGAGAATATTGTAAAACTATATAGTTATTTTTAATGTTTTGTGTGAATTATATTTGCATGCAGTGAAACAGCACCCAGAAGTTTAAAATGTAAGATAAGAAACAATACACACTGTATTATTATATCTGCATTCAAGGAATATGCACACACACACAGGCAGTTTATTTCTGTAAGTATGGAAGCTGTCAGGAAGTCTAGCTTAGTAACTGATAAGAACAGCTCTGAGGAGAGGTAAGGGGAGAAATGGGATGACTTCATTATATAACCACTGGGTCTCTATTTGCAGTGCTTGGGGTTGAACCGAGAGCCTTGCATTTTACCATTGAACCATGGCCTATCTGTGGTTTCTGAATTTTAGGCCATGTAGTCTGTGTTTGAAAAATACATATACCATGTAATGAAAGGAGGGAAAGAGGGAGAGGGTAGATATGAAAATCAATTTTGTTCGTGTTAAGAGATGAGCTGCCATGGTTCCTGAGGTGTGGTCCTGCAGCTTGCCTGAAGCAGTTTGTAGAAAATAAGCCATGGGTAGGTTTATTAGGAGGTAGCTTGCTAGAACTGTAACCTTTCCTTTGTCCAGCACCTAGGTTATTAGGAGAAATGTAAATAGCATCATATTTTCCACATCCATTCCAAGAAAAAAAAATGCAAAATTAAGGCAAACCGCAAAAATGAAAAGCTGACTTTTCTGTTCTCTGCTGTAGAACTGTCTGGCAAACAAGCCCAGTGTGTTTGTAGATTTTTTTTTTTCCTTTTTTCTTTTTCTGCCTACATTAAAGGACTTCTGGTTACATTTCTCCAGTAAAATTCTCCTTTCAGCCTCCTGCTTCTAGATCCATTCAGATTATTTATTTATTCATTCATTCTCATTCTCACCCCCCCTCCCTTTCTCTCTCCCTCTCTCCAAGATTCTCTTTATATGATCTCAGCAAGGAAAAATGGGGTTATTTGTATTGATAACCAGATAGCTATAGACATAATTTTCTGATAAACAGACCCATCATCAGAATTTCCCAGCACATCCCAAAGCCTGCTGAGACTTATAAATAAAACAAGTTGATGGAAACTGATCACATGCACTTTATCTTGTTTCTTATGACAACATTTACAAGAAAATGGCCTGTTTTCTTAGAGAACCAAGTACTAAATTCAGTGTGTTTGATGTAAAAAAAATTCCTTAGTAATTCAAGTTAAGCCCCATAGTCTTTTCTTTGGTCTGATCCAACCGTTACTGCAGTAGGAAGGCTGGGCCCCCGCGGGCTCATGACACTGACCCTGCAGACTTTGCATTAAACAGAGCCAGGCGGGAGGCTTGTGTGTAGAGCGAAGTCAATGTGCAGATCAGAAGAACACTTGCTCTTTGCATATAGCATGGCAGCACTCTGGGAAGCGGGCGTGCGACACTAGAGGAGATGAGAAGCTGTTTTCTGCTTCTGTGACTAAAGTGCTAACAGCCTTTTTTACTAGCTGATTGATGGGGCTCACCCAGTTCTAATCCTGTACATAGGATAATCATTATCTACAGAAGAACAGTCACTGAAAACCTAAAATCTATTAGCAAATTTTGAGTCTTTTTTTCTCATTGGTTGAGATTTGTCAAAAGATAGTGCACAATTTTGTTTTAATGTGAACTCAGGTGTACAATGTGGAAACATTACTGTAAAGAAGTAACACATAGTGAGAGTACCTAGGCCTTTCACCAGCCCAGAGTTGCTGTGTTGCTGCAGGCTTGTCTTCACTATTCCTGCGTTCTAGTTTCTATGCATTGTCCTGTCAAAGTCTGTAATATTAATCCTATTGTATATTTCACTGCTCCCTGTCTATCTGAACCAAAACAAGATAGACTGGGCTTATTAGAAGAAATCTGTATTCATTCAAGAATGCTATCTTCCTTCCTTCCTTCCCCTCTTTCTTTCTTTTATTTTTGTGTGTGTATGTGTGTGTGCCTACACATACATGTATGTGGGCATCTGGGGGGTCTGAGGTTGATGTCAAGATCATCCACAAAACTGGGTGGTTACACACCTTTAATCTCAGCACTTGGGAGGCAGAGGCAGATGGCTCTCCAGGACAGCCGAGGTTACACAGAGCTCCCCTGCCTCAGGGGGTGTGGAATCATCCACAGTCTTGCTTACATCTTCCTTACTGAGGCAGGGTCCGTCAGCCTCACCGAGAGCTCGCTGATAGGGCTAGTTTGCTTCCCCGCTTGCTCTGGAGAGTGCCAACTCCACATTCCCAGGCTGGGCTGCAGGTAGCTAGCTACTATGCCTGCTATTCGGAATGACTGCTGCATCGAAAAAGAAATGTAACAAGGGGGGAAACTCAAAATTAATGTTTCTTTAAGCAATGAAGAATATTTATAGATTTATATACAGTTTCAGCCTTCTGTTTATAAATAATCTTGATTTATTTCAAAGTCACCAGGTCACTACTTCCTTCTCTCAGTTTTATCCTCGCTTTTCTTCATTTCTTCTTTTTCCTTCCTTCTCACCAATTTTATTTTAATCTAAATTCCTTTCTTACAGGAAGTCTAGACAATGCAGAGTATTTTTAAATGATTGGTACTATTAACAGTAAAGCCCAATGCCAAGAAAGGCCTTCTATTGTGCTTGGTTGTCCACTTCCCTTACTTTCTCAGGGTTGTGCTCTCTATTATTTGCATGCCAGGACCACACTGCCTGCCTAAGAGAACACACCACGGTTCTCGCAGCCCACGTTGGTGCTCCCTGATCTTTGTTCTCTTCTCCCCATCCCCTCTTCTCTGAAACTCTATCCCTTCACCAGGGCAAGCCTGGGGAAAGAGAACCCATGGCCTTTTTATACGGTTTCTGCCTTCACCGTGGCTAACTGTGATTTAGTAAGCTTGGTGGTTTTAGACATTTTCTTTCTGGGACAAAATTTGTACAATTCTAATTAGGTAGACGCTTACCCTAGACTTTTGCTGTGCTGTAGTCCTTTCTTGCTTTGGAAAAATAGGAAGACTTTTGAGGCCCAGGTTATTTTTATAAAAGAATCTTATGTATGTATGTATGTATGTATGTATGTATGTTCTGTACTATGTATGTATGTGGATAAGTGTTTTGCCTGCATGTATGTCTGTGCACTGTTTGCTAGCCTGGTGCCTGCAGAGGCCAGAAGAGGCAATCAGATCTCCTGGAACTGAAGTTACCGACAGTTGTGAGCTGCCTGGGTGCTCTGCAAGGGTGACCAGTGCTCTTAACTGCTGAGTCCATGAACCCTTTTCTTAATATAAAAGATTCAAACTCACTGATGATAATGGAGGAGATTTAAATTTACTGGCTTTGATACAAAAGATTCATACACATTAGCTGTATGGAAAAGGCTTACAAACTTAACTATACATAAATTAAGATTTTAATATGCCATAAAGATACAGCAAATGACAAGTGAAAAAATAATTACAGCTATGTGACTAATAATTGATGTTGCAGTTCCACTTAGTTAAAATCTATAGCTCAATAGAAAAAGGACCAGAGCCGGGCGTGGTGGCACACGGCTCCAGCAGTCAGGAGGCCTGGTCTACAAAGTGAGTCCAGGACAGCCAGGGCTACACAGAGAAACCCTGTCTCAAAAAAATGAGAGAAAGGGGGCAGGCAAAGAGAGAGGAAGGAAGAGAGGGGAGAAAAGAGAGAGAAGGAGAGGCGGGGGAGGCGGAGAGAGAACCAGAAACTAATAAAATACAAATAGTCAATAAATAGAAAAGGTGCTCATTTCTACTATTCATAAGGTATTTTATTTTAAAGGAATCTTTTTTTTTTCTGGCCAAATTAGTACATTATGCTTAGTGTTTGGGAGGATGTGATGAAATCGCAACTGGAGATGGTTGTGATGACTCATATTAAGTATCTGCTGTCGTACAAACCATGCCACATTTTTGCAGCAAAGATTTATTTTCTGTTTCTATAGACCAGGAATCCAGGAGCGATATCTGCATGAGCTTTTAGTCAAGCTGTCCGTTAGGGCTGCAGTCACTGGCACTGGATGGTTCACTTGCAAGGCCACTCACATGGCTATTCCTGTTCCTGTGCCTGTTCCTTACTGCCTCATGGCCAGAGACAGCAATTCCTCAAGAGTCCCATCATCTACTTTCACCTAGCAACTCCAAGCAAGTGACCTGAAAATACAAGATGCTCTAGTGTTTCATTCTGGACGAGATATGCTCTCCCTGCCGCATGCTGTTGATCGTACAGTCTAGCCATAAGTACAGAATGGGAAAGCACTACACAGAGGCATAGCTACCATGAGCTTCGAGCCCAGCTACCAACATGCCTCTGTTGGGACTATATGTCTGGGCATTTATTCCTCTCTGTCAGATGGGTAGAGAAGTATCCACATGATGTGTCCACTGTGGCTTAAGTGTACAAGGTAGCTGACTCCCTGCACTGCCTGGCACTCAGGTAGAATGGCAGAAGTACCTGGAGATCAGGGGAACATCTTTCATTCTATGCAGCCTTTCTACATGGATAGCATGTGGGGCTGATCTGACTTCTTAAAGGACAGCTGAGCCAGCATCACAGGAGACACAGAGAGGAGGTACAACGCTCCCTATGATCTAGCTTTGGGCTTTCTCCATGTCATAGGACCTGCCCAGATCTAAGCACGGCTTACAGTGAAGGTCCGTCTTCAGGCTTGCCCTGGGCAGTTACGGTTGTGAGAGACTGATGACCTGTTGTAAGGCAGAAATGCATATAAAAAGAAAATTTTATGCTGGATTTATTTTGAACATAAAATTAATGAAATTTGGGTATGGACTGGCTGTATAATATGTGAGGGTAGAAATAGAAATTAAAGATGAGATGAATCTGAGATGTTTAGCTTATGAGTTGAAGAAGAAATTTACTAATAAGGGAGCGGCAGAAAGTCAGTATGTTTGAAAAGAAAAATCTAGATTGCTTAAACCATTGGTCTCCATCCAAGGAAATACAAATAAAGATGCTGCCTTTAGGAACGGGTTTTAGCTTGGCCCACTGAGCATACCTGTATTTCCAGGTACTTGGGATGCTAAAGCCGGAGGAAGTGTTGTGCCAGCAGTTAAAGGCCAGCCTAAACAATATAGTACAGCCCTAACTCAGAAAGGGTTGGGGTGCATGCATTAAAACAGACATTATTTATGGTGCTACTTGATGATATGATAGAAAATAGTTTCTCTTATGAAGAAACATGTATTCATTGTGAGACTAACATGTATTCATATGTACATAAACCCCTTGAATTTTTAACCTGCCTTTCTATGGCTTTATTAAGAATTAAGAATTTTGATTAGCCAGACATGGTGGAACACGCCCGTACTTCCAGTACTTGAGAGGCGGAGGAGGAGGAGTCCTGGGTTACCTTACTTCTTGTCTCCAACGAACGAACGAATGAAAGAGAAGGAAGGAAGGAAAGAAGGAGTTTAGATTAAACCAGTCAGGGGACTTCTTGAAGACTTTAATTAGAAGGGTGATATAACTAATTGTGTTTGGGAAAGATGAATTTAGCAGGGCAAGTAGTGAAAGAGGAGCAGGAAGCAGAGCCCTCTGTGGAAGCATGCCAAGCTCTGTTCAGATCTATGAGCTAAGTCCACGGACGCCTGAGACAATGTGGCTTCTCTGGTTTGAATCTAGTCTAATAAATCGAGAATTGGTGAATTATAACTGGTTGCTGCTGTTTGAGAAAAACTAGTCTAAATTAGTGAACTCTCTCAGAGTGAAGTTGTTATGGTTGAAAGGTGAAAGAATATGGTATTATTAGTAGGTACAAGAAGTATAGACACTGGATCCTGCTCACTAAAGGCTTGTGAAATGCTATCTTTTCTTTGCTGCTGTATTTGGCATTTTTCTTTTTGAGACAGAGTCTCATGTAGCTGAGGCTAGCCTTAACTCTTTTCCTCCTGCCTCTGACTTCCAAGGGGTGGGATTCCAGATGTGTGCCATATCTGGCCTAGTATAGTGATTTCAAAAGAGGCTTAGCAGGGAAAAGTCCAGTGCTTCCTATAAAGAGGTGGGTCTCATGTTTTATGTGACATGCGTTAAGGAAACAGTGGACACGTGAAGGCTGATGGGAAGGTGACAGTTAAGACGACTCTCACAGCCTTCCTTTTGAAGGAAGAAGCTTTTACCTCTTCAGGTTTTTTCTTTGTCGTTTTTAATTTTATGTGTATGGGTGTTTTGCTTGCTTGTATGTCTGTGAATCAAATGTGTACAGAGCCAGCAGAGGCCAGAAGAGGACATTGGATCCCCTGGAACTGGCATTACAGATGGCTGTTAGCTGCCATCTAGGTGCTGGGCATTGAACCCAAGTCCTCTGGAAGAGGAATCATTCCTCATAACCACTAAGCCAGCTCATTGATCTTGTTTTTAAAAGTAAAAATATTAAATATTGCCCTTCAAGTTTTTTTGGACAAAGAAAAGCTTATACTCAGATCTCATTGTCTTGTTTTCATGGTGTCTTTGTAATACTGATTTGTTGGTTTTTTTTAATCACAAGATATTTACTAAAAAAAAAAAAAAAAAATGTCATTCATTCCAGGGGCTACGTTAAGCATGAGGCCTGCCCCCATTCCAGTAGAGGACCCTGAATGGAGACAAACGCCTCCTCCGGTCTCCGCCACACCTGGGACCTTCCGACTCCGGCGAGGGAGCAGATTTACCTGGAGAAAGGAGTGCCTGGCTGTCATGGAAAGGTGCGTCTCCTGCTCCTGCGAGACACTTCCCAGACCAGTTTCATGTCCCGCAGACAATTTGAGGTCGAGATTGTAGTTCTACAAGTATCATGGAAAACGAGAACTGCTGTATTGTTGATAAGAGAACTCACTGAGCTGCAGTTAGCGTCTGTCAGCTTATTTTACATACATGCAATTTAATCTTGTCCTCCACAGTGTAAAAGTCTTTAGCGTTAATATTTTTTAGGGGTTTTGTTGTTGTTGCTGTTGTTGTTTTTGAGACAGGGTTTCTTTGTGTAGCTCTGGCTGTCATGGAATTTACTTTGTAGACGAGGCTAGCCTCAAACTCAAAGAGATCCTCCTGCCTCTGCCTCCCTAGTGCTGGGATTAAAGGCATGTGCCATCACCACCCAGCCTAGAGTTAATATTTTTAAATGTATAGCCTATGTTATTTTGGAAAATCTCTTCGAAGTCTTTATTTTCTAAAGTGTTGACTGTAAAGGAGAGCACCAAGACTCCCCTTCTGCAGAAGAGAGATGAGCTCAGTGCACAGATTCCCAAAGGTTAAAAATAAATTTAACAGAATCTGATCCATGTCGGTTTCAGTACTTTTGACAGCCTCATTGTCCCCATCTGACATGGTGTAACTACACACTTAAAACACATTGCTCTATTTAGTATATAGTCTAAGTAGAATTGTCCTCTAAGTACCCCCACACACACACACGCACACAGCATACGTGACATCTACAGTAGTCTGATTTCATGGAAAGGTTGATGGCAGCAGGGTCATTCTTATCTAGTCTGTCACTAGTGTGGCATCCTGGACAGAACACATTTGCAGACTCACAAGTCTCAAAAACCCGATCAGGCTCAGATCAAGTCAGAGACCAAAACTGTATTTTCTTTGTCTTTAAGATGGAATTGTCAGTAGGCAGCACTGCTGTCCAGGACGTTTGCCATCTGTCTTTCACCTACTTCATTGCTGCTTCCCAGCACATTGACATCACTAGCTGAAAGAGGACATGCTTCACAGTGTTTTGAAGTTCAGGTGTTGTCAGTTACCCACCACTGTGAGATGCTCTCCTCACTCTGCCTGTAATGTCAGCTACCCACCGCTGTGAGGTGCTCTCCTCCTTCTGTAATGAACCTGTGTCTTCCTGACTAACTGAAGGGAAGGGGAAACTTCAGTGTTCGAAGATCTGAACTCCTCCATTTTCCTCATCTGCTAAGTTTGGTTCTTTCTGAAAGTTTGTTTCACATTTTCCACATAGCACATAGAAATGAAAATAATGCCTAACTATTCCCTCTGGGTAACAAAATAAATGTGTGCCTGTGGTGGGTTTTAATTATACTAATAATACAATCAGTTAAATTTTCACTGAGATACCAAAGTACATTTTATCATATAAAGTCAGTATGAGAAACGGTTAAACATTGAGACCATGGGAATCAAACCTAAGGCTCAGAGACTGGGTTTCCCTTTACTTCCGAATTTTTCTTCCATAGAATCACACTGACTAAATCTTAGCCAAAAGGATGTACAACATTTTATCTTTTTGTAAGGTTCCTATTTAGTTCTAACATATTGTTAGCCTTAATTATAATTAATACCTTCACCCTGGAATTCGATTTCTCCGGCTTCATTTCATCGTACCCGGCACAGCTAAAGAGGGTGCAGCCCAGGCCTGGCTTCTCAGAAATGGTGAATGCCTTTCAAAGCACCCAGTAGCAATTGTCTAGATGATCTGCATCCTCCAAAAATGGAGCTTTGTATTCTCAGAAGTGCAGCGTGAAATCACCTGGCCTTAGAGTAGCATCATGCTTTTTGGCATAGACTGGATGTTTGACTAAGTACATACACCCAGCCAAGTAAGCCTTATTCAGACACATTAGCATAGGATAAAAGTCCAAAACTATTCCATTCCTCACTCCATACAGCAAGATAAATTTCAAATCAATTAGAGAAGTGAATTCATATACATAAAAGAAAACACGCTGTACTTTAGTGTCCTGGAAATGGGAGAAACATTTCCTAACTGAATCTCATAATCCAAAAGCAGAAAGGAAATGATGGATAAACATAAGTGGAAAGGGCTTCTGGGTAAAACTAAGCAAACAGAAAGGTATCACCCTCACATGCAGAGAGTTTATAAACAAGGTAAGACCAACAGCTCTACGGAAAGATGGGATGGACTAAAGGGACTAGTACAGAAATAATGCAGTCGTTATTCTCACTTGTTCTGGCTTTCCATGAGACAGTCTCACTCTAGCCCTGGCTAGCTTTCAGCTCACGGCAGTCCTCCTGTACCAGCCTCCAGATGTAAACCACTGCATCCCAGGCGGATGCTTATGTTGAATCAAGAGTGATTCAAATTAAAACTCCATTGAGATGCCCTTCTTCACCTGTCACACAGGCAACAATTGCAAAGTTTTCTCCTGATCAGACTCCAGAGAAATGGTGTTCTCATCCATTGCTGTGGAAATGCAAAATGAAGCAGCTTCCATGGAAGAGAGCTAGGCAATGTCAGGGCAGTTACTTACGTTTGCCATTTAGATCAGCATTCCTGTTTTTAGAAAATTGTCTCAAAGATGTACTGACAGAAACACAAAAAGAACACTGTAATATAGTATCAGAATACTGACAACAGCCTGAATGTCTTCAGTAGTTGTCTGGATAAATAAGTATAAAAAAGAAAAAGGCCATTGAGATGGCTCAGCAGGTAAACCATGGGCTGTGAAGCCTGGCATCCTGAGTTCAATCCCTGCGACCCACATAAAGATGAAAGGAAAGCAACATCTCCACAAAGTTGTCATATGGCCTCCACACATAAGTGCATATGCACTTAAAAACAAAAACAAAACAAAACAAAGAAAGCTTTGTTAAGAAAGAGATCACTTGTTCATAGCCTTAACTATATCTAAAGTCATACAACTGTCACTTTTATAAGGTTGTTATTGTGCCCCCAGAACCTTGGGATCTAACAGAAGTCACTGTCCTTTTCTCCCATCCCTTTTTAATTCTGTGGAACCATTAGTCTATGTATAAATTGGTCTGCGCTGTATATTATAATATTACAACCTGGGCTGTAGTAAGGCAGTTAGAATAACCTGTGCCTGAGTGGTGAGGGCCTAACGGTAGTAAAGAGACAAAAGGATAAGCTGTAGATAGAGCGTAGCTATCAGCAAAGAGCTTGAGGAGACACAATATAACCAGCTGTGGGCTGAGCGTGGGAATGACAGCAGCAGAGAGCACAAAAGGAGCTTGCCGAGGGGCAGGACATTCACTGAGGAGACAGCGTTTGAACCACGAGAAAATTGATTGGCCTTGGAAAAATCATTCTGCAGCCCTAGACTCCAGTTCTTATGCTTATAAAATGAAGATTTAAGTGTCATGATGGAGTAAAAGCAGATAAGCTTCAGACTTAGACAGGGTTTGACCCCAGCCCCACCCAACCCTTTTATGTGACTAGGTGGGCACTTAGGACCTCGGTAAGTCGAGATGTGAGAGTTGATGGAGATGACACATGTGGCAAAGTAGTTACTGTTGAGAGTGTTTGTTTTCAGAGTGAGCCTGTGCCAGCAGTGGGTATGAAGTTACCGGAGATGACTCTAGAAAGATGTCCTGGCCCTGGCAATGGGAAAACCATCAGTAAATTATCAGTAAGCTATCAGCGAGCGTAAGGTATGGGGGCAGGTTTGTCTGGTTACATCTTTCAACTTACACAGTTTCTGCTTTTTTCCCTGCAGCTGATTGTAGCTAGGGAAGAAAACTTAAAACCCTGCTGCTGTACCTCATTCTAAATTCATGACCACAAACCTCAAGTAGATCTTTAATTCTGTCGGGTACTCATACATGTCTTCCTTGCTTGCCCTTTCCTCTCTCTTAAAATTATCTTACACTTTGTTTTCTCTCTGAAAATTCAGCCTCTTCTTGTGGTGACCTTGCTTGACATTTGAGTGAGAAGAATAAAACACAGGAGAGTGTCCACAAACCATGCCCTGTTGCCATGTGCGTGCACGTGCAGAGGCATGCACGTGTGCAGTTTTCCATACCTTACACACACTAAGCACCTCAGTGATGTCTTTTCTCCAGTCCTCATCACAGTGTTTGCTTATAGTAGATGGTCATTATTCTCTCTCTCTCTCTCTCTCTCTCTCTCTCTCTCTCTCTCTCTCTCTCTCTCTCTCTCTCTCACACACACACACACACACACACACACAGACACCAACATGTTAATGTCACTTTTTTTTCCCTTTGCTGACCTTACTGCATTCTCTGTCCTGTGTGCTTGATTTTTCTAACACCAACCCCCAGAAATATTGACTATTACAAGGGGAAATACTATGTGGTTCTATTTATAGAAAATATCTAGAATAATCAAATGTGTAGAAAAAGAACATACTTAGAATTTTCCCAGATTGGGGAAGATAAGAGTTGAGCTAGGAAACAGCTGAGCAGCACATTGCTTTCATGAACATACCAAAAGCACGTTTCAGATATGTAAAGCACTCCACATAAATGTGCATAGAAAGGGAAGGCATTGTTTAGTACGCCATTAGGAGCATCCCCTGTTTACCCTCCACATTTGATCCGTGCTCTGGTCCTTTCCCAAATGAGGCTACCAAGGCTCAAGGGGGCTGGGTGACTTCCTAAGGCTACAAATCCAGGCAACAGCTGAGCTCCATGTGTCTCTCTCCAGTACTAATTGTGTATGAGTCCTGTTGCTTGAGACAAAAGCCATTTTCTTCTGGGTATATACCAATTGCTCTTAGCACATGAGTGGGTCCTTGGTTGGCTCAAGTCTTATGCCCCTGGATTAACGTCTCTTTCCGTCTTCTCTCTGGTTAAGAACATATAAGGGTTTTAATAGGGAAAAGATGCAACACAAATGCTAAGAATATAATTGATGCTGGACCACAGGGACACGATGGATCACAGGTTCATTCTGTTTGTATCGCTTGGTCTTGTTTCCTATTTAGAACAGTATTTGTTGTTTTTAAAAAGATCTGGCTATTTTAATAGAGTTTAGAGATGCATTATTGGCTAATCTTTGCTCAGTTACTCCTTAAACTTTTGCTGAGTATTAGCACTAAGCTAGGCTTGCCTCAGTGGGCTATATATCCGCAAGATGGAAAATGTTAACTGTCTTGTACACTTGTAAGACCTATAACTGCAGATAGTGTGAGACGGAAACTAGGACTTCAGAAACTTCCCCCTTTCCCCGTCCAGGTTGTCCCCTGCCTTATGGTAGTGAGGCAGTGTCTGGAAGTGAGACTAGAAACAGCTCTCAGTGGAAGAAGAGGGTCATGAGCAGCTAGACTTGAGCTCTGGAGGCTTCCAGTGTAGAAGCCAGGCCCCGGTATACTCTCTCTGTGCACCTTTCAGGCTCTGGCCACGGTGCTCCTTTAGCTGTGGGAACAGGTCTGGGGCTGGAGAATGAGACCTGGCTGGTGCTCCTGCCCCAGTTTCATCGCAAGGAAAGAAGATAAAGAAGCTTCTATACCGCGCTGCAGGCTCTTTGGCTTAGTTAAGAAAGATGGGGAGAAAGCATCAATTTTGGGGAAGCCTTGACCAAACTCAGGAATAAATGTGAGAGAGCCTGGCAGTGTCAAGTGAATGCAGTGACTACAGTGGCTGTAGCTAGCACCTCTGGAGTCAGATTGGTGTAAGAAAGTCACTTAACTGCTTTTGTTTCTAGTCAAGGGATTGAACGACTATCTGCTTATGTCCAGGAAGATGCAGATGGATGTACCTCTGCTTGTGGAGTTCCTCTGAGTGTTTTCTTGTTCTTACAGAGCAGTTTACCTGTAATGTGTTTTTGTCATGTTCACCTTCTGTAAGTAATAGAAAACAAAATAAAAAACACACCAGTAAACACAGAGCCCTGGAATTATAAGGAAAGTAGGCTTTGTTATTTAGACCTTTGAAATCAGCAAAATAACTTTAAGAAGTTAATAAAAAATGCTCTCCCAGAAGCCAAGGAACCAGCACTAAGAACAAGCTTGGGAGTGAGTGTCTCCTTCCCCCAAAATTCAAGTATCCAAAAATAGGTTCTTAGAAGAACTGCTGTCGTGAGGGAAAATAGCATTGCAGCCACAGTATTATGGCAAACACAAATTAAATCAAAGCTCTAAACTCGGTGTCCCTTCCCTTAACCTGGCATGCGTATAATCTGCATTTGAGACGTGTCTGACACACAGATGCATTTTACACAAATGTATTGTTGCTTCCTGGGAGAATTAGTATGGAAGAGACAAATCGGCTTATAAAGCATGTTTTTAGAATGTTGTTTGAGGGTTCTGTAATTTACTTCCCTTGGTCTTTAGCATTTTGGAATTCTTCCCAGGACAGTTTGTTAGTGCTTGGGTTTTGGTGTCAATCTCGTTCCTGTCCCTTTTTACTTGTAGTTTCCGTGAATTCTTCACTAGGAGGGTCCTGGAGAGCAGCATCTGCAGAGACTAGACTCTGTAGCTGCAGGCTAGCATGGCCTGGGTACCACGAACAAGCCGACTAACCCTGGGGAGCATTCAGCCCTTGAGAATAGGCGCTGTCAGAAGTCTATTTTCCAAAGATGCAATTTTCCTCCATGTCCTGATAATCTGTTAATGCTCCCTTCAGCAATCGGCTTGTGGAGAGGTTCCCTCAATTTCAGTGTTTACAGATGTATAATAATGAAATACCTTGAATGTTACAGTCTGAAAGTGGCACAGAAGTCATTGTTCACTTCCCATTTTGTCTAGATCATTAGAATTACTTCTTTCTTATAAAATGAGAGATGAGAAAACTGCAAACTCACGACTTACTGCTTAGAAAAAAATTGACTCCTCTTATTTTTATTTTTGTCCCTAAAACTTCCATTACAGTCACAAAGAATATTTTGTTTTCTTCTATAATAGTTTGTTCCTGAATTGAGTGAACCTGCTAAAGAAAGTATCTCCCTAACACCCAGATGTCAGAGACAAGTTAGTAGCACTGGGAGAAAAAAAAAAAGCCAGTGTTTTTAGCTCGTTGCATTTAAGTATGATTGCTTTTGGGCAAATGGCTAAGTCAGTAATGGTGAATTTATTAAGTGGAATGCCATAGCAAAGGACAGATATGACTTAGCAAGTTTGAGGACAAATGTAAATGAAATGATGTGAAGCAGAAGATGTGCTTTAATAATGAAGCATAAGGCAAAGCAGAGTCGTGGTGGCACTCAGGGAGCTGAGGCAGGAGGATCACCGAGAGTGTGAAGCCAGACTGAGAAGCACGAGCTCCAGGCTAAGCTGGGCCACTGAATGAGACTGTCTCAGACACAGACAGCAGCTAGAGTAGTGTGGGGTAAAGCAAAAGACGTAAGCATAGAAACATAGACAATAAAACTTACACGATTTGCTTTAAATCTTGAGCTTGTATTTTTGTATTAGTCCTTGTTTTGGTTTTGTATCAGATGATATAGTAATTAAGAACACATACTTTGTTTGTAGGTACCCTTAAGCAAGACACTTGCCGTCAGATGACTGTTACAGTGACAGTGGGGATGGGAGAGGTGGCTCAGCAGTTAAGGGCAGCTCTTCCAGAGGACTGAGGTTCTATTCTCAGCACCCGTGTGGCGGCTCGCAACTGTCTGTAACTCCAGTCCAAGGGAGCCACCCTCTTCTGGCCTTTGCAGCAATGGGCATGCATGTGGTACACAGGCATACACGCAGGCAAAACACCTATACTCATAAAAATAAATGAAAAATTAGGAAGAAAGATCTCTCTGTAAGAGTGGCATGACTATTAAGCATGATCAAAGGCCCCTACCTAGCCTGACAGCCTGAGTTTGATCCCTGTACTCACATAGTGAAAGGAGAGAGGCAACTTACGCAAGTCGACCTCTATGAGCTCCACATGTGCCTCCCCCATAAAATAAATGAATAAAAATTTTAAATAACAATAATAATATATGTTTATAACTTTTAAGGTAATTTTGTTCTATTGAAATTTCTGAAGTTATCACTTCAGCCAGTTAAAGTCTGCTTTTACCTTCCTTTTAAAATGCAAACAATTCAGCCGTAATGTGGCACACCTGTAATCCCCAGCGCTCAGGGAGGCAGAGGCAGGCAGATCTCTTGAGTTCAAGGCCAGCCTCGTCTACAAGGGGATTCCAGGACAACCAGGACCACACAGAGAAAGCCTGTCTCGAAAACCAAAAACAAAATTCAAACACAACATAGTGGTGCCTACTAGTTGTCACATGAGCCCAGAGTTTGAAGCCAGCCTGGGAAACAGACTTTCTCTCTCTCTCTCTCTCTCTCTCTCTCTCTCTCTCTCTCTCTCTCTCTCTCTCTCTCTCTCTCTCTCTCTCCCCCCCCCTCCGGCCCTCCCTCCCTCTCCCTCCCTCCCTCTCCATTCTTCCCTCCCTCCCTCCCTCCCACTCTTTTAGGGATGAAGGGAGAAGAGTCACCATCCACTCTCCTTTGTGGAACACTGCACAGTGCTGAGGCATATTGAAAAGCTCCAGTCCTGTATGAGCAGTAGATGATACGTGGGACCCAGGCTACCCTCACAGGAGAGATTAGCCACCAAGACAGTGGGGGAGACACAGCAGGAACACAGAAGCTGTTTCCTGAGGCTGAGCAGGATGTTTCAGTGGGTTGAGAGGAGGCAGGACATGCCCGTGGCTACAGGAGTGAAGTGTTGTGAGCGTTTGCTCAGTCGGGCTAGAGTGGCTAGTGATCTTGCACCACCAGTCACAAGCTTGGCTTCCTTGGCATTTGACTTGAATTCATGCCACAGTGAGTCCAGAGCATATTCTTTTTTTTTTTTTTTGGTCCGTTTTTTAGTTGTCTGTGCTGCCACTTTCTTCCCACATATAAACGAAGTCGAGTGATTTTGCTTTCTCAGTGCCAGTGACTCAAGATTATGGTTGGAGTGGGGTGGATTTAGAGGACAACATAGGGATTTAAAAATAGAAACTGACTTGAAAAGTCTTTCCAGACTTCCTTTCTGAAGTCAGAGCCTGCCAGATTCCCTTTTCTACACATGGAAGGAAGTAGCTTGACCTTCCAGCCTTACCGGATCTTTGTAAAGTCTTCTGATCCCCACCATATTATAAAGGGGCATTGTTATTTATAAAATTTACAAAACTCAGTTTTCTCACCAACTTGGTGTCGAGATTCATTGTTGGGATGGAACTGTAGACACTGCCGTTGCCAGAAAGACTTACCCACCATCTGTTGAGGGCCTTTTACCCAGCGTTTCAGTGGCATGCTTTATATGCCAGGAACCATTTCATTAGACTCGGCAGGCATATAGGCTGCATGTCGCTAGGCACGAGGGCTAGTGGGTCTCAGTGTAGCTTACCTGTGATTGAATGAGTGTGTAAGAAGGCCCCACAGCGTCAGCAGACATACCAGGCTGAGAGGAAGGGCAGAATACTACAGTATTTTTCAATTTTGTTCAAAAATTTCAGGTCTTTAGCTCAATTCAAAGATAAGTATAATGGCAGATTTAAAGTTACCCCCACTTAAATTGACTCCAAAGCCCACTTTTGTTGCTCAGTGTTGTTCCTTTGCTTGATCGTCGTACTGTGGGTTTTGTTCTGTTTTTTCTTTCACCTATAGAAATGACTCTGTGGTGGCAGGGTTGAGTCTCCTGACCTCTGCTCTGCAGTGAATGAGGACTGAAGGCATGCTGTCTGCCTCCCTGATGCTCTTCCCCTCCCTCCCTTCTGATGTCATCTCTGTTCTAGAATAGGAAATGCTGGGAGAATAAACTGTAAATTTTGGAATTAATAGGTACTGGAAGTTGAATTTTAAAATGAGTTTCTCCTCTTCCATACCCTTGTGGAATTACTCGAGTGGAACGTAATGAGCCACACCTCCTGTGCCTCTGCAAAGAGAAGGAAGTTCTCAGCGTTTACATGAGACAGCAGGAGCCTGGACATGACCTCATTTCAATCCATTAGACTATTTGAGGAAAAAAACAACAAAACTTTGCCACTTATTGACAAGTAAAGTTATCCCAATCCATTTCTCATCGCCAATAAGAAGATGAACTGTCCTTAAATGCATTTTAAAATTGGCAAATTATACTTCCTGGTTCCTTTCTGGTCAAACAGAAATAGCTAAAAGAGAAATTATCATGGTGCTTTTGAGGTGGATTAAAAGTTTCCCTGTTCCCTTGTGGATGCTTTGCCAGCAGTTGTTATTTTTAACAAACAATGGCACCCCTATTTCTCTAGTCCGTGAGCCAATTAGGTAGAACAGACAACTCTGCGCTCCTCGAACCATTCTGTAGCCATAGTCTACAAAGAAACAGAGCACAGGCGACTCCTGGCATCTGTGAGAGTCACCGTGAGGTATAATGGCTTCATAAGAGTCTCAATTTTAGATGTGTGTAAACACACTGAGGGTGGTCAGCTTCTCACTAGCTGGAAACTCTGTGGGAAACAAGTGAGCTTTTTCTTTTTAAGATTCAAATATTCCAGCTTCTACTTTGTATCAGTCCTTGTGGTAGATACTAGTGAACACTATATAACCAGCAGGATCAAAGGAGATCTTGGCTCTTGTCGTAGTTGGGGAAGGGGTGTTAGACCCTGAGGTCACAACGTACACGGGCTTGTGGTGTGGCAGGATATGGACGTGTGAGTTGGTGTTCTACTTGCTTGTCCTTTGGTTGAGGATGCTTGAATGTTCTGCTGAGGTTCATGGTACAAAGTCCACGGATGTGTTCTCTAAACTGTGCTTGGAAGTCCTGTGTACCTTAGAAATCCGGGTCATGATATAGGTCTCATACCGAGTATTCTGTTCTATTGCTTCAGTGACATGTAGACATGTAGACTAGGGCTGGATGGGTGGCTCTCTCTTACAGAAGACCTGAATTTGAGTCCCAGCTCACAGCTACTTCTAACTCCAATTCCAGAGATTCTGATGCCCTCTTCTGACTTCCCCTGGCACTGTACACGTACAAGTAAAATAAGATAAATGAATATATTTTTCAAAAGCCCAGATTTTGTTTCTATCTTGAGACTGTTAACAGTGATCCTTATGTTGACTTGCTGTCAAAATAGCTTTACTGGTTAGTTATCCATTGGAAGCTTATTAAACCTATACACAGTTGCTAAACAACCTTTCAGCTGTGGTGCAGATATTATCAGAATTAATTTGACTCTTGTTTGTTTGTTTGTTGAGACAAGGTCCCCTTATGGGCTGTCCTGGAACTACCTGTTACGTAGACCAGGATGGCCTCAAAATCAGACCAATGTGCTGCCTCTGCTTCCTGAGAACTGGGATTAAGGAGTGCTCCATCACTCCCTACCTTTTGTTGTTGTTTTTAAGAAAAGGGTGAGTTTTAGGGGTGGGGTTGTTTTCTTGTTGTTTTGAGACAAGATTCTCTATAATTTACCTTTAAAAAGGCAATTGAAGGCCCATTACCTACACTCTGTTAATTTGACTATCACCGAACATGGTCATGGACCAAAGACACAGGAAATGAGAAACTAGGCTTCAGGAAGTACCAGGATAAACTCAGACCAGCGCACCCTGATTTGTCAGATGATCTTGGCCAAAGGCAGAGATGTTATTCCAACCCTAATTCTTAAGAGTTTGTATGCTTGGTTTGCTAAATATTGAGGTGGCGGGGGGGAAGATTGATTCCTTAGGAAAAACCAGTTCTCATTTTAGGCTCAGACATTATTCTTTTAGCATGAATGTGCATTTTGCAAAAGCTTAGTATTGACCCTAAGGGGAAAAAAAATCCAAGAGACAATGCGTTGGTCTATATCAGTCATCTTTTATTGGTCTTTGTATTCTGGCACATTATTGGTCTGCCAAGTGTGAGAAGCTTAGTTCTCGACCACCTTCCAGTTCTCTCTCACAAACAAGCCTGCTTCCTGTCGGTAAAGCAGAACAGACGGCAAAAGGCACAGCCACTGCTGTTGCCGCCGGGGAAGCACATTGCAAGAGGAGCCCACCAGCCCCGATGCCCAAGAGTTTGTGAACTGTCCGCAGGGTTGGTTTCTGCTAGCTTGACTTCTGTATCACTCACACTTGGTGGTCCCTCTAGTAAGTCTGTGGGTCGGCAGAAGCAAATAGCACCCTTACATATTGTTTTCTATATTGTTAAAATGGAGAGTTGACCCAACACTTGATAAGTTCATGAGATTCGGTCAAGCTGCTTGTCACAGATAAGTGCACTTTCTTTGTTGTCCTCTTTAATGTAGGGGGACTTGCTGAGAACTCCAGAAATTCCTCCATCTTTCATGACTTGATGTCAAATGTCCCTCGGGTTCATGTGTTGGAATTCTG